>NC_066874.1:33305104-33620104 GCF_022985175.1 Labeo rohita | reverse complement strand
TCACATGATATTTAACCCATGATGAATATTTAATTTTTAGTATTTTAACAACAACAACAACAACAACAACAACAATAATAATAATGTTGTTGTTGTTAAAATACTAAAAAATTAAATATTTATCATGGGTTAAATATCATGTAATGTTTCTCTTTAATAATAATTATAGTAATAGTAATTGTTGTTGTTGTTGTTGTTAAAATACTAATAATTAAATATTTATAATGGGTTATCGTGTTGTGCATCTTAACAATAATAATAATAATAATAATAATAATAATAGTTGTTGTTGAAATGCAAATAATTAAATATTTATAATGGGTTAAATATCTTGTCATGTGATGATGATGATGATTATTATTATTATTATTATTATTATTATTATTATGCTGATGTTGTGTTTTGTTGAAATGCTCATAATTAAATATTAATTATGCAATAAATACCATGTGTGATGTGACATTGTGGCAGTAAAATAGATTGCAATTGCATACTGGCTTATGCATCTGATTGTTGAAACACTTTCTGAATAAGGACCACCGGCTTATAATAGCATCTCTTGCTATTTTTTCCTTCTCATAACGTATCATCAATTTTCATTAGCAGTTTTTTGAGAGCTTGTGTGTCATTAAGAAAACTCTCCTCCTCTCCCCAAAACAACTTCTCCTCTATTGGACTTAATTGCTTTGTTCAACAAAGTGGCAATCAATCATCCCTGCGCGTCAGCACCTGTCACACTAGCCAGCCATGAAATGGGGAAGGAGGACACTGTCTAGAGTTTGTTATACATAAACATTTTCTTCCGCCATTTGGACTGTCACTGAAGATTGAGAGCAGTTTAGCTGGAGAGTTTGGCAAATTTATTAGATGTCCATCTTCATTTCAGTAGATCCGCACGCGGATGCTTTGGTGTTATTGTTAAAAAGTGATGCTTTACAACACTTTTGTTTTTCCTCCTCCTTTTTTTCACATCGGGGGTGTCATTTTTTTTCCACCCCTAATAAGTTTGCACATTAGTTATTGGGTTTTTGGCCTGGCGGACACAGCAACACACCCTAGTGTCGTAATCTCATAGCAATAACTTAATTCCTTATAAAACAATAGGCTCTCAAATAATTAAAACATATTATAATCATGATTTAAATGAATATATTATTAATTAGAAAGATGTGGAATTATAATACCATCATATTGCCTTTCCAATTAGCATTTTAATTTTCTGAGAAGTGTTTTTGGTGGTCCAACATTCTCGGCTGAAAATGGAAGGCAGCTGAAAATGAATAAGCTCGGACCTTTGAGCTTTGAAATGAGACTCATCTTCATGATTTGATTAATGAGGCGGTGATGTGTCTGCTTTATGAGATTGCCATCTCACCTTGATGGGCTGTTAATTTCGAAAGGAAGCACTTCCTGATTCGACTGGACTCTACCTGTCATTATACAGTATCTGTGTCATCTAGACCGGCTCCAACACACAGTCGCAAAGAACAATTACTGATCATTTTCTCAGCTCTTCATCATCTCTGTAACTCCACATTTACATATTCATCATCTTGGGTATTTCTCTCATTTCATATTTGAATTTTTGAGGCCAAAGAAAGGTTTTGGGGTGAATGTATAGATTTTAAGGTTTGTTTTAGGGTGGACAGAACAGAAGGTCTTATAAAATCCTTAAGAAATTCCAAAAGTGAATAAATACCTGTAAATATGAGTGGAAAAAATTATACATTTTATTTATTTATTTATTTATTTATTTACTTATTTACTTACTTACTTACTTGCTTACTTGCTTACTTGCTTACTTGCCTACTTGCCTACTTACTTGCTTACTTGCCTATCTACTAACCAGAAAAGAAAATCCCTCAAGTGGAAATATTTTGCTGTTTTGTCATAGCATTTGTATGGCAGATTTAATCAATATTTGTATTATCTTATTTGAAAAAAAAAAAAAAAAAAAATGTATATGTATATGTGTATGTATATGTGTATGTATATGTGTATGTATATGTGTATGTATATGTGTATGTATATGTGTATGTATATGTGTATGTATATGTGTATGTATATGTGTATGTATATGTGTATATATATGTGTATGTATATGTGTATATATATATATATATGTATATGTATACACTACTGTTCAAAAGTTTGGGGTCAGTAAGACTTGTAATGGTCTTTAAAGAAGCCTCTTACGCTCATCAAGGCTGCTTTTATTTGATTAAAAATATAGAAAAAAAAACAGTAATATTGCAAAATGTTTTTACTATATAAAATAATGTTTTTTATTTTAACATACTTTAAAATAGAATTTATTCCTGTGATGAAAAGCTGAATTTTTATCAGCTGTTACTCCAGTCTTAAGTGTCACATGATCCTTCAGAAATCATTCTAATATGCGGATTTATTATTAGAATGATCAATGTTGGATAATATCAACAGTTGTGCTGCCAAATATTTTTTGGGACCTGTGATTTTTTTTTTTTTTTTTTTTTTTTTTTTTTTTTTTTTCAGGATTCTTTCATGAATGACAAGTTTAAAAAGTACAGTGTTTATTCAAAATATAAATATTTTATAACAATGTAAATTATTTATTATTAACTTTTAATAAACTTGTAATTATTAACTTAATACATCCTTGGTGAATAAAAGTATAAATTTCTTAAAAAAAAAAAAAAAAAAAAAAAAATGTACTGACCCCGAACTTTTGAACGGTAGTTTTGAATTTGAAATTGAATCATAGTTTACCTGCAAAACAGATACTTTTTTTTTTAAATCATGTTTTTTATATTATCTTATCTTATCTTTTGTGTTATCTTATCTTATTGTGTTAGTTATATATATTTTTTTAATTTTTTTATCTAATAAAAAACAACAACTGCAGTTTGTTTGGGATTAATTGGAATGCACAACATTTTTAAAAACCAATTTGTCTGTTTTTGCAAATAAACTGTCTATATAATTTCTGTGTGTGCATATACTGTATATGAGTTCCTTCGATCTTTGCTTTTTTTGTTTTTCCTCTGGAGAAGAGAGATTTTCTCAGATTCTCTCGTGGTGCACAGAGCCGTCATTGCAGCTTGTTCGACTAATTGAATATTCAATAAGCGTTTAAAGCACTCGGCAAGGTGTGCATTGATTGAAATCATCCAATAACCAGCAGCCCTGCAGCCCGACCACAGATACTCTCTAGTCTGATTTTGGTGTTACATAATGGACAGATGTGTTTAGAATTTACCATCTATTATTGTTTTTTTTTTTGTTTGTTTTTTTTTTCCCTCATCAGATACTCACAAGTGTTTCTATTTATTATTCAACTTTATATTAGGAGTTGCTTTAGAACTGCTAAACGTCAGTCTTCCAGCTGTTTTAGATGTTCAGAGAGTAAATCGGGACAAAACTGATGCTTGTACACAGATTTATAATGTCTAGGCCGGAAAACATCATCTCTGCTTTTCTAATAAGTGTTATTTTGTTGTTTTTTTAATATGAACACTGCTGTTGTTCATTGTCCTTTGGGAGAAACAGCATTACCTTGAAAAACATTTTATCCTGGCTATGTTAGAAGTTTTATGCAATCCTCTTATCGTGCTTGTTGAGTTTCAGTCTTTCTCCGGGCAAAGACAATATTCCCCAATGTCTGCGGCATCTTTTGTCAAAGGAGCATACTACTTAAATGTCTTTTCTTGGGAATTTTATAATTGAAGTGGAATAAACATAAGTTATTTTTGTTAGGAGGCCGATACTGCTTTGAAATCACAACGTTTTCATCTATAAAGACTTTCAGACTGCATTAAATTGCCATTTTGACTCCCCCCCAGACTCTACCAGCGTTGACTAGTCCTTTAATAACGTCTCTTTCAAAAAAGCCCTTTTGTTGTTCTGTGCCTTTTTACATCGGTTTCTGTTCTGTTTCTTCTCATTAGCATTTTAGAGGAAATTATTCTCATGGAAGTTGAGCCAAATGTACCAAAGATGGCATTTCCCAAAAATTGGGATTTGATTGCCTTATTGCACTTTTGAATGGGGGAATTATGAAGGAATAAAGTTATTCGACTTCAGCAACCTTGTCCGTCTGGCGACCGCTGGACCGTTTATCTTCCCCTTTTATTGTTCATTGCTCATTAGTCTTGATTTAATTTTCATATCCGGTGCTCACAAAGTCAAATTAAATAGTAGTGTGGTCTCTCTCGCTCGCTTTCTGCCCGGTGAGATGTTGAAATGTTGAATTAGGGGTAAAGGAAAGCACTGGAAGTGTTACGGTTCAGTGACTACACTGTGTATATCATTTGTGTCTTTTCTTAAAGGAATAGTTCAACCGAAAATGAAAACCCGCTGTCACTTTTTTTTTTTATTGACTCTGTCTGTCAAGCTTCAAAAAGGTTAGAAAAAAAACTCATAAAAGTAGGCTGTACATCTCATGACATGCGATCATATGACTTCAGAAGACTTATAATATTGCACTTGAGTCAAATGGACTACTGTTATTATACTCTGGTAAAGTGTATATATATATATATATATATATATATATTATATTATATTATTATTATTATTATTATTATTATTATTATTATTATTATTATTATTATTATTATTATTATTATTTATTAATGGAAAGAAAGTATAGACTCTTAAGATTTTTACTGTTGTATTCCATAGGAAAATATAAAACCATGCAGATAAAAAAAGTAAAACAAACAAACAAATAAAAGTGCATGTTCATTTTAAATAAATTTAATACAAAACAATTATAACATTTTAGACTAAATATTTTAGGAGAGAAGTGTTTCTTAAACAGAAAAAAAATGTAAATGTAATATAAAAGTGTAATTCTGAAAGGATGTTTTTGGCCAGATGAAGACACGACATGTACCAGACTTAAAAACACTGCTTTGTATGTGTCTTTGTCTGATGTGAGCAACAGGGCAGGCTGTCTTTTTAAGTGGAGACAAAGGGAACAAATGGTTATGAGGACTGTGGGTATTCAAGAATATCTCTCAGTTCTGAGAACAGCATGAAATGCTGTTATTGCGTCCTGTGTAAATGGTCAAGTAAGGGTCAAGGGTATTTCATGTCACTTTCTCTACCCACTTTCGGCCTTTTAACCCCGAAACCTCGACGAACAGGAGGATGAAAGGCAAAGCGCAGTAAAATACGAGAGGCTAAACACATTTCTGACTGTTTGAAGGTCACGCAGCGATCTGCCAATGCGACTGTATCATTAATCACTAAATGATTCCTACGGTAGACATCCCACTATCTCCTTCAGCTATGATGGCATATACACACACACAGGCGATTAGCCGTTTTTACACAGTGTGCCGAGTTGTCGAGGTTATCTGGTACAAGGTTATTTAAGTGCATTCTGCATGTCAATGCTTTATAGTTGGGTGGTCGTGTGCATGTTTCTCTGGCGGTGACAGATGCACTCCAGGCGTGCTGTTGGTGGTTTGCATTGCTGCGTTTGAGATGAGACGTGCTGTCAGGTCACCTTGAGTATGGTTTTGTCTAAAACGTGTGCATTTCAACACCCTGCTGTCTGGCAAACATAGAAAACACTGCAGGCTTTGAATATCTGTGTCTCTGAATATGAATGAGATGCTTTGTAAACGGATGACTTAATAGATCTGAATTATCAATACTGACTGTGATTTGTCAGACTCTATAGAGGTATGAAGGTTCATCCGTCATAACCTCCTAATTTGGACACAATAAATAAATATAGTAAGCCAGTTGAGGCTGTGACTAAATGATTTTACCACAGTTTAAGGGGTGTTGTGAAACAACACAATTTAGGTTGCCTTTAGGTTGCCTGAAACCACTAAAATGCCGTCAAGTGACTTATGTCAATGTATTTAGAAAATAATAATAATAATCATAATAATAATAATAATAATAATAATAATAATTTTATTATTGTTGTTTATTATTATTATTATTATAATTAATAAATATAATACAATTAAATAATACAATCAATTAATATTACAAACAAAAATATATAATACAGTAATGTAATAATATAATATAATATAATATAATATAATATATAATTGGACTACAATATTACTATTATTTTCTTTTTTTTTTAATTGAAAAAGTCTCTTATTCTCACCAAGGGAATAAGACATGCATTTATTAGATCAAAAATACAGCAAAGTACAGTAATAGACAGTGTAAAAAAAAAAGTTTTATTATTATTGTTATATTATTAAAATATCAGTCACAAGTCATAAAATTTAATAATGCAATCAATTAATATTACAAACAAATATGATAACATATAACATAACGTAACATAACATAACATAACATATAACATAACATAACATAACATAACATAACATAACATAACATAACATAACATAACATAACATAACATAACATAACATAACATAACATAATATTGGAATGATTGGACTATAATATTATTATTTTCTTTTTTAGTGTTTCATTTGATAAAAATACAGCAAGGTACAGTAATAAATACAGTACAGTAAATAAATAAACAAAAACAAACAAACAATATAATTGTGAAATATTATGGCAATTTAAAAGAACTGTTCTATTTAAATATAGAAATAGAATATAAAATATGTTTTTAAATATTTTAAAATATAAAGACTGAAGTAATGGCTGATGAAAATTCAGCTTTGGATTGCAATAATAACTTACATTTTAAAACATTCAAATAGAAAATAGTTATTTTATTAAATTAAATTGCAATAATATTTCACAATTTTACTGTATTTTTAATTCAAATAAATGCAGTCTTGCCGAGCATAAGAGACTTCTTTCAAAAAATGTTAAAATTCTTAATTATTCCATACAACATGTAGTATATACTCACAATGTATATATTTATTTGTTGTAATTTGTTATTATTTATTATCTTACAACAGTGTAAATAGCTTTCATTTTATTTTTATATATACACAAACTGTATGGTGTCAAATGTAATCTGTTTAAGTTTGGCACACGTAACAAGTCATTTCTTGCCAGCTCATCTACATGTGGGCGACTCGGTCTGAACTGGATGAAAATGAGTCTCTCGCTGGCTTTTTAAATAACGACACAGCAGCCTCATCATTCTTTATGACACTGATCATCTATTATGAACTCCGATATGATAAAAAATGCCTTTCCTTAGCGAATATGCCCGCTCTTTTCCAATTCTGATTTCCATGGATCTCTCTCGCCTTTAACCTTGGTTGCTGACAGATAATAACTTTGCCTTTGAAAGGCTACCTTTCCCTGCACATAAAGGACATTTAAAAGAGATGTATTACTCTTCCGGTGGTGATGAAGCTTTTGCAGTGCAGGATTATATCTCTATTCATTCTCATTTATTTTGCCTTAGACCTCATTTGAATGACTTTGGTCAGTAATTATAGCCAAGGTTATCGGTGTTCAGATGAGAAACTTTACCTTCCCCTTCATTAGCTCACTCGTTATTGTAGACGTTCCTCCCCTGCCATTGTTCAAGTCTCTTCAGCGGATCTTCATGGTGTGTTTCAACTGTTATGAAGTCAGTGTTGTGAGTTAGCAGAGTACAACAGCACTTTGTGCAACCCAAAACTGTATGAAGATCAAACACGTCTCTAGTTTCATTCTTTTAAATTTTCAGGAATGTGCAGCCGTTGACTTGCATTTTATGAATCACCAAAGTACTGTCCTACTAAAGAAAAAAAAAGTCACCTACATCTCGGAGGCCTGAGGCTGAGGAAATTAACATCAAATTTTCATATTTGAATGAGCTATTCCTTTCAATTCAATATATACAGGGAGAGAGGGAGAAAGGATTCGGACTGTCGGTCAGCTCACTGATGCTTTTTACTTTTCCCTTTTATTAATTACACCAACAGACTCAAGAGAATGGAGGGACTGTTTGTGAAATCGTGATGTATATATTCAGAGATGCTGTAGTGTGTGTGTGTGAGTGGCTACATGGAGGTCACTGAGGTTAATCAGCTGCTAGATGCCCAAGAGCAAAATTATATTTGTGTTCTAAAACACATTTTGTATAAGCAACATCAAGCTTTGGGATATAAGAAGAACAATGGACAAGCTAAGCTTGGTCGATATATATATTTTTTTAATGATTAACCCTTTAACTGCCATTGTCCCCTCTGTGGGACGCCTAAGTTTACTTCTAATCATGACAAACTATACATACTCCTAAATAGATATTTGACCATATTTTTGTGTTACAAATTATGTAGGACAAGTAATAGATTAATATATGTCAAGAGTGCAACTTAAAAAAATCGAGTTCTGACCTTTGTCACTGTTACGATCCTCGCATCTGCGCAATTCGCTTTGTGTATGTGCATGTGCTTGTGTGTATGTGTGTATGTGTAGCGTTGGATCACGTGGTTGGTGAACTTGGAGTCAGCTGATAAAAGGGCGGCGTTTTCGAAACATGGCGAGCTCATTTTTAAGCATGTGCGTCGTGGCGTGTGGAGCTCCGGATTCCAGCGCTACAACGGATCACTGATCGTTTTCTTTTGATTTGTTTAGTGTCCGCATTCCGTTAACTTATATTGTATAAGATCTATTCTGTGGTTCGAGTTACCACCCGAACCCTAGTTTGTTTTGGAGGACATTTGTTTAGTTTGCTTGAGTTTTTGGAGCGTAGGGGTGACCTGCCCTTTTATTTTTGAATTGTTTTTGCGATGTGTTTTCGTTTAGGGAGTAAGGGAAGTTATCTGTAATTTTATTTTCTTTATTTACAGGTTATTTATATGACTTTATTTTCTATTGGATTTTGTTTGTTATTTTGGCCTTGGGTCACCCTGAAACCATTGCTCCATTTCTTTATATAAATATATTTTCTTATCTATTTTCATTAATAAATGATTTAACTTTATGGTTTTGTGTTTTGGTGATCTGTTGTATCTGGAATCCCGTCACTTACATGCGCACGCGCATCCAACCCCTAGACAACGGGTCGTAACAGTCACAAAAGACTTTCTTCAGTGCCTTTTCCCCCATCACGTTTTAGAAATCTTAAGAAATTATGTATCAGTTCAAAACTTAAAATCTCCAAATTCATCCTTTGAAAGGCATTTTAAAATCAGACTGTGCATTACCATGGAAAATGTACATTAAAATCATATTACAAGATGTTTTCATTCATAAATTATAACTATTTAAGTCTGGATGGTGCATTTTTCAAAAATGGGAAAGACAGTTAAAGGGTTAAATAAAACATAATATTTACAGCATTGGTTGCAAGAACTTACAGTAAATATATAGTAGCAGCATTTAAAGGATTATATGGGTTTTTGTTTTTCTTAAATTATAAAATTATCTATCTTTTTCACTTGCCAAATTTTTCATAAGGTTTATTACAGTTTTTCTTTCATCATTTCAGCATTTTTACTGCTGAAATTACAATGTATTTATTTTATTTTATTTTTTTTTTTATTGCACTACAAGTCAGATGTTTGGAATAATTCAGTTTGTTTTAATGTTTTTGAAAGAAAGTCTCTGATGCTCACCAAATACAGTAAAACTGTAATATTGTGAAATATTATTGCAATTTAAAATAACTCTTTTCTATGTGAGTATTTTGTGAAACGTCATTTATTCATGCGATGCAAAGCATCATTACCCTAATCATACTCTTTCACAATATTACTGTTTTTATTGTATTTTTAATTATATATGCCAACATAGCCTTGGTGAGCAGAAGAGACTTCTTTCAAAAACATTAAAAAGAGAGTACAGCAAATTAGATTTAGCAAATGATTATCAATACATCATCCCTAATTATGCATATTTTTAAAATGCCAATAGGCATTAAATCGTCAGTGTTGACATCCTGTGCACCAAAGCAATTATTCCCTGAGTAAAGTTTGTTGTGTCATCCTCATTTCTCCAGCTGCCAATCACCGCTGAGTTTGGGAACGTTTAGTGATGATTGACCCGCAGGAGGAACAAATCTGTTTTCCCCCATTAGTTTAATCTCTCAGCTGCTGTGTCATCAATAATCGAAACAGTCTGTAGCCTTTACAGTTTTTCTACGACGCCAAAAGAACTCAAATGTGAAAATGCAAATGCTTTAATTCCGTTTCCGCAGATTACGGCACGGTTCTCACCCTCTGTCGCCTTATTGATTGACAGCCACATTTTGCGGCTCCTTCGTTTTTCTCCTCCGTCAAATTAGAGGCGTTCAATGTAAAATTTCACCCTGGCTAACCACATGAGAGCCACTCAAATTAAAACCAGACGATAGCTCTCAGTTTTTCCAGTATAGAAGATTTTAACTGCAGACGGCGGGTCAATTTCAATCAGCCAAAGTCACCAGGCAATTGAGCCCCCACATATCTCATCCTACATCCTCTCCTGTCCATCTCTGATTTCTCTCGGTTTCTTCCAACGTACCTCGTAATGCGAGTGATAATGTCGCTTCTCTCAACCTGTTGCTTTTCTCTTCTCTGCTTTTGTCGCTGGAGCTGAAGCCGTCCGTCTGTCATCTCTATGGAAACTGCTGAAGAGCTTCATGACTTCATTTCTGGTTGGACTGTCACTAGTAATCGGATATTTACATTGACATTAATGCGTTTGGTAGATGCTTTTATGTAAAACAACTTAGCACAAGGTCCATGTTCATCTGTGTATTTTCGGAAAATCAAATCCATGACCTTAGTGTTGCAACAGGAACATTGCTGCTTATGTTGATTATCTTTTTACTGAAAAGATGATACAATTTTTCTGGAGCATGCATTTTTATTAAAGTATTATTTTTGTTTGCTATTAGCATATTATTTTAAGGCAAGGTGTCTACAGATGAAAACACTGATTTTTCATGCACGGGTCAATTTTGAGATGTTGGTCAATTTTGCTTCTACAACATGTTTTCTTTCAGACTAGAGGGGAAAAAAGCCAAATACACATTTAAGAGTTTATGTTATTACTTTATCTATTTGCATCAATAGATTTCAGTTACATTATATATCTTTTTAGGCTATTTCCTTAAAAATTACATCTTATTTACACTTTAGCATTAAGTTTGTAAATGACAGAAATAAAAAGATGTATTTTTTTAAAATAAAAATAACAGAAAATTAATAAATTATATATTAGAATTATATATTATATATTAGAATAAATTATATTAGAAAAAAATATATATATATACTTTATTATACTTTATAGACATATACTTTATTATATATACTTTATTAGATTAAAATCTGAAAATATAACTAAAATTATAACTGAGAATATAATCTTAATTTTTAAACAGATTATTAATTTGTATAAATATTTTATAAAATTTATCATGTTGATATTTGCAATTGAAAAGTAATATATAGGTTTTTTTTATTAGCTAAGAATGTAAAAAATTATTATGTTTCAATTTACACACATCCGTTTTTTCAGTCATAATACATATGTTTAAAACAATATTTTTTTTTTATCTATTTTTTTATTATTATTATTTATATCTATGTTCTGAAGGTTTTTACAGAGCAGTTTGTTCATATCTCATGCCCCTGATTTATTTAACATTTTATTCTTAAAAATATGGTCCAATTAAATTTAATTAACTTTTTGAACTGGCAATCCAATGTTCAGATTTATGCAAATGAGCTTTTAATTAATTAGAAAATGCCTCATATTTAAACAAAATATTTCAGAAAAAAAACAGTGTCTTGCCCTAAGCATAAAACTCTAAATTTGATTTATGAGATTTATGCTTAGAACAAGAAATAAAAACAGAAAAACATTTGTGTAACTTAAATCAAGATCTATTCTCTGAAAACAGAGTCTGCTGTAGTTACAGCATCTACCTGAAACAAACTAGTGATAGTAGATGCAGTCATTAGCCCGCAGGTTAGTTTGAGCACCTGAGCAGGCTTTGTCCTTCTGTAACCCAAGTGTCTAATGCATTCACTTCATGCATATTATTTAGATGCCTCTGCCGATAGGCTTATGTTGCCAGGACAACCTGATTGTCAAAACAGCTCATTAGTAATAACAGCGACGGCCCGGATCGCGCCTCTACCCTCAACACGAGCATTCAGAAACATTTATGATGCCAAGCCATCCAAAGCCAGTGACCTTGATGGGCTTTTTAAAACAGACCGAGAGGCTTAATGGATCTTTACACCCAAGATCATTGCACCTGAGGGAATACATTACAGGCTACTTCATCACAGAGAAAAGTGGCATCAGGCACAGCAACTATAATTGGGTTTCTTTGGTGCTTTTAATGCGAATGTTTTATGCGGAGTAAAATATCTATATATTTATGGTATTTGAGATGTGCGTATGACCCTGAAACAGTGTGCAATTTGTAGGTTATTCTAGGCCTAATGTGTTAGCTTAAGAGTATTGAGCCTTTTTTTTTTTTTTTTTGGACTGAATTTGGCCTTGAATAACGTATTTGCCTCTGAGTGCAGCTTGACCTCAAATTCGGATGTGAAATCATTAATTCCAGTCAAGAAAGGACTGTATTTTAGCTGTAGACATGACTCATCCTCTACAGTAGGATTATTCTACAAACAGTCCTTAAAATTCAACATATAAAGAATACTTATGTAAAGAATACTTTGAACTGCAGACCAACAACTCTATCACTTTTGTTTTTTGTTTTTTTTGTTTTTTTTACATTTTTTTATAACAGTAACACACACACACACACACATATATATATATATATATATATATATATATATATATATATATATATATGTGTGTGTGTGTGTGTGTGTGTGTATATATATATATATATATATATATATATATACATTAAAAATGAAGAATTCTTATGTTTCTTATATTTTTGTAAGAATTCTCATGAAGATATTTGCCATTTTAAATATGTTGATTTTATTTTTAATTGTAGCCTAATTTATGCAATTTTTTTATTAAAATGTGAAAATATATAGTTTAATGTATAGACCTCCACTTTTATGAAATAACTTATTCATATTAAAAATTACATTTATTGATATTAAATGGATATTAAAATGGCAAATATCTACACTATAATATTAATATTATAAGCTTAAAATGTGATAATAGAATGTTTCATTTCATACACATCCATTTTTAATTAATGTATTCATAATAAAAAGGTAATATTTTTACAAGAATTCTTATGTAAATATTTGCCATTTTAATTGTTGATTTTATTATTAACAGTCATTTATTGCCTTTTTTATTAGTATTTTTTATTATTATATTGTTTTATTGTATGCACACTTTACATTTTTTTTATGAAATAATTTATTCATGTTAAAAATGTGTTATTTTTATAAGAATTCTCATGTCAGTATTTGCAGTTTTAATAATACCGATTTTATTAGTAGTACTAAAATATAGGCTTTTCTATTAACTTAAAATATGAAAATATAAGGTTTCATTTTATACACATCCTTTTTTAATCAGTTAACTTATTCATATTATAAATGAATGTTTTTAAAGACATTGGCATTAATTTAAATATTTTTATACAATTTTTTTTTAATACAAATTTTTGCAATTTCTACAATAATATTGATTTTAATATTTTAAGGTATGATAATAGTTCTAATAAGCGTGTGTGTAGCCAAAAAATCTTAAATATAAATAATTTTACATTTTAATAAATTCTAATGTCAATTTTGCAATTTTAATAATATTATCTTTCCATAATAATATTATTAAGTATTATTGTTAGTAGTAGTAGTAAAATATGGGATGCATTTCTATATGGCAGAGTATGGCTTTTTTATATATATTAATATATTTCTTAATGTTTCATTGAACACAAATCCATTGACATTAATAACGAGATATTGGAACTGAATCTCTGTTTGAAAGTCAATAAGCCTATATTTGTTTTGTTATCCTAACCATGTACTATTATTATTATTTCAAATGCCATTTATTATTCCCGTTCAGGCCCATTTTTAGACCTGCGACCCATTTTCAGGTGATTTCGAGAGTCGCTGTTGTGGTCGTACAGGTTTCTGTCCTTCCCATGCAAAGTGCTGTCCTACGCAGATTCGCGCAGGCGGCCCACGGCCAGGCTTATCGAGAGACGACCGACGGCTGTGATCTCTGTGACTAACGCCAAGTCGCTTCAACTCGCCCTTCTCTCAAACTCCGGACTGCCTCTGACTCACGGCCGCCCTTTGTCATCTTCTTCCTACAGCTAATTTTTTCTTCTTGCTGGCTGACCGTGGCAGATAAGAGTCAGGACCCATCAGAGCCACTGAAGCGGGTGCCCAGGCGAGTGCCTGAACTAAATGCTTGACTGCACTCAGCTAGCTAACTGCATTCACCGGGCCATGGAGGTGGAGTGAAGCTCTTCTGGCTTCTGCGGGTGCGTATAAATTGCTTGCTTGCAAAGGTAAGCTTAATCCACCCTATTCTGAGAGACATTAGCGAGGAAGGGCCTGTATTGGACACACCTGAAATGTCCCGTGGAACCGACTGAATGTCTCATCTTTTCCTGTGTGGCTTTTGGACGACTTACATTTCTTGTAGAATATTGCTTTCTCTTGTTAGCAGAACATATTACATATTAACCTTATTAAAATGAGCAAAACTGTTGTTAAACCTGTTACACACAATCTACTCCAAGCCTTCTGTTAACTGATTGATTGCCTAGATGTTTTTAGCAATCAAAAAACCTTTTAATATACATTTTTAGAGTGTCAAATCTGATCATCAGGATCTTTTGAGGAACATTTGTTTCCAGAAGCTTTACTCTCACCGTTCCTCAGTGGAGGAATGATCTTCCCAAGCCTCCAAAACATCTCACATCTTTTGATTTATTTCTAAATCATCACTGAATTGCATTGCGTTATATGTCTGGATCTTACTTAAACATATTATTGGAGATGTAAAGTGATGGCTGATATTTATGTTATAAAGAGTTCACTGATTTGCATCACAAGCATCGGTATTTCATCATATTTTGCCCATATAAATATCAGCATCTGTATTTTAGCTTAGTTTGAGTCTCTGAATAACTCTGAGCTTTCTTTC
Organism: Labeo rohita; assembly: GCF_022985175.1. Taxonomy (NCBI): domain Eukaryota; kingdom Metazoa; phylum Chordata; class Actinopteri; order Cypriniformes; family Cyprinidae; genus Labeo; species Labeo rohita. The sequence goes on along the minus strand of NC_066874.1, from coordinate 33,605,110 downwards.
ACTCTATAATATCTCTATATCATATTATATGAGGCATAAGAGTCTGATATATAAAATAGCATATAAAAAACATTTTTTATTTTTTAATATTTTGCCTAAACATCCAGTAAATTGTTCCATTTAAACAAAACAAAACAAACAAACAAACAAAAAAAAAAAAAAAAAAAAATATTTTCAGGCCATTATTTTATATGTATATATTTTAACTATATATATATTATAAATTATATTATATATTATTATATATTATATGTATTTTGCTAACATAATTGCCATAATTGAGAAAATAAATAAATGTATTTTATATTATTTATTTATTTTATAAAATGTAGTATTATATAAAAATATTTTTATGCATTATTTAAGTGGCAACAACATGTAAACTGACTGTAAAAACGTGGCCTAAAACTAACTAACATTTGACATTTGAGAAAATAAATTTATTTGTTTGTTTGTTTGTTTGTTTATTAGTATTTATTTATTTATTTATTTATATATATATATTTTGTTTTTATTAAATTTAAAAAAAATAAATGCAATTACTAATACTTCCCCAATTCATTATTCCATTTTATTTTTGGCACATAAATAATGCATAAAATAATAACAATAATAATAATAATAATAATAATAATAAAAAAAAGAAAAAAAAAAAAATAATTTTCTAAATGTTATGGTTGTTTTTCTTTGCGTTCTAAAGTTAAACCATAGAGCTTTTATTTTGGAGAAAAAAATGGTTATTTTTTGTTTAAAATCATTCTCATTAGAAACTTGGGAAGATGCATGCTGCATTTTTAAATGCATGCTATAAGCAACTCAAACTCAGAATTGTTGAGCCGCATTTACTGTGAACTGCTCCAAACACTGTTTTCATAAGTGGCTTGCATGAAAAGATCACAACACAACACATCTGATTACATATTTATATAATTACAAGACAGCCAGGTATTGTTAGAATTAATATAAGGGTCCCTGGCGAGTAACAATGTTTGATGTACTCGTTGACGTCAATTTTTAATCTCAACTGGCGCTTGGCAAGTCTCAATTTTAGGCCCTGAGTATGCTATTCTGAATTTAGCAAAGCTTTGCCATACATGTTTGAATGTTAATCATAAAACAGGGCGTATGCAGAGGCAAGAAAAAAAGTTGTTGTTTTTGATATAAGAAACCTTAACTAACAGAAGCTCAAATTAAATGCAGACAATTAACTCATTACAGTGAATTGTAATTCAGCTCTGCCTGCCAAACCATCTGAAGTAGCGCTGAGATAAACAGTGGCAGGTGAGAGCATTTCATGTTGACGGGCAACGATTAATTGCTCAGCAGTGTTTTTAACTTATCGCATTTTAATGAAGCCGCTCTCAGTTATGGCTCGGGGTCCGAAGCTCAGCGCTGCTCATTAGGAGAAGTGAAGCTGCCAGTCATGCAGTGAGGCCAGAGCGGCGTCTGGTAAACATCAGGGAAAATGATGAGAGCGCACTTTTTCACGCGCTTCGGCAGCGCCGATTGACCCGCGTGTCAAGCCAAAGCTTTTGATTAAAGGACAATTTCAGTCATTGGCTAGTAATGGATTCTTAGGCAGATGATTAATTACTGCTTTAATTGAGGTAATTAAATGATGGGTGCAAAGGAGAGTCAATGCAGCAAGGAGAGAAGCCCGGAGAGATTGGAGGTCTGGCCTGCGGTGTTACACAGGCAGATTGCCATAATTACTGCAAGGAAATTGGGGTCATTTCCAACCTCTCTCAAAGCTACGTTTAGAAAAAAAAAAAAAATTAATTATGGGTAAATGCTACAGAAGTTGGTACATTTGATGCGATTTGGACTTCTGACGCGAGGGTGTCTGATGTTCAGTGCGTACATTCAACGCTGTAGTGTTTATCACAGTAATTTCTGTTTAATTGAAGGTTTCTGTGTCAATTTGAATGTAAAGCTGACATTAATGAATATGCTGAGTATTAATAACATTCTTATTTAAAGTTAATAAATGTGTTGCATTATATGCATTAGATTATGTGTGTGTAAAATGAATTTTTGAATTTGTTTTATTTCAATTTTAGTTATTTTTAAGTGCATATGCTCAGTGCATATATTCAAGACTGTTGTGATTAGCACTGTAATTTCTGTTTAATGGAGGGTTTCAGTGCCAGTTTGAATAGAGATAAAGTTATAAGCTGAATTTAAATAATCATTCTTATTTAATGTCAATAAATGCATTGCATAATATGCATTATATTGTTTTTATTTGTTTGTGTTTGTGTGTGTGTGTGTGTAAAGCATGTAATAAATTAGTAACATTTTCTTATTTTTGCACCTATAGTGCAAAAAGTTTTACCATTTAGTTAGTTTATTTGTTTATTAGTTTTTACAATTTGTTTTGTTTCCATTTTAGTTTTAGTTATTTTTAGTGCGTACTTTAGTGAATATAATAATGCAGTAAATGCATTGCATTATATGCATGTATGTTTGTTTATTTGTTTATTTAGTTTTTACAATTTGTTTTATTTCTGTTTTAGTTTATATTAGTGCATACTTTAGTGCATATAATAATGCTATAAATGCATTGCATAGTATGCTTTATGTTGTTGTTGGCGTGCGTGTGTGTGTGTGTGTGTGTGTGTGTGTGTAAAGCATGTAATAAATTAGTAATATTTTCTTATTTTTGCACCTGTTGTGCAAAAAGTTTTACTTCAATTTTAGCTGTTTTAGTGCACATTTTAGTGCAAGTGTTCAGTGCATATATTTAAGACTGTAGCATTTATCACTGTAATTTCTGTTTAATTGAGGGTTTCAGTGACAGTTTGAATCTAGATTAAGTTAAAAGCTGAATTAAATGAATCATTATTTTTTAATGTCATTATATGAATTACATTTAAAAAAAAATAATTAAGGCACATAAATGAGTAAAAATGTATTTTTATTGCATGTTGCATTTATTTTTATTAGAAGATATACAGTACAACAATTTTTGTTCCTGAATGCATCAGTGGAGCTGTGTTTGCTTTACAGTATGTTCTTGTTATTGCATGTTGCTTTTTAACATTTCTTTTATGACATAAACATCTTTAGCTTCGATTGATAATGACTTGTTAACGACTTGTTGAATGCGTCACTGTGTTTGAACAAATCGGTTAAATAAATGATTCAGTGTCTCATATAAAGACAGTCACGAAACATGAAGAAAGAGTCACTGAAAAATTACCAACAGTGAAAAGTACCAGAATGATATAATTAAATGATAAATTCTCCAGCAGGGGAGCAGTACTGAGAATTCATTGCACTGACATTTCTCCCCTGTCTGCTGTGCATTAAAATGTCTGTTTGAACTTTGTGGGCAGAATCGTATGGGTTGGATCTTCATTCACCTTCATGTGCTGGTTCAGTGGACTGTTGCCTCTTGAGTTTAGCGGTTAGCGGCTGGTTCAGTTGCTCCGAATCAATCAGTGTTCAGCAGCAACACGTGATTGTCAGAAATGAGAAGACAAAGTCCTCTCTCTCTATGAGTGTTATTATTATTGTTTTAATCATATTGTAGTTCTATTAGATTTTTTTTTTTTTTTTTATTCATTTCCGGGTAAAAGTCATATGGAATGTTAATAAATAGTTATTAATCATTCATTTTTAATAAACAAATTTAAATTTAATTACTGATTAGAGATAGAGGTATGTGAGCCTTAAGTAGCGCAGGTATATTTGCAGCAATAGCCAAAAATACATTGTATGGGTCAAAATTCAAAAATCAATTGTTCCATGAGGATATTTTGCAAATTTCCAACCACAAATATATCAAAACTTAATTTTTTGTTAATAGTATCCATTTTCAAATAGTTTTATCTCGGCCAAATATTATCCTATCCTAACAAACCATACATCATTGGAAAGATTATTTATTCTGCGTTATGTAACCCTGCGTTGAAACTGTAGCTTGTCAAGCTCAGAATTTCAGCACTGGTTAGTATAAACCGACATATCCGTTCATGGAGAACAAACATTGATGATACCAAAATAACATGAAGAAGATATAAAAACTTAGAGAAGTGAGGGCAGAAGAGGCCACTGGAAATGGAGGAGACGGGATTTGCTCCTTTGCGCTCGCTGCCTTCAAAGAGTCTCAATCTGGGTCACTGCACTTTGTTTCCCCCGGTTCGCCTGTCAAGTTGAATATGTAGAGACCGGCCTTGCCTGAGGCCCTCGCTAAAAGATATCCGTTTGCGGCGAGTCTGCGGAGAACCGTAGACTGGGAAATGAAGTCCTATGGACTGACTGCGGTCCCCGGCGTGCAGGTCCCAAAGGCCTGCGACTCGTGCTGAGCTTTACCAGCTGCTGAACTTTGCGTGTGCCGCGTGCTGCCAGCGTCCGACACGTGACAAAGTCCTCTAGAACCCACGGCAGAAAACCGCAATAATGCTGTTACGTAAAGGGCGTCGAAAACTGCATACGATTCATTCTGTCCTCCATCCCAGAACTTCTGCTTTGTGCATTTGTGTGTTTTGACAGCAGCAAATGTTTAGCTGAACACAAGCCAGATGAAGCTGCGTCTAGCAACAGTTTTGCGTCCAAGGAGTATTCATGCATGGATAAGGAAAACAGCTGTAATTTCACATCTGTGCCACTGAGCGGCATTTTTAATTTGTACAGGAAAAGGAAACTGGGGCTAGTTGTCACAAGGGCTGTATCTATCTCAGTAACTATGAGGTTTTGTTTTATTAAAGTGATTTTTTTAAGTGCTTTTAAGTATCTAGCGGTTGTTTCAAACAATAGCTTTTAAATTAGAATATTCTTTAAAATAATCATATATATTTTAACTTTTTAAAAAAAAAAATGTCAAAAAACTAAAATTGCAAAAAATTTGAAAAAATAAATAAATAAATAAATAAATTAGGTTATTTATGTATGTATTTATTTATTTAGGAATTCTGTTGTCCAAACTAATAAGCAAAACTATTAGTTAGTATACTAGTTAATTATTACATTTTTTTTTTTTTTTATAATAAAGTTGTAGTACTTTTGTTTTTGTCATTTTTATTAGTTAGTTTCATTATTTTTAAAATGTTTATATATATTTTTTTCTTTTCAGTTTTTAAGTCATTTTAGTGCACAATTTATTTTTTTATATATTTTATTTTATTTCAGATAATTAGTTTTTTTTTTTTTTTTTTTTTTAGGTTTCATTCATTCATTTGTTCGTTCATTCATTCATTCATTTCTAAATACATAATGTAAAAAAATAAATACATAAACTGTAGGAAATCTGTTCTTCAAACTAAACATGCAAAACCACCTTAAATAAGTACAGTTTGTTTCAAATATACATAATTATTTATTTATTTATTTATTAATCCTGTTATCCAAACTAATATACAAAACTATTAGTTAGTATACTAGTTAATTAGTATTTTTTTAGTAGTAAAGTTATAGTACTTTTATGTTTTTATTTTTATTTGTTAGTTTTATTTTTAAAATGTTTATATATATTTTTGTTTTAAAATGTTTATATAATTGTTTTTTTCAGTTTTAGTTATTTTAGTACACTATTTATTTATTTATTTATTTATTTATTCATTCATGAATACATATAATGTGTTAAAAAAAAGTACAGTTTGTTTCAAATATACATAATATATCTTTTTGTCCACCATACTAAAAATCCCGTATATCATGTTTAGTTTCTGCTTTAATTTTTGTTTTTATTTATAATAAGTGCAGTTGTTCAAATGTACATAATATATCTCGTTTATTTATTTATAAAATATTGGGAGAATTTTGTCCACCAAACTAAAAATCCATTATATCATATGTATAGTTTCTGCTTTTATTTATTAATTTATAATTTTTTTTTTTTTTTTTAGCATTTTTATTGTATGCTATCAATAAATATATAACAATACGAAGTGGAAGATTACTTTATATTTGATGATATTTATTCTTAAATCGGTGCCGGACAGCAGATTTCCATTGCATTTGTGTGTTTTGACAGCAGCGAAATGTTTAGCTGAACACAAGCCAGATGAAGTTGCATCCAGCCGCCACTTTGTGTCCAAATAGTATTCATGCATGGATAAGGAAAGCCGTCAAGCTGTAATTTCACGTCTTCGGTGCCGTCGAATGTCGTCCTCCTTAGCTCTTCACCGAAGCAGAACGGAAATAGAGCGGCGCATACGGCTCATCAATCAGCGTACGGCAGGTGGTGCTTAAGTCGCACCCTGATGGATCTGCGGAGTGGAGAAGTGGAGCTCCAACAAACTCCAACTTTCTGCAAGACTGCCTGTCCAAATAAACAAGGTGTAAATGGTTGCGAATCAAAAGTCTTTAGCGTCCAACGCGTCTCATAGATCGAGTCGCTCGATAAACGTGCGACACGGGGAAACGTCGGCCACGTGCGAACTTTCAGGTTCATTATAGGCCGTTTCCCCTCATGCATCGATACTTGACGCAGCATGCCAGATCACGTGTCTACTTAATTAGATTAAATTACCTGTGAAATAAACAGACTCGCACACTAAAGCACCTTCGGTCGAAGCCAAATAGACTCCCGGCAGATGCGGGCGAGCCAAAATCTCGACAGTTGGTAACATGTCATGCCGGCAGACACAAGGTTGAACCGGTGGCCCTTGAAGCACTGTTCTTTTCTCTCTGCCAAGCTGTTCATGTCCATTAATTAGAGCTGCCATTCCTGACAAAAAGCCTGACAGAAATCCGCTCGGAATGCTCTCTCTGTTTGTCACTTCTATTTCGGAAGCTGTGAACGCTCAAAGAGTGACACTGCCTCTCCGTCTGCGTGTAAAACGTAGGTGTGAAGAGCGGCTCGTGTTTGAATCTGCTCGACTGATTTCACTCGTTCTGCTGGAGCTTCTCCTCAAAAGAGGACGGCTTGCTCTCTCGAGTGCTGGAAGATTTCAATTCTCATGTACGACATGCTTTCAGCTGTGTTTGTTTTTTGAACCTTGGGGAATGAAACAGCCTACAGTAGCTGGTAAAAGTGGAGCACCATTTCAGTTCGTACAGTAGGGACACTGGGGCTAGTTGTCACAAGTTACTATATGACAGTAACTATAAGGTTTTATCTGTGTGTCTGTCTGTGGATACAATTTTTATTTTAAAAATACATATATTTTAGTGCATTCTTTCCTCCAAACTGAAAGTGCAATACTGTCTTAAATTAAAATGTGTATTGTTGTTGTTGTAGTAGTAGTAGTATTTATTCATGCTTTATTTGAATATATAATATATATTCCATATTTTTAAATATCATTTAAATATTCAGTATTTTAAATATTGGAAAGCGTTTTCAGACTAAAAGTGCAGTACTGTTTTTATATATTTATGTATCTGTACAGGTTTATTTATTTACTTATTTAATATATGTATAAAATATTAAATATGTGTATTTATTTTTTATTATTTTTATTTTTAGATTTTTTTTTTTTTAAATCTGTCAATCCTTTCATGAATGTATTTACAATACAGTATATAACACATTCAGTATTATATTTATTTATTTATTTATTATAAATATTGGAGGAATATACTCAATATTTTTAATTTATTATTACTATTATTATTATTATTATTGTTTTCTTTAATAAAATATGGGAGGCAGTCTTTCCTACAAATGAAAGTGCAATTCTGTCTTAAATTAAAATGTGTATTATTATTATTATTATTATTATTAATTAATTAATTAATGCATTTATTTCAATATATTTAATATATATTTTTAATATTATTAAATATTCAGTATTTTAAATATCAGAAGACTTTTCCAGACTAAAAGTGCAATACTGTCTTTGTATCTATCCTATGTTTATTTATTTCTTCACATATTTTTTACACAAACACACACACACACACACACACACACATATATATATATATATATATATATATATATATATATATATATGTATATGTATATGTGTATATATATATATATATATATATATATATGTGTGTGTGTGTGTATATATGTGTGTGTGTGTGTGTGTGTATTTTTAGATATTAAATTAATTCATTTTATGATTTATTTAAATTAAATATTTGAGGAATATATTCAGTTTTTTTTAATAATTTTATTTATTTTTTTATTTTTTTATAAAATATTGGACAAATTCTTTCCTTCAAACTAACAGTGTAATGCTATCTTTATTATAATATAAATATTACATGTATTTATTTATTTATTTATGTATTTAATATTAAAAAGATTATCAAATCAGTGTCAAACAGCAGGTTCACACTGTGACAACTTACCCCATATGCAGTAATGTGACAACATGCCTCACTATGGTAAATATTAGAAGGGCTTCAAAACTTCAAGGTTTGTGCCTAGAAATAAAAAATATAGTGAACACACTGGGGTAAAGTTGTGACAACTAGCCCCGGGCTAGGGGGAAGGAAAAAAAAAAAAACTCTTGAGGTCAGTCTATGTCTCTCAGATCACAGCCACTGTTGACATCATGTCTGTAGCCATGGAAACATCACAGTCCACACAGGAATGAACACGTCCACGCAGAGATGACAGCAGCTGAAGTTGGATCGATATGATCCATATCTGCTGCAGGATTCGCTGTTGTGATTAGATTTCTTTCAGTGAGGAGGTAAAATATTGGCACAGTCGTTCGTCTTTGAGGCTTCAGATGGACGACAGCTTTTCACTGTGTGGATCTTCTGGGTCTTTTTCTGCAGTGAAATTCTCTTGGGATTCTCAGCTCAAACAGAGTCATTATCTTCATGTCATTACCGGAGACGAGATGCTGTTTAAATCATCTTTGGGGGTTTTAAGGTCACAGTGACACTGTTGTTTGTTTGAGATGTTCTGTGTGTGGAATTAAGCTAATTAAAACTTTGATAATATAGTGTACTGACAAGGCAAACATGAGTAAAGTACTGGGTAAAGTCTGATTAGCTCATCCAGAAATGAAATGCAACAACAGGTCATGATGACCATGTCTGTAATGCCGCAAAAAGCACAACCATTTATGTGTGTGTAATGTTTTTATTTTTTTATTTAAAGTATTTAATATTTTTATTTTTGAAATATACTCAAGCAGTTCTTTCCTCCAAATTAAAAATCCAATATATAATCAACAATAATGTTTATATATATTTCAATAAAATATTATTATAAAATAAAACTAAACGTGCAAAATAGTATATATATATATATATATGTATGTATGTATGTATGTATGTATACAATAAAGTATTAAATAAAGTCTTCTTTAAAGAAATAGTTCACCCAGAAATTAAAATGATCACTGGATAAAGTCTAAATGGCTCATCCAGAAATTAAATGCAACAACAGGTCATGATGACCATGTCTGTAATGGTGCAAAAAGCACAAAAATATTAATTTTACAACTTTTCATTTTATATTCAATTTTATTTTCATTTATTTTCATTTATTTTTATTTTATTTTGTTTTGTTTTATTTTGTTTTATTTTATTTTATTTTATTTTATTTTAATTTTTAATATTATTTAAGGTATTGTGGTATTGTATCCAGCAAATGAAAACTGCGAAACCATCTTAAATTAGATTTTTTTTTTTTTTAAATATTTGTATATGCTTTATATGAATTTCTATACATTTAAGTTTATTTAAAACATATGTAATATATAAATTAAATGATTATTTTTGTATTATTTGTATGCGTGTGTAATGATTAGATTATTATTTTTTTATTTAAAATATTTATTTAATATTTTTATTTTTAAAATATATTTGAGCAGTTCTTTCCTCCAAAGTAATAAAAGTCAATATATAAACATTAATATTTTTTAATGTATATTTTAATAAAATATTGGAGGAAAATAGAAATAGTTCTCCCAGAAATTAAAATAATTTTTTACTGATGTTTTCCTTCAAATGGCTCGTTTCTATGCAGCAGCAGGTCATGGTGACTGTTTCTTACATACTCTAAAAAGCACAAAAACACTATTAAAATAGTCTGTTTGACTATTGCATTATATTTGAAGTTTTTTGACGTCACATAATGCCATTATTCACTGAAAATCTTCACTTCCACTGCAGCTCTCAAAGCGAATATGACGTCTGTGTGGCACGTGTGATGTGATGACATTTGATTATGAGACACTCAAGAACCAGTGACATCTGATGTTATTGACATCCAACCTGCCCATTCATCACGCAAAGCCTGTTTGTGTGACTTCAGAAGACAAATATAGCACATGCACTCTTTTATAGTTCCTTTAAAGATGACTTGTTTACTGCAGTTTTTCAAAGTTCGTGCCTTTGAATGCACTTGCTTTTTTGGCGATTGTTTATTGGATTTTTGAACACAGAGCTGATGGTCAAAATCAGACGTGATGTTTTGCAGATGTTGCATATGTCCGCAGATGTCTGGGCAGAGTATGTGTGAATGCTGGGCATGAAATCAAGTGAATTTGTCATTGAGTTTTTTTAACCCAGAGGGTCAGTTGTTCTCACAGCCAAGCATGGATTGTCATTTGATGCTGTGAATTACTGCAGATGTACATTAGAGAAGAAATGACTCATAACCAGCAGTTTTGACTTTTGAAATACTGTTATAGTTTGTCTGTAGTTTGTGTCTATATTTACCTTAAAAACCGGAAAGACAGTTGAAACAGCAGCATCTTGTCTCCAGTAAAGACATGCATGTTTATATTACTAATTTAATTTGAAAGTTTTAGTAATTTAATTAATTACAAATAAATAAATAAATATCTGAATGTGTATAGGTTTTTTGTTTGTTTTGTTTTGTTTTTTGTTAGTTTTAGTTATTTTAGTACATCAAGTTAAACTAAATAAAAATAAGAAATATTGCTTTGACAACTATAGCTTCAAATAAGCTAATTTTATTTTTTATTTTTTTCAGTTTGATTTTAATATTTCATTTTTAGTAATTTTGTTGTTTTTGTTACTTTTATTAGTTTTATTTTTTTTTTCAATTTTAGTTTTAGTTATTTTAGCACATCAGGTTAAACTAAATGAAAATAGGAAATGTTGCTTTGACAACTAGCTGAAATGTTAAATTGATTTAATTTTGTTGGATTTTTTTTTCTCATTATTTTAGTTAGTTATTTAATTAAGTTTTTTTTTTTTTAAATAAATTTTATTTCAGTTTTAGTATTTTTTAGTATCAAGTTGAGCTAAATAAAAATGAGAAATGTTGCTTGACAACTAGCTTAAAATAAGTAATTTTTTAATTTACTTTTTTTCTTTTTGATTTTAGTTATTCTATATTTAGTTTAGTTATTTTTTAGCAGTTTTGTTATGTTTTTGTCACTTTTATTTATTTATTTATTTGTTTATTTATTTTTAAATGTCTGCATAGTTTTTATTAGTTTCATTTAAATTTTAGTTTTCATTATTTTAATACATCAGGTTAAACTAAATGAAAATTAGAAATGTTGCTTTGACAGCTGAAATGCTAAACTTCATTTTGTTGCTTTTTTTCCATTTCATTATTTTAGTTAGTCATTTAATTAAAGTTTTAGTAATTTAGTTTTTTTTTTTTTTTTTTTTTTTTTTTTTTTTAATTGAAACATATTTGTCCGTATTTAAATGTCTGTAGTTTTTTTTTAGTTTTTATTAGTTTTATTTCAGTTTTAGTTTTAGTTTTTAGTACATCAAGTTGAACTAAATAAAAATAAGAAATATTTCTTTGACAACTTAAAATAAGCAATTTTTTATTTATTTTATTTCTGTTTGATTTCAGTTATTAATTTTAAAGTTTTAGCAGTTTTGTTGTGTTTTTGTGACTTTATTTATTTATTTATTTTTAAATGTCTGCATAGTTTTTATTAGTTTCATTTCAATTGTAGTACATATTTTTATAGTTAAACGAATAAAATATGTATTTTTTGTTTTGACAGCTAGCTAAATTAAAATAGTTATTTTAAAAATATTTTATTTCATTTTGATTTTGTCTTGTATTTTAAAATGTCATTATTTCTGTTGCATATTTTTGTCACTTTTATTATTGCCTGTTTTTGTTTTGGTTTATTTTTATTTCAGTTTTAACTTTAGTAAATTGTAGTACATCAAATCATATTTTATTCCAGTTAATGTTAATTTTATTTAACTATAATAACCCTGACCTACACCACAGTTGATCTCATGTCATAACTGCGCCTCCAAAAATGTAATAATGCAATTTGTTGCTTAATGCATGTAAAAGTGACTTAATAAATATTGCATACACCGCAGGTGCATGACATATGAGGTGAAATATTAATTTGAACTGTTGCACTTTTATTGCTGGAGAAGTTACATACTGTAGCAGTCCCATGCTGAACTTCACATGCTTCAGCCACAGCTGAAATGTTTTAGCCCACTCAGACAACTTTTGCAATGCCGTCCCAACATTGATACGCTGCATAAACCTCCAAAATGCCCTTTGGCTTTGACTGACCTTTGAGAACGCTGGCTAGGGTGCCGTGGGGCCGGGATACGGACTTTCACAGACACGACTGTGGGTACAACGCATCTCTGGAGCTGGATAAAGCCTCCACAAAGGGAATAGCATATCTTCATAGATAACCCCTCTCTCTCTTTTTCCCGCACCCAGAATCTAAATCAATCCTCAATTGGCTTCACTCCGGGAAGGCTGCCAAAACCATCTCTGCTCGGCCATGAAACCCCTGGACCGGTGTGAAAAATGGAGACTGAAGGGAGCGGATGCTCGCCGAGCGCCGCTTTATGGCTGCGAACTCATCTGAGAGTGGCAATCAGGGTTAACTCTTTGTTTTCAACTGGAAGCCACTCGAGAGAATACAAACAGATGGATTACCAACCCATTATGTCAAGGACTTCTGCGGGAACTTATTTTCTTGGCGAAATCCTACACAGTGTTGGAAGCAAGGTTGGCTTTGTACCAAATATTTTGGTTTGGTTGTGATAACAGCTCTCGCATCTATACGAAATAAATATTGTAGACAAATAATCAGACCTCTGGTGAACTTTTAACTGAATAGGTCAACCAAAAATGTAAATTCTGGTATTATTTACTCATGTCGTTCCAAACCTGTTTGCATGGAAAGCAACAAAAGAATTTTGATGCATCTTTACACTGCTCTTTTCCATTCAGCAGTTCATCAAGCTGTAAATAATGAATTTTACTGACCCAAAACCATTAATACTGTATATATGTTCGTGAAAGACGTCCCTTCTGCTCAACAGGGCTGCATTTATGTGATCAAAAATACAGTAAAAATATTGTGAAATATTATTATTTATCCCATATATAAATAACGGACTCACTTCTACAATTTTAAGTGTATGTATATGTGTGTATATATATATATATATGGGAAAAAAATACATATATAAATATATATATATATATATATATATATATATATATATTTTTTTTCTTTTTTTTTCAGTACATTTATAATATTAGAATTTATACACATTTATATACATTTATATATAATTAAAATTATATTATAAATATTATACATGTAGTTTCTTTATTCAGTTAAATTTATAATTCATTTTAAATTTACTGAAAATAATAAAAAATAAAAAAAATGAAAAATTATAATATTTAATATTATAAATGTACTGAAAAATATATATTTATGTATATTAAATTAAATTTATAATTTATCTTAAATTATCTTAATTTCACTGAAAATATTATAAATTTAATTAATTAATAGAAAACTAATATTATAAATTAGAGTACTATAATATTTAATATTATAAATTAACTGAAAAATTATATAAAGAAAATATAAGAACACAAAAGAAAATTGGAGTGTTTCACAGTGCTTCATATTAGTGCGGAAACTGTAATACATTTAATTTTTCAGGATTCTTTGATAAATAGAAAGTTCAAACTAACTGCATTTATTTAAAAATAGATATCTTTTGTAACATTATAAATGTTTTTACTGGCACTTTCTAAAATATAAAAAATCAACAAGTTGAATAAAAGAACTAAAAAAGAACTAAAACTATACTGTAAACAGAATATTAGAAACTATAAAGACGTAAAAATATACATTCAAATAAATATATAAATGATAAAAATCACTAAAATTAAAATAAAACTAAATATAAAAACATTTACACAACACTAATGAAATATAACAGCATATTTATTAAAATGAAAGGGCTTGTATCACACAATCCTTCAAAAATCATTCTAATATGCCGATTTGCTGCTCAAGAAACATTTCTGATTATTATCAGTGTTAAAAAAAAAACAGTGATTCATGTGGAAACTGTGATACATTTAATTTTTTTAGGATTCTTTGAATAGAAAGTTCAAAAGAAAAGCATTTATTTGAAATGGAAATCTTTACTGTCACTTTTGATCAATTTAATGCATCCTTGCTCAATAAAAATATTAATTTCTTTAAAAATAAATAAATAAATAAATATGTCCCAAAACTTTTGAACAGTAGTTTATATACTCCATAAAAGCAGTCCATATGACTTGTGCTATATATAACAACAGACTGTAGTTATTTAAATCTTCCACTTCAGTGCAGATCTTAAATGAAATATTGTCACGATACATCAAATGCCACTAACACCAACATCTGTAGTCCATTTCAGAGCTTTGACTGCAGAAGATTATCAGTAATGTCTGTTTCTCACACAAAGCTGTCATTGCTTTGTCCTCAAAATGGACGTAAGAGTGAATTTCGAGTTGAAGTGTGGTTGGGAGAAAAAAGGCGGCTAGAGATATGAAGTGTAAGAGAGAGAGAGGAACATGTCTGTCAATGCCTGTCCTTATATCCATGTGCCACAAACTCCAACCTTGAGGGATTTGAGTGGATTTGATTTGCACTGTAGAGACTGCCTTTAAGGCATTGTCAGCATGGCCCCGGGCTCCAGAGACGAACTGTTTCACCTGTACAACCCCCATGAAAAATGATAGAAATCTCCACAAAACACTGCCAGATGTGCCTCCTGAATTACAGGGGTTTATTCCTCCGACAGCACCTTTAAGAATTCTCTCAGAAGTTTGGCATGAATGCACTTTATTTTTGTCAAGGAGACGAGGATGAGGACCCGGCGTGGCGATTGTCACTCTGCTCTTATCGTTTCATAACAGAAAGACACTGTAATTGTTTCCGGTTCAAAGATTTTTATCTTTTTTCGGCTTAGAATTAGAGACCGAAATGGAGTGGAACAATTAGACATGCTCTTCCATTTGCATTTAATGAGGTGCGGAGGTCTTTTGCAGGGGTCGCTGGCAATTTCAAAGACACCTCAGTACATCACACGCTGACTTCTGCTTAGCGCATTCAATTCACCATCACTCGCTGTTATTGGACTGGGAAACACGGCTAATTGGAAGGTTTTCCTCCCATTTGCTGTTACAAAAATGGGAAAAAAGTAATACTATGTTAAATAATTAGCATGCAGTTTATTTGTGGGGTCGCAGATGAAATTATAAAAATGGACCCTATTAGTGCATGCTATTCATGCTGAGAAAATGTAAGAAATTGCTAGTTAATTTAACAATTACAAAGAAACAGAAAGGAACACATTGTGAAAAATGTTAAAATGTTATTTTTTTAACATACTAAAGTCTAGATTTCTTTAAAGTGTCTTCTGCTCACCAAGGCTGCATTTTCAGTCACATGATCCTTCAGAAATCATTTTTGAAAGAAGTTTTTACTCCTCCTCCTCATAGCTACATTTATTTGATTAAAAAAGCTGTAAAAACAGTTAAATATTATTATGATTTAAAACAAGTGTTTTCTATGGGAATCTATTGTAAAATGTAATTTATTCCGGTGATGCAAAGCTGAATTTCTAGCATCATTACTCCAGTCTTCAGTGTCACATGATCCTTCAGAAATCATTTTTGAAAGTTGTTTTTTTCCTCCTCATCATAGCTGCATTTATTTGATAAAAAAAAAATAATAATAAATAGCATTTTTTGGAGCAAAAATATAGTCAAAATTTGTGAAATATTATTACAACTCAAAATAAGTGCTTTCTATTTGAATATACTGTAAAATGTAATTTATTTCTGTGATCAAAGCTGAATTTTAAGCATCAATACTCCAATCTTCAGTGTCAGTGTTGAAATGTTAAATAATTAGCATGCTGTAAAATTCTGAATACAGTAGATTTAATGCAACAGATTGCAATGTATGCAACATATGTGTGGCGTTGAAATGGAAATGGACCCCTCTAGTACATATTACAGAACTATCAGTACAAATGTTATTTCGTGCAGCAGATTCAATAAACAAATAACAATGAAAGCAGAATGATGTGCAAAAGTGAAGTTAAATGATTTTGTTCATTGCCTTTTGTCTCAGTCGAGTGGCAAAACAACGCAGACAATGCATCCAGAGACAATGAATCATTCTTAGTGATCACTGCATTCATGCAACTCAGAAAACCCAATGGCCAAGCGACTGAAATAAAGAACAAACTTTGCATCATTCTCATCTCCGAGTCAAACTCGCTGTCAGCCTGTTGCACATAACAGGACACTTAAAGCATAATTGCATAGAATTATGTCTTCACCATAACAAGGGCTACGGAGACGGCTAATTAGTTACGATAAATGCTCAAGATACTCAAGACAGTAAGTTTGAACCCTCTTAAAACATAATAAACATGATTTCACAGTCTGGGATAATAATAGCTGGCCACTGATGATTGTTTAGCATCTTAAAGAGAGAGTTCACCAAAAAACTTTCATCCAAAGCCAAATTTGGTCTAGTTCTTTACATAAGGATATCATGCGACTTGACTTAAAATAAAGTGCACAAGTCCCGAATGAAATCAAAAACATGACAAAAATAATAGATATAAATATATTTAATAAAATTAATAATAATCTCTAAATAATATAAAAATAAATAATAATAGAATATATAATATTTAAATATAAAATTAATAATCATAATATATATTTATAGAAATATTATAAAAGTTTAATTAAGTGCTTTAATTGAAAGTGTTACTTTTACTTTTTTTGTAATTCTTTATGGACCAATAATAAGCTTTCCATTGCTGTATGATTTGTTAGAATAGGACAATATTTGGCCAAGACACAACTATATGAAAATCTGGAATCTGAGGGAGCAAAAATAAATAAATAAATAAACTTAGAAAATCGCCTTTAAGGTTGTCCAAATGAAGTTCTTAGCAATGCAAATTACTAATCAGAAATTAAGTTTTGATATATGTATGGTGGGAAATTTACAAAATATCTTCATGGAACATGATCTTTACTTAATATCCTAATGATTTTTGGCGTAAAAGAAACATAGATAATATTGACCCATACAATGTATTTTTTTGGCTATTGCTATACCCGTGCTACTTAGAACTGGTTTTGTGGTCCAGTGTCAAAAATTTGTACATAATATTACAATTGAACTATTCCTTTAAGCCTTATATTGTACATAAAGAGAAAACAAATAGGAGATTTCATTAAAATCGAATTGATTTTTAAGATAATAATACTGTTATCAAATGATGTACAAATATCCAAGTACATTCAGAGAGGCATAATCTTAATGCATTATTCATATTTTTGACCTTCTAACTGTATGGTCCAACTATTCTGTTATTTAGAAAGCCACTAATACTGTAACTAGCTCATAAGAGCAGAAATGACATCTTTGACTATGTTTATTAAAGTACTTTATTGAGTGCATTTGTTCTCGCTGTTGTCTTTGAACATCTGACATTTACCACAGTCGCAGATTCACCTTACTTACGCCTTTCTACTGTAATGAAAACTAAAACATCAGCCTCATTCTGCAGACAAGGCAGTCAGAAATAACTATACCCTTCTGGACTATATGCACTGTAAACGGTTTATTACATGCTGATCCATCCATAATGTCAGCGTTTGCCCTTAACTCCGGTCACGGTTAACGAAGGCTGTCCCCGTCCAAGGGCGTTTCATTATTTCCATCCTCCGTGGCAAGTGTGTATTGTTGTGCGTAGTGTTTTGCGCGAAACGCTCATTGTGTAATGACTAAAAAAATCTCTAGGCAATCAATCAACCTTTGTGTCACGGCACAAAAGCCTGCCTGCTGCTTTATGGAAATGCGACGATAACATTGCCCGCGTAAAGAGGTCCCACCTGATAAATAAACACAAAACTTTACCTTCGCCGTGTTCGTCCGTAATCCCATTGTTTGCTTGATTTATATTGATTTGTTCTGTCTTCGGCTGTTTTGCCATTTGCAACTGTTATTATCATCATCGCATCATCATGCATAACAATAAGCTCTTTTACACTTGAGCCGACGGCTGTTATTTGTAATCTCGAGATGTTTTCATACTCTAATAGAGCGACTTGTTCCACTTAACTTCGTCTAGATGAGATTCTGCTTTATTAGCTCTATTTTCCAACCATCAGATCGTTCTTCATGAGCAAAGGGTGTATAAAATCACAGTTATTTGATTCATAGTGTGTTCGAGAGTTGAGATGAGGTCACCGGGTAGCTTTTACGCACTAAGCTGGCAGTGAAACCAAATCAGACAAACATCATGTGTCGTGTGGTGAGAAATCTGTGCCCTGCTGCTATTTTATCTTGATGTCTTGATGAATGCAAATTGCAGGATTCTCTAGATATTCACAACTTCAAACAATAATTGAATGCATTTTATTAGAGCCCACAAGCAGATGATGTAATTCTGATGTTTTCATGTTGTGTTCACACTTCAGACCTTGATTTAAGGGAGACCGTATAGAAAGCTTTTCTTCTTTTTCTTTTTCTAAAGGTTTGCATGTTGAAAACACATGAACTTGATTACACACATCAAACCTCAAGGTTTATTTACTAACGCAGTCCACTTTCAGATAAGCTGAATAGTTTGCATAGAATAAATCTGTTCTAGTGTTTCTAGTTATTGGAATTTACGTAATACAGCTCTTATTCTCACCAAGGCTGCATTGGTTTTGCATTTTTTGAAAAACTAAAAAAATAGTGAAATATTATTACCATTCAAAAATGTGTTTTCTATTTGAATATATTGAAAAAAGAAATGTATTCCTGTGATCAAATCTGAATTTTCAGCTTCATTACTAGTCTTCAGTGTCACATGATCCTTCAGAAATCATTCTAATAAGCTGATTTGAGTGTCAAGAAACATTTCTGATTATTATCAATGTTAAACTCTAGTTTATTTTGAAAGAAGAGAGTTCAAAAGATTGTTTGTAATAATAAATGTTGTTTTGATAGCACAAGCAATGTGGTACCATTTATCTGAAATCTTCATAAAAGAAGGCCTATGTGTACTTTTAATGATTATGCATGCAAATGCATATTTTTTCTTCTTTTGATGCTTAAGAAAAACAAATCATGATTTGAGGTCAAATTTCCACACATATATTTAGTGACATACTCATCATAACACTGCATGCAGGAAAGTGCCAGTTGTCATACATATTTTCTTATAAATATATGGACGTCTCATTTTGACTGCTTGTGAAAAGTTTTTCTGTTATAGAAAAAGGTTTTTATTGGAATCAACACCTCCTACGTAATGACATGTAATGTGAACTGTCAGTCATTTCAGGGTTGCATTAAATGCTCGACCTGCTTCTTAACTAATGTTGCCATCACAAGACGTACAGTAAAGAATGTATTTCGCTTAAGTATGAAGTTAACAATTACAAGACCTTTTGGACTTTTCACCAGTTTCTCAGTGACAGAAATAAAACGTTTGAATGGAACCAGATATGAGAAACTGAGATGAGACTTTTAAGAGCCGGACCAGCTTCAGCAAATGTGATTTGCGGTATTGCGATTCCCTTAAATCTCATCTGGACGGCCGCTGGCGCAATCAATGTGATTCAGATACAGCTGAGAGAGAATGTGTACATGTTTTCTTTGGTGAAATCAAGACGCCTGCTTTTAGATTGCAATTCATTGGCACTTAATAAAAAGATCACGGCCTTGCTTTTATTGCTTTAAACCAAAAGGTGACACCTTTAGACTCGCAGGGCCAGCTGGCCGAAAAAGCAATTTCGATCGTATGACGAGGCAGAAACAATATAAGCCATTATAAGTCATAGCTGCTCTCTGAGATTTCAGTTTCATATATATGATCGCTGCATTGTTTTCAACTGACAGACAGATGCTTGACTGATAATATGAAGCCTTATAAATGCTTTCAGTGTTATTTCAGAGACATAAATGCTCAGTAATGTCGTTAAGTATATTGTTGATGGATGTACGGTCTTTTCATTTATCAAGCCAGTACAGATGGTCGCTCCTTATGGCTGTGATGCAAGAGATATGGTCGGAGAATTTCAATTTCCTTCGCAGTCGGGGATCTTATACACTGAGTCAATATATGTTTTATAGCAAAGACTTATTTTTTGGATAATTTATGGGATATTTGGCAGCTAACTCAATTGTTTTCTTATATATGTCTTAAAAAGTGAAATAAAGAAAGAAAGATCAACTCGGAGATGTCAGTATTTGATTGTGAGCAATAACAAATAATTGCACCTGAAGTGACAATTAGATTTCCTTGTCTACTGCTTAGTGATTCTGCTAACTATGACCCTTTGACAGCTAACTTAACTCATAATAAAAAGGAAAATGAATGACGACGGTCACTGTGTCTGAAGATGAGGCTGTCACAACTTTGTAATGAATCACAGGCTGTTATGAGAGACAAGATTGACAGCAATGCCACCCTCAAACTGCAATTCATGTCTAGGACAAATAAAATACTACAATGAAATGTCTGGCCCAGGGGGTCAAGGTTTGGCTGGTTAGTGTGGTAAAGTTAGTCTGTGCTGGTAAATGCACCATTATGCAGCCACAACAGTAATGTTACTCTCATGAGGTTTCAGGCTAAATGCATGGCTGTATATTTGAAAAGTTAAATAATGCATCATATAGAAGAAGTCTGGCCATACTGATGTTTTTGCATTTATTAGTGATGCCGTTGTATGTTTAAGTACATTTCTTGGCAGCATAAACAGCTCAGCATTTATTTGTGCATTAAACATGCATGTTTTGGATTGTATTGTGATTTTACAAAATGATCTGTATTTACTACCATTAAAAACTTTGGGGTCATTGAGATTTTTTTTTTTGACGAGTCAAAAGACATGATATGCAACTGCAAGAAAAAAAAAGTCAAAACTGCAAGGCTTAAAATAGTTTTAAGGTAAGAAAATCGTATTTTATTCCTGAGAATTGGACTTTGTAACTCACAATTGCATGTTCACATCTCACATTACTAAGAAAAGAAGTAAAATTGCAAGGAAAAAAGTCATAATTTGCAACTTTGCAATCGAGTGAAATAAAGTAAGAATTGTGAGTTGCAATTACCTTTTTTAATTTTTTATTCAGTGGTGGAACCATTTCCATTAAAAAAGAAAAAAAACAGTAATATTTTGAAATATATTTTTACTATTTAAAATAATTATTTCCTGTGTGAATAGAAATACAGCTCTTATTCTCACCAAGGATGCATTTTTTGGATCAAAAAATATAGTAAAAATGTAAAAATTGTGAAATATTATTACAATTCAAAATAAGTGCTTTCTATTTGAATATACTGTAAAATGTAATTTAGTCCTGTGATGCAAAGCTGAATTTTCAGTATTCAGTGTCACATGATCCTTCAGAAATCATTCTGATATGCTGATTTGCTGCTCAAGAATCATTTCTGATTATTATCAATGTTGAAAACACTGCATTTGGCTTTAATGTTTTTATGAAACACTTATGGATGATTTAATCAGGTCATTCATCCAGAATATATCAAAACTGACCTTTTTTCCAGTACAATTCACAGTCCAGCACAATTCCCTCTATATTGACTTTCAATCAAAAATGTCAGCATTTAGACAGCGATCACATGTGGGAGTCTTTTCAAGTACTTTTCGTCCTTTCTTATTCATATCTTTATGAGCCCACATCATTTGAGAGATATGAGCTTGGAAACGTCTACCTAAACAGCGCTGTCAGCGGTTAAATTACCTATTAAGAACGCTTTTGCAAATTACACTGGGTCTAATTGGCTGAGTGATTAATTATCTGATGTATTTTAACATCATTAGCGTAATTTCGAGATCATATATATTTATTAATCGCAGAACTGTCCCAGCACTGAGTCAGCGGGAACGAAAGGTCAAAACGATGGATATGTTGTCTCGATGGTCTCCAATGAGGAGGAATGTGCACACAGTGATCGCTCCCCTGGGATTCAAAAGAAAAAACGACATGAACACTCACGAACCAATTAACCGGATCTTATCCCAGTCATTTAGATGCTTGAGATAGTCAACTATGAATAGAAAGTCTAGTGAGGCTCATTTTGAGCACGAATGGGATTAATGTTTTTATTTTATTATTTGCTTCTTCACATAGTTAGCCAAGCGGTCTCAAAGCATCGTTTACACATGGCCTGCTTCAAAGAACTGCAACCGTTAAGTGCAGAAAGAATCAATTGTGTAACATAATTTGGATGATTTATTATGGATTCGCATATATGAGATGGCACTTTCCATGAACAGGGTGCGCTTTGGTCTCCAATTACATTTTAAAAGCATTAGAGTTACAAATCACAAAGTTTTTATAGCGAAAACTATTAGATATGTTAGATAAGTTATTATATAACAAGATTAATATAGCAAGAATAGTGGGTAGTTTTAAGCACATCCCTTGAAATGAGGGATTTCACCTGTTCCACCACACAGATCTGGACTTTCTCTGCTGTATTCCACAATTAGTCATCATTGTTGGGAATTTCTATTATTGAAAATATGTATAATATATTTTAAGTCTAATGTTTATTTAATGTTTATGGCTAGAAAAATCACAGAATACTGTAAACTGTATTTAGACAGGTTTTGGTAACAAGGTTGTAAATATTGCACATAAAATACATTCAAAATTAAGCAGCTCATATTAAAATTTAGTTTGACAAGCCAAGGTTCATGATCAAACTTTCCTTAAGTTTAAGCGCCTCTCTTCTCTTGCCATTTACTGAAAAAGCATCAGAAAGCATTTTTGAAGAGTCTCAGAGCCTATTTTATGCCATATTTATGGAAACTGCCATATTTCGGAATCAGGCGAGAAAAGAGGGAGCAAAGAACAAGAATCCTTCACTGCCGGCCACAAAAAAAAGTTTGCAGGTTATTATGGAATAAAAATAAATGAAATCAATAAGAACAGTCAGTAAGTCAGGGAAAGGCAGATGCCATAACTAAATCACATCGCCTTGAGGATCGATCCACATAAGCGAAAAATTGCATCTGCCTCAGAAAATAAATAAAAGGATTAAAGCATGTATAATCTGATTAAGGAAAGTAACTGTTTGCTTGAACAGTGGCTTAAAAGACTTAACGCAGTGAAATGCCACAGTGAGGACTCCAGCAGACACTTCTGCAGGCCGACCAGCTCTGAGGCCTCTGGCGCACACATCACAGATCAAAACATGAGCGTCCTGCTTTAATTACTGCTTTGATTATTTGTGCCATTGCACAATAATCATCAGACTACCACAAAATAATGTGTAGTTATTTATAGATATGCTATTACAATTTAAATATTATTAATATTGAATTCATATGTAAATTATTATTAATTTTATTATGCATGTACAGTATGTGCACATGCACAATGTTATTTATTACTGAGATACTATTATAGTTTTTATAATATTTTGAATTAGTTTGTATTTTTATATTCTCAGATTTAATATTAATTTTAGTTAAAGTTTTAGTAATTTTGTTGTATTTTTCACATTTTTAGTCACTTTTATTTTTATATATGTAAATATAGTTTATTATAAACTATATATACATATGGTGCAAAGTTCTAAATCTATCTGTCCGTCCGTCTATCTATCTATCTATCTATCTATCCATTCTGCTATCTATCTATCTATCTATCCATCCATCCATTCTGCTATCTATCTGTCTATCTATCCATCTGTCTGTCTGTCTGTCTGTCTATCTATCTATCATCTATCCATTCTGCTTTCTATCTACCTGTCTGTCTATCTGTGTATCTATCCGTCTGTCTGTGTCTGTCTGTCTGTCTATCTATCTATCTATCTATCTATCTATCTATCTATCTATCTATCTATCTGTCTGTCTGTCTGTCTGTCTGTCTGTCCATCATTCTATCTATCTATCTGTCCGTCCATCCGTCCGTCTTATATATAAAATAAGATCTCTATACACACACAAACATGCATATATAGACAATTATGAGGATGACTGTTATGATTATGCATATACTGTATATGTTATGACTGTTGTTATTATTATATTATTATGCATTATATATGTGCCTGTGTGTGCACAAAGTTCTTGCTATATATTGTATGTTCCATTTCTATGAAAGAAAGGCTTTAGAGAAAGCTGCTTATATCTTTGCTCATGTCACCTAAAATCTCTTAATAAAAATGTGTAACTTCAAGTTGCTGTAATGTGCTGAGCATAAAAGACTCTTCAGACAGCACTAAGACACTTCAGAGACTATTATACTTGAACAATATAAGTTACGACCCTTAGAAACCTCACAGATAAAATTCAAGACAAAAACATGTTGAGTACAAAGTCGTCTAAGTGTTGTAGTTATTGCATTTGACCTTGACAAACAAACGAATGAGAGATTGATCAGTCTGAGGGGCAACTAGTTGCACATGGGTACATAATGTAATAGATTAAGAATACAGCTGATTCTGGGCTCACTACAGTGAGAATCAAACAGGATATCAGACTGTTTGTGTCATCTGCCAAAGCTTTCTGAATACACAATCACAGATTTATTCTGGAGTACCGATCTGCTGCGACAATCGTTCTCCGCACGTACAAGATATAATTCTTGCAATGTGGCAGCCTATTATCCAAAGCACTGGAGCTTCAAAACGAGCAAACGGAGATGTTAACAGACGTGCATTATGATGACAACTCTATCTACAGCATCTATAGGCAAACAACAGCAGATATGAACCACGCAGGCGTGGACTTAAACCGAGATGATCTTTAGTCAAAGACTGTTGTGTTGATAGTTAATACTGGTTTTGATTTGTGTTTGTCTTCATTTAGTCAGACAGCTTGCTTTATGCATGTTATTTCAGTCGTCGTTAATTCATTTAATGTAATTACTTCTTAGTTAACTGTAATAACCCTGTTATTATACCCTGTCTTCTCTAGCGATCTCAGTAGGAAAATCAGACAATCTGAGCTGATATCCACACAAACTGTATAGTTTTAGACTCTGACTTGTTTCATGTGTTTATATTCTTAGAAGACACCAAGTTTATACTTAAATGCAGCATAACTGAGAACTTTCTTTATGTGCAAAACTTTTTAATGATCTGCATGGTACACCTCTGAGAAAAGCATCCTCAGAGCAATAAGATATTCCTCTGGGCTTCACACAGCTCATTTGTCTGACTGCCGCTGTAATGTGGAAGTTGAAGCTGGTTTTTGTTTTTTGTTTTGTGTTCAGCTGCTGCTGCTGTAGGATGTAATATTGCTGGGCTGGAGGTGGAGGAGGACTTTCATCTCTCAGGAGAGAAGATCGAGTCATCTGAGGTAAATGTTAGAGAAACAAAATGCCAACAGGTTAGTGGGTTATGATCAAAGTGTCCAGTCTGGGATGAGGTTTGGACGATGAGGGCAGAGCGGTTTGCTGAGGTGCACATGCTGTACACAGACAGGAGCTCAGGTGGTGTGTTTCCCAGAATGCACTCTATTTTTCAAAGGCTTGATTGGAATACACAATCTGAACACTTGAGTCGCATTTAAACATGTTTAAATGCTGTTGCATTAAATCAAATGTCTGCATCTAAAGCTCTGCAGGATTTTTTCGCTAATGTTCACTTTTCTTCATGTTTGAAGTTTCAGTTTGTCTGAATCAGCTGGTTATTTTTAGTGGATGAGGTGTCAGTCCTCCACAGGTGTCAATAATCCTGTTAACTAGCACTAGTGCTATATTTAATTATCATGGATATACTGTTTAATTATTATTATATTTAATTAATATTAAAGGGAGACACTGCAGGCAAAAACACTGTTTTTGCCACATCCAAAAGTGTTTCTTTTACAGCACTTTATCTGTTTGTGTCAATAGATTTCAATTACAATTCTCAAAATGTGTTTTTTTTTCTCCTGCACTGAGCTATAAATCTCTACTTCAGTAGCATTTACACACATCAAACTTTACATTTTTATTCCTGTCTATATCCTGACCGTTTTTACAGAGGGATTTGTTCATATATAATTTGCTTGATTATTTACAACATTTTATTCCCCCAAAATTGGTACCAAAAAAAAAAAAAAAAAAAAAAAAAAAAAGTTTTCTGTCTGTTCACAGTATTTTCTGAATTATGGAGTGACAAAAATGAGAATTCCTTCTGTAAAAACATTTGACTCTAATATGTCAAATATATATAATAAAAAAATTAAACTGACTTCATCCACTGTACTAGAAATTTATGCAAATTCGTGCATATTTTACTAAATAATGCTTCATTTGCATATTTAAACATTTTTGAAAACTTGTAACATTTTTGAAATTATCAGTGTAATCAATCAACTGGGTAAGGCGATAACTATTAGGTTTTTTTTTTTTTTTTTTTTTTTTTTTTTTTTTTTTACCATATTTACCTGCAGTGTCTCGGCTTAATATTAATATTAATATTAATTAATAATAAATAATTAATACATTTTCAGTTTTCCTTGTAATTTTAAAGTTTTAACTGTATTTTTGTTTTGTGTTTTTGTCATTTTCGTTATTATATGTTTATAGTTTATATATAGCTTTTTTTCAGTCTTATTTTAGCGTTTTAATTTAAATTAAATGAAAATCAGAAACTAGCTTTTTTTTTTTTTTTTTTTTTTTTTTTTTAAGTGAAGTTTATTTTTTCAGGTTTTTTTTTTTCATTTTCATTATAATTTTAATTCATGTATTTATTTTTAAATTTCAGTTTTAGTTACTAGCTGAAATAAAAGGTAGTTTTTTCCCTATTTTATTTCTGTTTTAGTTTTATTTTATTACTTCAGCTTAAACCAAATGAAAATGCGAAATGTTAACTAGCTAAAAAATTAATTCATTCATTC
The DNA here is from genome assembly GCF_022985175.1 of Labeo rohita. Lineage (NCBI taxonomy): Eukaryota > Metazoa > Chordata > Actinopteri > Cypriniformes > Cyprinidae > Labeo > Labeo rohita. The sequence continues at coordinate 33,578,079 of NC_066874.1, read as the reverse complement.
CATTAAAATTAATTTTATTTCAAATAATGAGTATATTTTTTAATAAAATTTCAGTTTGAATTGTAGTTAACGACAATAAAAACCCTGCTGGCAAAAAGCTCTACAAACTACAAAAAACACACTTTTTGTCTTCAAAACACTAAATCTACTGTTTTTAGATCATTTCAAACTGTACAAACTTTACTATATAATATCTCCTAAAGTCTCTTTTCTGCTTGCTATTTTCTTGTTTCGTCAGTTTTTATTTCTCAACTTGTTGACCTTCGTGCAAAAGTTTCTTTTCTGCTACTGTAAAAGCTCAAGAGGGCTTACAGCAGGAAAAACCAACAACGAATACCTCATGTATGCTTTGAAAGACAAATGCTGATCTTTAAAATGATCCACTCATTCAATGAGCTCAAACAAGCACAAAACCAGCACGGGCGTCTCAGAAAACCCTGCGGTATTTGGAATAGACTAACGATTGCTTCGCGACCTGTCGTTCAGTCAAGAGGCACTCATGTGCCGCATACTGGATGTTTACAGCTCACTAGGCCTGCGGTCCGGGCCGGATCGATATGGCCCTCTTTTTACGCTCCAGCTCCCAACCATCCACCCCGAACGCTCCGAGGACTGGACTACGAGAAAAGGTAAGCCACGTCAAAATGTGCAAGGCAAATTAAGAGACTGATAGACATAAATCCGGCTTTCCACCTGCTCTCTTTCCCTTCGTGTTATCGTCCGTCTTGTTTTCCAGATGCATTCCAACAGGTCTTGTTTTTTTCCGTGTCACTGGCTGCCCGTCCGTCCCTCCGTCTGACAGAACAAAGCGGCAGGCAGACTCTTGTCTCTGGGTCACCTTGCACAAATTCCTTGGTGGCAAAAAGGACATAAGAAAATAACCTAATTTGCGGCAGCATGTTCAGGGTTACTAAAAATACATTAAGGCTTTTATTTGCACTTCAGAAGGGTTGCGATGAACCGCAGTGGCCTTGACTTCTATCGAAGACACTAATGAGAGGAATTTTTTTTTAGTAGAGGCCTCCGGAAAAAATCTAATTTTTAGCTTTCTACATCCAAAGATAGTTTACTACTTGTAAAGCAAGTGATTTTTAAGGTCTTTATATAATGAAACTCAGCATAAAATGTGGCTTGAAAGAACAAGAAATACAGCGATAAAGCAATAAATCACTTAGGATTGTGCTAAAAAAAAAAACAACTCTTAAAGGAACAGTTCACAAAAAATAAATGTAGCATTCCATCCCAATCCTCTGCGGTGAATGGGTGCCGTCACAATGAGAGTCCAAACAGCTGATAAAAACATCACAATAATCCACAAGTAATCTACACCACTCCAGTACATCAATTAAGAGCTTGCGAAGCGCATATTTAATAACGCTTCCTCCAGTGAAAACATCTTCTTGTCAGGAGAAATATCTTCACAGATTAAGCAGCATTTATAAGCCAAAACAGCTCTACACAAATATGTGGGTGGATTTTGATTTAAGAGGCAACAGGAGATGACTTTTCCGGTGTTATTATGGATTAAGGACTCTTAATAATATAATAATTTAGCTGGAAACAATAGTTAAGTTAAACGCTAAAATGTCTTAATTATGGATATATACACACACACTGCCACTCAAAAGTTTGGGATCAGTAAGAATTGTAATGTTTTGTTTTTTTTTTTTTTTTTTAAAGAAGACTATTATGCTTATCAAGACTGCATTTATTTGTTCAGAAATACAGAAAAAAAACAGTAGTATTGCAAAATGTTATTACCATATAAAATAATGGTTTTTGTTTTGATATACTTTAAAATATAATTTATTCCTGTGATGCAAAGCTGAATTTTCATCAGCTGTTGCTCCAGTCTTAAGTGTCACATGATCCTTCAGAAATCATCTAATATTCTGATTTATTATTAGAATTATCAATGTTGGAAACAACTGTGCTGCCAAATATTTTTTTGGAACCTGTGATTCTTTTTTTTTTTTTTTTTTCTCCAGGATTCTTTGATTAATAACAGTTAAAGAAAACAGCATTTATTCAATATATAAATCTTTTCTAACAATTTAAATTATGCTATTACTTTTTATTAATTTAACACATCCTTGGTAAATAAAAGTATTAAGTTCTCAAAAAAATATCTAAATTCAAAAAAAGAAAGAATACAAATTTACTGACCCCAAACTTTTGAACAGTAGTGTAGCCTATATTATAATTATTATTATTATTATTATTTTTTTTTCTATTTTTTATCTATTCATTTTATTTATTTTAATAGCAGTTAATTAGAATAACACTGGTGCCCAAACGGAAAGTGAGTTAATTTTTATAGCATGTCAAAGTCTTTTCAGTGATGGAGATGCTTTTTCTTTTGTGCATTTGAGAAGGTTTAACAAGACTGATAGTGGCAAGGGTTGCTCAAGGTCACACTTACAGTCCATTTCCTTTCTTTACACTGTAGCATTAAGACCAATCATGCCGTTTGGGATCAAAAGCATCCTGGGATTACATAAGACCTCTTTACTCGCCGCTAACAGACAGCAAAGGTGAACTCACCCGCGGTGCGGCGCGTAAATGCGAACATAAGTGTTTTATTGCAGAGCTAAATTGCGAGTTGAGTGACAGATCACCTGTACTGCTGTGTGGGATCTTTTGATGTCCCGTTTCATTATCATTAAGAGAGAAGCAGCTTGCGGTCTATTTTACGCCCCCGGCGGTGTAGCGGTACATGCCGCCGGTCGCGCCCGACAGCTGTAAATAAATGAAGAAAAAGTAACTCCGTGGGGAAAAGCATAGGATTTGCTGACTTGTCTTTGTCATTGGAATCTGTTTTTTTTTTTTTTTTCTTTCCTTCCCATTTATTTTTTCCATTTCCCTTTTTTTTTTGGCCAAGCTACATTTCATTTGCCAATTCATCACAGACAACACTCAGTTGCATTAATTCCCATCACAGTAATATAGTTTCCATGATTAATTTTTCGGCGCTTTAACATTTTTTTTTTTTACCTACGGCTTCACATCTAAAAACGCACAGAAAAACAGCCATTATTTAATATTGAGCAGGAGACTGAAAGAGAAACCAGCGGTAATGAATGCGAGTCTCTCCGGTGAGCCGTTCGCGAGAACTTCATCACTCTTGATAGCCGCCGCGGTTCCGCACAGATTCGGTTATGTACGCAATGCATGCTGGGAGTCCGAGGGACGCCATTAATGTGAGTAACACTAATAAAGATGGACCAGTTTTGGATGTGTTTAGCTGTGTGTGTGAGCACGCGTGCTGGATATTTATGTGAAAATATATAAATAATCTCACAGTTGGTTTTAAATCAGTCCTTACCGACGGTATGTGGAGCAGCTGGTGAGGGAATGGAATTACATTTATCATGCTGTGAGCGAGTTGTGTGGAAACAGCCTACTGTTAGCGCTGATGATCAGGATTACAAGGTTCATCTGCAAACACACACACTGTAATACACATGCTTAATACACACGTTCACAGACCTGACGTATTCAATGTATGAGACTTAATATAGCAATTTACTGACCTTGACTTGCTGTCACGTGACGACAAAATGGATTCTTGCATGTTGATTACAACCACTTTAAATTTTGGATGTTTTTCAAATATTAATAATTTCTCCCCCCCCCCCCCCCAAAAAAAACAAAACAAAACAAAAAAACAAAACAAATATATATATATATATAATTTATTTATTTATTTATGTATTTTTTTCTTTGTTTGTTTTGTTTTTTTGTTTTGTTTTGTTTTGTTGTTTTTTTTGGGGGGGGGGATTATATATATATATATATAATACTATTTAGAATGTTTCATTGGAAATAATAACATTTTCTACTTATGTATTTATTTATTTATTTATTTATATGCTTTTTAGAACCATTTTACTAATACTATTATCATATTTAATTAATGAATTTCAGCTATTTTAAACTTACCTATTTATTTAAGAGATTTACAATATTTAATATCATATAATTCATCAATAAACACTATAAAATTATTAATTGTTATTTATAACATTTAATTAGAAATAATATGAATTTCAGCTTTTTAAAGATTTATTTATTTAGCAATATATAATTTTAAACATCATAAATGTTATATTATGTAATGTTGTTTATCAGTTATTTGTATTACAAATAATACAATTTTTATATTTATTTATTTATAATCTGTATTATATATACACTACCGTTCAAAAGTTTGGGGTCAGTAAGACTTGTAATAGTCTTTAAAGAAGTCTCTTATGCTCATCAAGGCTGCATTTATTTGATTAAAAATATAGAAAAAAAGTAATATTGCAAAATGTTTTTACAATATAAAATAATGTTTTTTATTTTAACATACTTTAAAATGGAATTTATTCCTGTGATGAAAAGCTGAATTTTTATCAGCTGTTACTCCAGTCTTAAGTGTCACATGATCCTTCAGAAATCATTCTAATATGCGGATTTATTATTAGAATGATCGGTGTTGGATAATATCAACAGTTGTGCTGCCAAATATTTTTTGGAACCTGTGATTTTTTTTTTTTTTTTTTTTTTTTTCAGGATTCTTTCATGAATAACAAGTTTAAAAAGTACAGTGTTTATTCAAAATATAAATATTTTATAACAATGTAAATTATTTATTATTAACTTTTAATAAACTTTTAATTATTAACTTAATACATCCTTGGTGAATAAAAGTATTAATTTCTTAAAAAAAAAGAAAAAAAAAAGAAAAAAAAGAAACAATAAAAATGTACTGACCCCAAACTTTTGAATGGTAGTGTATATATATAATAACAATTTTAATAATACATTTATCCTATTTAATTAAAGATAGCTAGTTAATTTAGATTATTTTTTGTGATATATAATTTTAAACGTCATATATTATTTAATAATGTTATTCATATTTAATTACAATGTTATTTATAATTTAATTACAAATTTACATTTTTATTTATTTATTTATAGCCTAATATTTAATAATATATATAAAATACAATGTTAACAATTTTAATAAAACTATCTATAATATTTAATTAAAAATAAAATTTTGAGACTAACCTTGAGATTTAGAATATTTAAGATTTCATCATTAAAAAACATAAAATATGTAACAATATTGTTTGTAATATTTAATTAGAAATCATGTGAATTTTAGCTTTTTTAATTAATTAATTAATTTATTTAATGATATAGCATTTTACACGTCATAAATATTATATTGTTACTATTTAATAATGTCATTTCTAATGTTTAATTACAAATAATACAAACTTTTGGAGACTTTTTGTACTGTCCGTATGATTGTACCACGTTTAGCATACTAAATTTATACTGTATGGCTCACAAAAGGTTAATATCAATTTAAATTTAAAATATATTTTTCATATAAGATGAGCATTAAGGTCTGTGCGAACTGCATTTTTTATCTATTTTGTAATAAATGAGTTTATCTGACTGGGGGAAAAACAAAACAGCGGTATGCCACTGACCCTATTAAAAGTCATGCAGAATTATTATTAAATATCAAAACCCCGCATTGGTAATAAAAAAATGATGGCTTGCTTTCCTGCAGGCACGCCTTTGTATATTGCGTTTCCAGCTTAGGCGTTCTGTAACTCACCCTAATGGAGTCTCAGTCCAGGCAACAAGCCCGAGGACAATGCAGCACAATGGCTTCTGTTCAGACCTCAGCAAAGTTCTGGAGCCACCAATGGATGTACAATTTATGGGCAGAGCAGTGCCGTACGCTTTTAACTTCAATGGCGTTCTCGGGTTTGAACTTTTTTCCCCCGGCGGCGCTGCCGTGGCATTGTGCTACTGCTCAAAAAAGGGAAAAAAAAATTCAATTCCGGTTTCTTTCATCCAACTGAGGCCACCTGGGGAATCACTGAGCAGTTGCATGGAAATGAACATTTACAAAGCAAGACGGCGTGTGTATTAAGAGTCCATATTTCTCTCATTTTTATGGATTGCTTAGTTAAAAATAAACAACTTTAAATGATTAGATTTGTGCGAGGCTTGAAATGGCACCACGCAGGTCTACAAAAAATGATGAGATCTTCATTCACACATAATTATCTAGAGGAATAGGGACTATTAAAGTGCAATGATGGATAAAATTGATACGAGTCGTGACAGTAAGTCTGTAAAACAATTTTAAGAATAAATATCTGTGTCTTTTTATTCTTTTCTTTTTTTAGGACATAACTCAAGTGGGCTTTCAGATATTTACCATGTTATAAAACCTACCTACATAGCATTTTAAGGCAACAAATAAAAAGTTAGAAACTTGTTTTTAACCAAATTCTGTGATGGAATCATTATGCTAGATTATTTTATTTCTTTTTTCAGAGATTTGATGAGCTCAGCAAAATATTCACCCAAGATACTGGATGAGTCAATAGAGATGTTGATGAAAATGGGCTGAAGGGCCCCAAAGGTAAACAGCACTTTTTAATTTCATTTCATTGATTTAAATACATTTTCATTTGAGAAATTTGTGCTAACATTGTTGCTGTGAACTGTTCATTTACTAAAAGCAGACTATACAGGACTTCTTGCATATTCAAAAATTGTAAACATTTTACACAAATTATGCTGCTAATTAGGGGGGAAAAAAATACACATTTTGCTTTAGCCTTTTTTCACCTTGATGTACACTAAGTGTTGATATTGTTAACTAAAACTATTTCCTAAAATAAAATAAAATAAAATAATAAATGCCACAGAAAGTACCTGAAATAATTTTAAGTTGAAGTACAAAAATTACTGGAACTAAAACTGAAAAAATGAATAAATTGAATAAAATGAATAAATGAATAAATTCAGCTAAATAGAAATTAGTTATTATTAGTTAGACTAAAATTTAAACTAAAATAAAAAAATATAAAGGCTAATTCATAATATTAATGAATACTAAAATCATACTAAAACAACACTGACCCTACTTAAAAGGCTCTGAAATATTGATAAAACACAGGATTTTATGGTAACGCTTTACAATAAGGTCCCATTAGTTAACATTAGTTAATGCAGTAACTAACATTAACAGTGAGCAGTACATTTGGCACAGTGTTTATTGATCTTTAATGTTAGTTAATAAAAACTAACAAAATAATAAAAATACAGCTGTTCATACTTAGAAAATGTTATTTGAGGTTAATTAAATATAATTAACAGATACAACTTTTGATTTCAATAATGTAGCCTATTAGTAAATGTTCAAATGAACATATAGTAAATTTAATAAATACTTTAAAAGTATTTTTAATGTTAACAAATGGAAAAACTCAATATTTTTGTCTGCTGTCTATTTGTATGCTTATTAAAGCTGTGTGTCGCTAGCTCTATTAAATCAATCGTGAGTCCCAGTGCTTCACTTACTGAGTGTGTAAGAATAAAGTTTAAAACCAGCCACTTATGAGGCTTTGCTTCAGTCAGTAGACAGACAGAAAGGTTTTGCTCTGATGTAATTCATGTGTTTCTGTCACTGAAGGGCAGAAGGGGTCACTTGCAGCAGCTTAACTAAGACCCTCAGCGGACACTCGCCGCAGATCAAAGGCCCCGGCACACTGCGCTAATTAAAGGGCCGTTCTGCTGCTAATGCGCAACACCGGCCCTGGCCAATCCAAAGAGAAGAGAAGAAAAGAAAGTTAGCAAATGGCGAGGGATTCTTTGCTCGTGCATCATTCAGAATCGAATCAACAATGCATTCAATTCTCTGATTCGAGTTGAGGTTTACAGGATCTAGAATAATGCTTTGCACCTTTTTCAGAAGAGACTTTCTGTTAAAAAACGTGCCCTAAAAAGCTTCCGACAGCTCCGAACAAAGCTATTATCTCCTGTGCCTCGTCCTCCCTGTGGAATATAATGGCAGAGTGTCTAATTAAAGCGTAGCTGCGGATCACAGTGGCTCCTTCAGCTCTTTTAGCAGCTCTGTGTTAATTGTAACCTGCTCTCGCTGTCGCTGTGTTTCATCTTTTCTCCATCTCTCTGTGTCAGATTCAGTGTTGACCTCTGACCTCTAAGCTTCCTCCTGAGCCATTCCTCAGTATTCACACCAAACAAAAAATAGGTATTACAACAAAACAGTGCATCCCTATGGAATCTGTGTGTGAAAACAGGAAAGATAAAAGCTGCAAACATTCATTCACAGCACTCATTCTTAAGATCAATCTCAAATTCACAATAAAACTTTAGCTTGCATGTCCGCTGAGGAAAGCGATATCTTTGTCATGCTATCCTTTCATCTGTTAAGGGTGAACAATAAATATAGCTTCCTTGTTTACAACCAAATTTCATTCTTATAATATAAAAGTCTCAAATCGCCATCTGATGAAACTAACCACCATCTTGAACGCACACACTGTTTCCCAACACTAAATACTGTTATTGAATACTACTATTATAATAATATTTAATAAACAACAACAGCCATCATAAAAGTTTCTAAGCAATTCAGTCAAAAGTACAAAGGCAGCGCTCCGATATACAGCATCGAAGATGCATAAAATGTTTTATAACTTATATCATTTACATGAGATATAATTTTATTTCTCATGTTTAACCACTTCAGAGACATCAGAGCCAGTGGCTAATTCCAGAAGATCTGGCTGAAGTGAGGCTGCTCTTGGCAGATTCATGAGTGCTGAACAACTGCTGACGCCTTGGAGCTCACATCTCTGAAAACATCAAAGCAAATTTTCAAATGTGACGCAATCTGGGGAAACCCGTCAGATGCCGGATGCTATGGACAAAATAAAAAAAGTTTTCCAAAGTTTTGGAAAGGTTTTAAACCCACCTTTCATATTGAATCAAAACCTAAAAAAGTTCAAATTTCATCATATGTTGGGTTTTCCTATATCGCATCACAAATAGACGTTATCTTTATTAACAAACCGCATGTTTGGAGTCTAAACGACTACATTCTGTGAAACAAAAACAGTATCAAGGCTCTCGTGTTTTATCACAAGTTAAATTGCATTTGTTAGGGGGAGAACCAAAAACTGGCCTCAAACGAGCCAACTGAACAGCAGTGCTCAATGCACATACTGTACACATACAGTACGATGCATGTATGTCAAGCTCTGTGTGTGTGTGGCTGGTCAACTTAATGCTTTCTTCTTCCTCTTCTATGGTCTCTTCTACTTTCTCCCCTACTCTCTCCCTTGCTGTCTTCTTCACCATCTCTGCCACCGCCTCTTCCACTGTCTCCTCTGATCTGGCAACCTTTTTGGGAGGCTGACCCTTTGGTGCCCAGAATGAAATAATACTCTTGTGATTTTTTTCCCTGATATATTTGAAACAGACTAATGCAATGATTCATGTATGCATTGCCAGGATATAAAACGTTACTGAAATGATACCCAGAGTGCTCTGCTTTAAGAGAAGTATTCTCTAGTCTAGAGAGCGGGCGGTTTTACCTTTACTGCAGGCGGGACTGGGCGGTCAAAAAAATATAGCGCGGGTCATTTATAATTTATTCACAGGCTGCAAAAATTATGCAACTCCTGAATTTTTTGGGTTTAATGGAAAAGTAATGTAACTAGTAGTGTTACTGTTTACTGTTGGCCAAGAGTAATACGTGAAGTATTAATATAACTTTTGAACAGAGTAACTAGTAATGAGTAATGTATTGCATTTTTTGAGTAATGAGCCCAACACTGTTGGTCTTAAAGGAGAAGTCCACTTCCAAAATGGACTTCTCCTTTAACACCGATTAAGCCTACATTACTTGTCCAAAACGGCACCTCCCCCAATGTTGTTCTGCTTTTTTCTAGAAATAATAATCATTTAGTTCAGATGGAAAACGTACACTACACTAACCTGAAAGCACCTGTTATGCTCCATACAACCAGGGTTGCCAGGTCTTCATGACAAATCTAGCCCATAACAATGCAAAAACAGTGCAATTACCATATCCCAAATATTAAAACTCAAAATATGTTGTTTCCATACCTACATATTTTACAGTCACTGTTATGCATATGTATTCTTTATATAATAGAATTGCTTAATATTCTCAAAACTGTCATGTTGCTCTTGGTTTGAAGAGGCTTTAACACAGCTTAAACTGAAAGTATGTCAACTCACAGATCTAATGCTGTATTTATGTCATGTTGGATTTACTATAATTACAAGATGACAACTCTCAGATGTGACTCTGAGCCGTTCATGTCCTCAAACTCAGAAATGATTTGTTTCTATGGCTACGATCAGAACACCAAAATGGATCCATTTGCATCTAGAATTTTATTCACTTCTAAATGTACTCACTAAATACTGAAAAACAAGTAAAGGACACCAAGTAACATTGGCTGAAATTAACCTTGGTGCACAAAATCATGCATTTGACAAGACATTAATATTCTTAGAAGATGGAAACTCATAATTACAGTAATTCCAACCATGATATGAATATGCTAAAAGAAAGAACACATTGTAAATGAATTGCAGGGTATAAACAAGATAAGAATAGACTGTCAAATTTCTAGCCCAGTTGTACAGGTGGCATATACAGAAAATTGGTGGCATTGTGTTTGGAGTGCAGCGAGGTTTGTAACTGATTCAAAAGATTTATTTGTTCAGATCGACTGCGAGTGGCATAAAGTGTCTGTATAAACTGCAGCTGACAGGCCTGCTGTGTCAGGACATTTAGCATTTGCACTAGCACGAGGTTTCTGAGGAGATGCACTGCTGAAGTCCTGCACTGCTGCAAATATTTGTTGATGAGATTCTCATGGGCTTGTAAGAGGAAGCGTGCTGCTGTTGATATTTGTTCAACTCTTCAGTATTGTTTTCTTTGTCCTTTTGAGATGCAACATATTTTACTAATGTTTGCTGTAATCTTATATTTCAGTTTAGTTGGAAATGTATAAATTATATATTTCAGTTAAGCTGAAAATGCATATATTATCTATTTCAGTTTAGTTGAAAATGCATATATTATATTTGTTTTGCTGAAAATCCTATTTAAAAAAACATTAAAAGTATTAAACAAGTATTTAAAATACATTAAATATGTTTCAAAATATATTGTATACCAATATATTTTTTGCCATTTAAAAAAAAATATATTTAAGGATGTGTTTTCAAAATATAGAGAATTATATTCCATATTTGAAATATGTATATTTGAAAATATATTAATTGAGTTTCCTATATTTTGCATATATTTAAAAAATGTTTTGCATGGCCAGTTTTTTTTTTTTTTTGGGGCTGTATGGGGTCCTGCTGTGCATGGTACACAATGTCAAACCACGTGTCCTTCATGGAAATATATGCATTTTAATTACTGTACATTGTAACCATTTCCATCATACATTTCACTTTCACATGAACAATTACAACAAAACACTGTATATCAGTAATTAGACTGCAGACAAATACTATAAGGACTTTGCAATCTGACATGTAAGAGTTTATGTAAATATGTTCAAACTGAATAAAAGCAGTAAATCTGTTTTCCTTTAGAATAAAAACGGCACATAACATGTTTGTTTGGAGACGGCGCTTGTATTAGCATAACACAATTAACATGACAATGTGTTGCTGACATGAAAGCTCGCATTAAATGAGGGCGTCGGATAAACCAAGCCACTAACAGTAACATATACTCGATAATGCATTTCATTAGCTGGAATAATCACATTAGCAAAACACATATTCATTAAAAAAAAAAGCTAACTAGCAAAAAGCTGCAAACTAGAAGCTAAAAATGTAGAAATGCAAAAGCGCAACAGAAGATATTAGTTGATGTAATTATGGGGCAGAATATCCGTGTTGTTTGAGCGTCAAACCTAAAATGAGATGGAACTAAAATAAGAACTAATGGAACTAATGAAGGGCCCTCTGTTAATTAAGATTGAATTTCTCTTTTATCATCTCATCAAGGTTCCTCTAATCACAGTCTCAGGGCGATCTCGTTCTCCGTCATTACGGGCTCCGTGATGCATGGTAATTTGAAATGAATTCTTATCAAAACCCTGTTGTAATGGTCTGTAGATCATCGACCCTTGTTTTGACCCACATGTTGTGGCCGGTTGTGTTTTCTCCTGCCTGTAAAGATCTGTGTATATCCCAACTAACAGGGAACATTCTCAGAATTTTGAACAAGATACTAACAAATGTTCTTCCAGTAAAATTAATAGAATGTTCATTTAAAGCCATTTAATCTAAGACAGAATGTTCTGTCCTTCCACATTTTTATATAGTAAGAGGTGCTAATGCACATTTTTTTAAAGAGTACAGAATCTCCAGATCAAAATACAGTAAAGGAGAAGCAGAAACGATCAATCATGCATGTAAACAGATGCATATGTAAAATAACGTGATCATCAAGCGTTAACAGCATATAGATCAAAACTGCCTTACGTTACCAAATGAAATGTCAACCCCGGAACTGTTTTAGGACTGTAAAGCTTTGAGGGTTTTGATGGAAATGATCAATTCCATCTGTGTTTTAAATCTGATCTTGTCTTTGACAAAAGCTTTTTGTTCAAAATGTTGCTTTTTTAATGAAAACCACATTCGGGTGTTGATTTAAAAAAAAAAAAAAAAAAAAAAAAAAAAAATCCTTAAATGAAAGTTTTTTTTTTTGTTTTGTTTTGTTTTGTTTTGTTTTGTTTTAAGCAGAGGCTCTGTTAATTCTTTTGACACATTGCATGTTCAGATATTCATACAACAGAACATTTTGGCGGCCATCAAAATTTTGTGAAAATTGCCAAAAATGCTTGCAGTGACTGGCAATTTGGCAGATGATTTTTTTTACAACTTTAGCACAAAAAATTATCTACACATATTATATGGAACTTTTTTAACGTTTTAGTTTAATTTCTTCAAAGATGGTTAAGTGGACATTCAAAAGTTACATTCTGATAAAGTTTGCAACATAACAAATTGGGATGTTCCCTTAATGTTGCCTTAAACATTTACATGACCATTTAAAAAAAAAAAAAAAAAAAAAAAAAGTAGCATTCAAAAGTAACGTTTTTATAACCTATTTTTGTTAGCTGGGATTGTATTTGGTTACCAGACAAGAACTGATGTCATGATGTAACACTTTGTTTACATTAAATCTAAAAACATTACTTTAACTTTTCCAGCCTTTTCCCCCAGTAGATATGCATTGTGAACATTCCAGGAAGTTATTAGTCCTGCAGAATGAGGAGAAAAAATATAGAGCTATAGCAGGACGGAAAACGGTCTCCTATTCAGACGTCTGAAACCCTGGTTCAGATTGATATGGAATTCAATCTTCCTTGAGATCACGGGCTCCAGTGGGTTTTCAATCGGTTTGGCTGATTCGTAAACTTTTAATCATTCAGCTCTGAAAGCAGACGGCTGAACACTTTACTACGTAACCTAGATACTTCCATCGCACTTTCTCTGTATTGATGAAGGAGAAATGTTTTATAATGGGTAAAAGTTTGCTGGAATTGTACCCAGTTATTAGCAAAAGTGCATCTGCATGTTTATCTGAACCACAGACTTGGTTTGATTTAGATTCCTGCAAGGTAAAAATGTTGTGTAATTATTTTTTATCTTGTCAGTTTTTTATTTATATATTGGCTGAATGTATATGTGACCTTGGACCACAGTCATATGGTTCAATAACCTAAAAGCTGATTAAATAAGCTTTCCGTTGATGTATGTTTTGTTAGGATAGGACAATATTTGTCCAAGATACAACTATGTGAACATCTGGAATCTGAGGGTGCAAAAAAATCTAAATATTGAGAAAATTACCTTTAAGGTTGTTCAAATGTAGTTCTTAGCAATGCATATTACTAATCAAAAAATAAGTTTTGACATATTTACAGTAGGAAATTTACAAAATATCTTCATGGAACATGATCTTTACTTAATATCCTAATGATCTTTGGAATAAAAGAAAAATCGATAATTTTGACCCATACAGTGTATTTTTGGCTATTGCTACAAATATACTCATGCTACTTAAGACTGGATTTGTGGTCCAGGGTCACGTATTATTCTTTTGAATTCGTTCTTGTGAGATCAATGTGTTAATGAAAAATATATTATATTAAACAACAGCAGCAGATATCCAGTTGTTGATTTTGTTTTATTCAAGTGTTATTTTCAAATATTCAAAATTGTGCTTCTATTTTTAACTGTTCATTTTTTTTCTTTTTAAAGATGAAAATTCATTGCAAACTAACAAGGTGCGTTTCTCACTCATTGGTCTTTTAATACTTGTCAAAATCTAGAAATATGAATATAATATGATTCATTTAAAATATGGGCAATCCAAAGCTGCCTATGAGTGAAATGAGTCGTGATTTTACACATCAATTAGCATTGTAATTAGGCACTGATGTGATTAATTGCAGAGTTAGCGAAAGCATGAAGCCAATGATCTTTATAATGAACTGCCAGACGCAAAATCAGCCGCTAACTGCTGAGAAGACCATCACAGGTTATGAATTAGGCAAATCAATTAATGTTCTTACAATTATTTAGCCAGTGGGTGAAATCACCTGCCTCAGTGTTCGTGCAACTGTATATGAACAAAAAAATCATGAGATGATGCTATGAAGACACTCTTCAGGATAAACCAGAAGTTTACAATAAAGCTTCACTTAGTATCTTGGACGCCGAGTCGTTCGAAACGGACTAAATGCACAAAAACAGCATTATGTTTGCTGTCAGTGGACTAAATATCAGCCATATGGCTGCTGCTTCTCGATTAATGTAATTCTAATAAAACTTCCCTTGTGATCTCATCCTGAAGTCCGCACTTAGGATCCGCCAATGTAGGAATTCAAGTAAACAGCGTTGCACTCCAAAGGTAGTTAAATTTCTCACATCAGTGACTTTATTAAATCAGTTTCTGCTTGGTGAGCTGCTACTGAAACTGAAGAGCCATTTTCTCAAAGCGTGTCACGGTCACCCTTGGCTCTTGCTGGAAGAAAGTTTTCTTTCGCTATTTTAAGAAGGTAAGCAAATTCATCTCTACAGTAGGGAGAGTGCTCTCGTAATTGGATGTGGAGTTATTTAGGATTAGTGGTTTAGAAAGAAATGTGTTTTAAAGGAATAGCTCATATAAAAATGAACATTTGCTAAAGATGTATTCACCCTCAGGCCATCCAAGATGTAGATGAGTTTGTTCCTTTATCAGATTTGGAGAAATGTAACATTGCATCACTTGCTTACCAATGGATGCTGTGTAGTGAATGGGTGCCGTCAGAATGACAGTCCAAACAGAAAAAAAAACATCACAATAATCCACAAGTAATCCACACCACTCCTACCCATCAATTAAAATGGACTCATATTTTAGCTGCAAGCAATGGTTTAAAGTAAAAAAAAAAATGACTTGATGGATTTGTTTCTTATAAACATGCAGCTTTTCACTTTATATGATGTTAATTGATGGACTGGAGTGGTGTGGATTACTTGTGGATTATTTAAATGTTTTTATCAGATGTTTGGACTCTCATTCTAACGGCCCTGCAGAGGATCCATTGGTGAGCAAGTTATGTAATACTACATTTCTCCAAATCTGATGAAGAAACAAACTCATCTACATCTTTGATTTAAATTTTTGGGTGAACTATTCCTTGAACAATTCTTGAAATGCTCTTGCATGCAGAACTGGAGCACTAGTCCTTTGTCTGAATCCTCAAAAGAAGCCTGGATTGTGGTAGGGGGCCACTGATAAGCTCATGGGGGGCCGGATTTGGCCCACGGGCCTGACTTGGAGTACTATTGATGTATTGGTTTGTGAATTCTCTAAAGCACCAGCACTTAGATGGTTTTCAAAAGAATTGGAGAGTAAAAAGCTTTTTGTGGGCCTTGAAAAGCTTCTTCTGTAAAATGCCTTTGATTCAAAATGGAACTTTTATGGTTGAGAGTGAGTTAATTAGCATCTTTTGACTGTCTGTCTTAAATAATGATAGGTTTATGTACTTTAATGTCAAATTAAAGAAAATATCCAAAATCTGGCACTATGATTAAGATACGCTTGTAAATATAAAAATTACGTTAGTTTTGAGATACATTAAGAGCCACTTTGACATTAAAAATGTGAAACACTACATATTTTGCCTCCAATTAATAATTGACATTGCTTGTTTTTGATACATAATTTAAAAAAGATTCCACATACTGCCACAGGAATAGTTCTTGAGTTTTGTATATGAAATGCAAGATATAAACATGGACTTCTTATTTCAATCATATTAGAACAATGACAAGCTCTTACTGTAAATAGGTTAGAGGTTGGAAATAAGGTAGAACTGTTTTTTGTTGTTGTTGTTGTTGTTGTTGTTGTTTCTTTTCTTTCGCGTCACTAGCGTCCCCTTTTCTCTTGGGTTGATTTTTTTCGGAGTTATTTTTGTTTTGGTTTTTTTTCCCCTGAATTGTAAAACTTTGTACATATAGGTTGTTTCCTTATTTATATATATTTTTTCACTTTGTACATTAAAACCACTTTTGTTGGCAGTTCCTTTGTCTTTGCATTTTCTCTTGTCTCCTCCATTCTGCAGTGTTACCACAATCTCAATGTTAGACCACCTTAGAAGGGTCGTAACATGCAGAAAATAGTGAACTAAAGCCCAGTTTGTCAAGTTAGTCTTGCTATCCAAGTGGACTTTGAATGCAGTATAGCATCACTGTTATTATCAAAAAGTATCAAAAACTAACTAACTTACTAACTAAATGAATGCAGTTTTGATCACTGACTGGTTTGTCAAGTAAGTCTTGTTGGTTTAGCTAGTGAACTACACATTTTTAAGTCAAACTGATTTGAAATTCAACATGGCATCACAGAAGTAGTTATCAAAACATCAATGATATTTTGCATAGAAGAAAAGGATATTAAATCCATATTTCTGACTAAATAATTTAGAATGATCCAAATTCTGAATCTAAATTACATAACAGAAAATAATTGGTTGAACTAATGCATTGCCCAGGTTACTAAGCTAACTTACCAAGTACGTTTTGCTGGTTAACTTAGTTAACTACGACACAATAAGTCAATTTGAATGCAATGTACGTAGCATCACGCAAGTAATTAGCATCCAAATGTCAAAGCTGATCTTCTGCATACTTTTGCATACAGAACATATTGATTGAACTGAGGCACTGCTCAGTTTACCAAGCTGGTTTACCAAGTTAGTCTTGCTGGTTAAGGTAGTTAACTCCCTCACATTTTTAGTCCAAGTGACTTTGAATGCAATGTGGCATCACGCGAGGAGTTATTATCGTTTATATGTCAAAGCTTTTGCATGCTACAAACAAACAAATAAACAAATATATAAACATTTATTTATTGACTGATAGATTTAACACACATTGCATTGTTTCTAACTAAAACTCCTCTGGCCTCTTGAGCGAGTGCATGGCATACAGTTGAGTAGTTGACATAAACGCAGCACACATACAATGGCTGAAAGTCTTACTTTAGATCAGGGCTGTGACAACAGAGAAGATTGCAGCATTTATTTTAGGCCTGAATCTCAGAGGTCTGGAAGACAGTAGCCAAGACATGTTCCCGTCTCATTTAGAACCATTTGCACTACAACAAACCCTTGAGCGATCTAATCTAGGAAGCTACACTTTCCCCAAACAAAGCTTCACATCTGTGTATTTGAAGAACAAGGCACTTGGACTTTGGAATACGCGTTTGTGGCGTCGCAAAGGATTCATCCCATCCATCAGGGAAAGCGCTGAATCCCCCAGGCGTCCCGGTGCGCTCACGTCCATGGCCGACCGCACAACCTGAGCACTCATCAGAGAGAACGGGAACGAGCTCAACCTGGTCCCATTGAGACCACTTATCCGGCAGGCCGGTCTTCAACAGGCTGCGCGGTAGTATATAGCAAAGCACGCGTCTGCATGCGCCCGTCCTGCTACCAAACATCTTTAGTCGCCACACAGTGAGAAACTAGATAGCAAAAGGTAGGCCACACTTTAAAGGGAGGCTATTTTTGGGAAGCTGTGCGTCTCTGAACTCAGGGTTGTTTGTTATTTTGAGACACTTTCTATTACGCGACAGAGAAAACATTTGTAAGGTGTGAATTATGCATTATGGCACTTTTAATAAATGATTACGCATAGTAATGCTGTTCTGTATTCCTGCGCTACACTGAAAAAGGTGCAAACAACGTCATTGTACGTTTAGGGTCATGTTTAGTGTTAAATAACCAGACTGCCAGCAAAAAGTCTGGTGCACTTTGCAGACTGTTGTGAAATGCAGACTTGATCAGGTAGACATCATCAACATGTAGCGTTAAAAACACTTAGTTATTATTAAATAGAAGTATACTTTGCATATAATCATTTTGTGAACGTCTTAATTTTTTGTCCGTAGCGCAAGCTGGTAACTGTGGTTCAAAAGGAAATAGTTGAACATGGGGAAAGAAAACTAGTTTTTCACTTTTCCCTGAACATGAACTGGGGGACTCTGACAGCCGTGCGCTCTATCAGGAGATATCAAACAATCATCCGCCCTCAAGCGCTCCGGGAAGCACGGAAAATATAGTTTTGTTTTAGGCTGCTTATGTGATCGGTGAACTGTATCGACCCAGAGGAGCATTTCAATTATCTTTCAAAGTGATTCCTCAGACACGGCTGCCATTTGCATATCGGGCAGAGCCATCTATAGAGTCAAAGCTGTTTGTGTTTTTTCTCATCTGCTGTCAAACGTACTCAAGAGAGAAGGGCTGCCTCCATTTGCTCTTTGAGTTTAAAAGCTCACCTGATTTTCAAATCCGCTACAGCAGGATCCGTCATAATTTTCTAGTAAATGTTCTTGTTTTTTTCCATTATTCAACACTGCTGAATTATTAAAATGCAGTGATCTTTGTTTTGTGTCCTACACACCCATGGTGCTGCTGGTTATTCATCTTCAAGGTGATGTTTTCCCATTGAAAAGTGAAATGGAATCAAGGCGAGAAGGGAATTCGAGTTTGTCTCGTGCTGGATAAACATGTTTCCCGCTTCAGGTCAGATAATTGAATTAATGTAAATTGGGCTGATTTATAGTCATCCGCGCTCTCATTCTAACCTTGGGATTTGCCAGTTTATGTAGAACAAGATGAAGTTTCTTCAACTACAGGCACTTTTATGTTGCATTTTTATTACTATAACAGATTCCCATTTTTGCATTGCAAGTATTTAGAATTTATTCTTGCTACTATTCAGCTGACTTTAGATGGATTTTAAGACTTTCAGTCGATATGACATTGACTGCTTCTAGAATTCATAAAATGCTATGATAAATGATGCATGTGTGACAAATGAAACTAGTTTGAGTTTGTTTTCTAATAGTCCACACTTACGATACCTTATATTCATTCATAAATAATGTACGCCTTTAATAATTTCACCAAATCCAAGTGTGATTATATGTGATTTGCCCTTTTCTCCTCTATCTAAAATATCTGTTTCATCTCTGCAATGTTCCTACGCTTGGGGAGTCTCTTCTTTTTAATTATGATTTAATTTCATAGTAATTTAACAGGAAGGTCTTCTCTTAAATGATCCCACAGTACCCCGGGGTCTGTGTGTGTGTTCACACACTCCAAACGCATGATCAAGGGTGGCCACAATTCATCATGGTCACCGTACGCCTGTGCTGACAGGCCGCAGTTCACATTGCGGGGGAGTGACAGGACAGACAGCTTTGATCATTCATAGAGTGTCTGCACAATAGAGTTTACATGGAAAATCCACTGATTTCAATGGAAATGTTACTTTATTGTGATAGCCCACTTTAGGCATTCTTCTGACTGTAAGTAACTTTGCGACTACTTGTCACCTAACAGGTATTAGAGTATTAGTAGACTATGTGCTTAATATCTGCTAACACTTTGTTTGGATTTTCTCCAACAGACATTCTATTGACTAAAAGTAAATGTCAACGTATTCTACTAACCCTTACCAGAACTTAGTCTACTAATACTCTACTAGTACTCTAATGAGTACTCTAATGTTACTTATAGTGTTGGGGAAAGTTACTTTTAAAAGTAATGCATTACAACATTCTGTTACTCCCTAAAAAAGTAACTAATTACATTACTTAGTTACTTTATTTGGAAAGTAATGCATTATGTTACCTTTGAGTTACATTTGCGTTACTTTTAAAATCTGGGCAGGGCTTGCTTGTTTTTATATATATATATATAGTTCTATTTTTAGCAAATGTAAAAGCCCTGGCTTTCACACCAAAACGGAAATGAATAAGCCTCAGGTTGAAAGATAAATAAATTCACATCTGTACAGTAGAACACAGAAGGAGAAGGTTTGACAAATGTTAGTTTATTTAAAATCATTTTTTGCTTATTAGTATGGCTGAACTATTTCATCAAAGATTAGTAGCAAAGACATTGGTTAATAAATGGCATTAAATACATAAAGGAAATTTGTGTTATTAACATGTAGGTTTGCATCATATTCTAAGTTTGCATTTCACGGTTTTAATTCATTTTGATCTGAATCCATTTTTTTTTGTTTTTGTTTTGTTTTGTTTTGTTTTTGTTTTTTGTTTTTTTCTGAGTGAGATGAATTAATGCAAGTCACATTTAGTCTAGAACTACAGTAACACAATGTGTCTGTATGTCAGATTTCTCTGAACATGGGGACAGGAGACTTGTCAGTCAATAAATTGGAAAACAAAGTAACTGGCATTATTTTTTAGAAAAAGTAACTCGGATATTTTCTTGTAAATTAAAAAGCTACTTTACTAGTTACTTAAAAAAAGTAATCTGATTACGTAACTCGCATTACTTGCAATGCGTTACCGCCAACACTGTTATTCTTATTATTGTTATATATATATATATATATATATAATTATTAAATTGAATTGAATTGTTTAAAAAAAAAAAAAAAAAAAATCTTCAGCTGGCATGTTCCTGTAACAACGCAACGGAACACGGTGTCCGTCGGGAGATGTCGCTGTTTTAATCTTTTTATTGTTGTTACCATAACTGTTGCAAATAAACATTTATTATATATTTAAAAAAGAAACAAAAATTATATATATGTGCTGTGTTTATTTGCAACAGTTATGGTAACAACAATAAAAAGATTAAAACGGCGACATCTCCCGACAGACATCGTGTTCCGTTGCGTTGTTACAGGAACATGGCAGCTGAAGATAATGAGGAAATCAAGTCACCCGTTTGCCAAATGCATTCATTATGACACGCACGTGGAGCCCTTCGAAGGGAGTAGGGCATAAGGATAATCACTTCTATTTGGAATTTGCCCCATGACAGTTACACCCCTAATATCTACCTGTACCTTTAAACACAACATGTATTTGAATCAGCTCCAATGTGTGTAATAGTTTCTGCCCATGTTAACCTCAGAGTTAATGCAAGAAATTTAAGGTCAGTTCAGTGCACTGAGAAGCTTTAGATGGTGTGATTGAATATATTTCGTTTGGAGGCGACATACTGACTTCACACCAGGTTTATGTGATTTGTCATGATATTAAGGATATGAAATGACGTCATGTGCAGCTTGCAATGAGTCATAGCGCAGTGAAAGGTTGTTGGTCCAGGTTTGATATTAATTATGAGCTCAACTCACGAACCCTTTACAGACAAAATGGCATTTCATTCATAATGTTCCTACTTCAGATGCTGCAAAGAACTTTTTTATTAGAAGTGATTTCATTTTTGCTTTTGATAAGATAAGATGTTTATAAAGGTGAAGTGTGTAATTTCTGATGCACTTGCCTGAGATTGCAAAAATAATGATTGTCTTAAACTGGCCCTTTGTCTGTCATTGGTACAGGTAGTTATGTTCCAGATTCAAGCGATAAGTTGAGTCATTACAGTAAAAATACAGTAAAAATTGCTAAATATTATTACAATTTAAAATAACTATTTCTGTGCGAAATATATTCTGAAGTGTAATTTATTCCTGCGATCAAAGCTGAATTTTCAGCATCATCACTCCAGTGTTCAGTGTCACATGATCTTGAGAAATCATTCTAAAATGCAGATTTTCACCTATTTTCCCAAAATGCAGAACAACACATCTGTGCCCGATCATTAGTAATCCTACAGGAGGAACGGGCAGCAATTCCAGCTTGATAACTGTGCAAAAATGACGCTCATCCATTTGCGAAAAGAAGCAGTTATTATACGAGAGTCCCGTTCAAGACGCTTCCCCCTGACAAACACTGTAAAACTTCCATCCCATTACAAAGGCACGAGATAAGACGGTCCCTCTGGTCCATTTAACTGTGATTTGAAGTAACAATTCCCATCTGGATAGACAAATGTCTGTTAACTCCATTCACAGAATCACATCAGACAGAACAAAGCGCTGTCTAAGCAGCCAGGTATCATGGGACACGGATAAAACGAATCTGAAGGTAAATCTTTCACTTCTAAGCGGCTCAATAATGTATTCTCCCGAGAGTTTTGCAGACGCACTAAAGCGTTCACGTAGCGGGATGTGTCCTTTACTATATTCAATAATGTAAATTTTCTAAATGGGCCCTTCAGAATGGGAGTGTCAGGAAATTTTGTCCTGACGTGAAATCATAACTGACCTCCTCTGGTCTG
Organism: Labeo rohita; assembly: GCF_022985175.1. Lineage (NCBI taxonomy): Eukaryota > Metazoa > Chordata > Actinopteri > Cypriniformes > Cyprinidae > Labeo > Labeo rohita. The sequence goes on along the minus strand of NC_066874.1, from coordinate 33,555,526 downwards.
GCTCTATGTATAGCGCCGTCATGAATTTTGCATGACGTTGAATGGCTCTCAAAGATATTGACTAACTGTGAGTGTAATTTGTCAGTACGGCGGATGTGAACATACATCAGTCGGGCCAGACTGGCGATCCGTCTTATCTCTGGGGTTCTGATGGAACGACGCAGGTGTCAGATTGACCAGACGACAAATTCGGTTAAGCCGGAATTAATGGGCTTTGAGGGAAGATAGAAGCCTTTTGAATGAATACTAAATGCGGAGGAAGAGTGTGTCGAATAGACTCGCTTATAATGTGAAAATGACCTTTGAGCAACCCCTCAAATTAAGGGAAACAATTAATATTTAACATAAAATATTCTCTAGCAGTGGAAATGTTCTTCTTCGGCTACTGTCACTACAGGTCAGCAGGAGATAAAAATGTCATTTTGTTTCCCTTTTGATTTTAGATGATCTTTTTTAGCATAGATTGTATCATTTTATACAGTAGTCTTATAAAATATACATACATCTACATATTAAAATGACTTACATGTAAAACTTTTTTCTCAGATAGTTGCCAAGGCAACTTTTCTCAATTTCGTTCTTTTCTCAACTTGTGCTAAAACAACTAAAAATAAAACTGACATTGTATATTGTATATATATTATATGTGTGTGTGTGTCTGAAGATAAATCTTTTTATTGAAAATAAATCCTCAGTTATCAATTTATTTGCATTAAAATGTTGAAATGGAGGTAGATGGACATTTGTACTGTAGGTAATCTTTTAAATAATATTTTTAGAGTTGAATCAAAGAAGTTAATTTAGATGTTATCATATTTTCAGGTTAACAAGATGTTTTTATAATAAAGAACTAGAATAAGACCTATTTTTAGATAATTGTTTCTTTCTCAGTTAATTGGTTCTTCTGTCTTGTTTTAAACAATAATCTTGATAAATTGATCAAATTAAGCTTAAAACACAATTAACAAAAAAAATACTAATAATAATAATAAAACATTTAGTGAGGAACTATATTATGCACCTGTTATTTTAGTATCACTGAAAAAAATAGTTTTCATTAAGAAATATTGTTTTTATTATTTATTTTTATATTTTCCAATTAATTTAGCATTTTCTGTATTTTTTGTTGTTGTTGTTGTTGTTGTCATTTTTAGTATTTTTTAATGCAGTATATGTATACATATTTTTATCATTTTTTCAGTTTAGTAATAGAAATGTAGTTATTTAAATATATTATAAGATTATATATATATATTAGGGCTGTCAAACGATTAATCGCGATTAATCGCATACAAAATAAAAGTTTGAGTTTGTCTAATATATGTGTGTGTACTGTGTGGAATTATTATGTTTATATAAATACACACAAACTAATGTGTATATTTAAGAGAAATATGTTTTTATGTACAAAATATTTTTATTTATAGATAATATAAATTTTATAATACTTGTAAATATTTCTTAAATATATACATTAATGTCTTTGTATTTATATATACATAATAATTACACACAGTACACACACAAATATTAGGCAAACTCAAACTTTTATTTTGTATGCGATTAATCATGATTAATCATTTGACAGCCCTAATATATATATATATATATATATATGTGTGTGTGTATGTGTGTGTGTGTGTGTGTGTATGTGTGTGCGTGTGTACATTTTAAAATGTTTCATTTAAAATAAAAATATATATATAGTTATTTAAATATATTATAAAAATGTATATATATATATGTGTGTGTGTGTGTGTGTGTAAATTATAAAATGTATAAAATGTATAAAATTTAAAAAAAAATATATAAGCATTACTTTAGTTAACAGTTATAGCATTATTTTAGTTAAAAATATGTTTTTTAAGTGTTAACATTTTATAGTTAACTATAATAACACTATGCAGTGTTTCTTTTCAATAAAGTGTTTTTTTAGAATATTTTTACTGTAAAATAAGTATAGTCTAAGTATTAAAATAAAGGATAAACTGCTGTATGAAAAGTAACCACAATATATTTAATCACCCCAATTATTTTTCATTGCCGTTCTTGATCCTCCTGTAATAAAAGATGCATTGAAACAGATGCGGATGCATTCTGCTGCAGCAGCACATAAGGAAGCTCATGACAGCCCACCTGTCTGGCCGTCTGAGAGGGTATGGCGTCTGAGACGAGGCCTTGCTCTGACAGCACCAAAGCTGGAGACACAGTGGGCTAAAGAGCTGGAATCAGTCAAACAGCAGACGCCCACTCGATCTGCCACACATCCGAATCCTGCTTCAGAAAGCCCGCGCTGAGGCTCAGAGCAATAACAGCAGAGCAGAACATTCACTAGGCAATATTTTATATATTCCACCGCATCCACTTTTGTTTTGAAGCATTGTTTGGATGCACTGAAGCACAGAGGTGCGTTGGGTATTATGTCTGAATACTGCACAGGTGTGAGGGTGTTTTACAAAAAAAAAAAAAAAAAAAAACACACAGCCATCTTCAGAATTCTGTCTTTCTGCTGTGAAAACACAAACGGAAGATAGAAGACAAAAAGTGCAGTGATGAAAAGTGACTGAGCTACAGACGGTCTATAAAGAGTTGATGACAATTACTCCGATTAGGATCTGGAAATGACTTGTTTTATTCACAAATACTCCATATCACAGAAAAAGGCCTAACTGGTTGCAAACATGTTGACTTCAAAGGGATATTTCATGCAAAAGTCATTTTCATGTTGTTCAAGAACATCCAGTGTTCATTGTCTCCATCGGAGTTACAGTTTATTGAAATAAAATAAAATAAAATAAAATAAAATAATTAAGAAAATTTTGTTTTTATTAATATTTTGAATCAGTTTTTAATTATTGTATTTTCCATTTAATTTTCCTTTTTTTATTAATTTAGTTTTTTTGTCATTTTTATTATATATACATATATATATATATATATATATATTCAGTTTTAGTAATATTTTAGTTAAACTAAATTAAATTGAGAACTGTTGTATTGGCAGCTAGCTGAATTTTAAAAATATTTATTTAAATATTTAATTTAAAAAAATAATATTTATGTTTTTACTGCAAAATAAGTATAGTGTAAATATTAGAGTAAAGGATAAACTGTTGTATAAAAAGTAACCACAATATATTTAATCACCCCAATTATTTTTTTATTGCCGTTTTTGATCTTCTTGTAATAAAATAAAATAAAAAACAAAAAAAAAAAACTAAATTTAACTTTCAGCTTGTTCCTAAAAATGAATAAAAACTATTCTATATAGATATATTTTTAATATAAAATAGATACAAAACTATATAGATATATATTTAAAATATATATACAAATGACAAAACACAATAAAATGACAAACTTTTGAAAAGATGAAAATCAGATTAGAAATCTAATCTGAGAGATCAAATAAAAAAAATAAAAACTAATATTAAAAATTATATATTATATATTATATATTGTTAAATAATAAAGTCCCAGAGAGGAGCTGACAACACAGAAAAATCACAAATCTCAATTGTCTAACTAATAAAAACAACAAAATTATGAAAACCATAAAATTACAAAAAAAACAACCCCCAAAAAAAGTTAATGAAAGTGAAAAACTGAAAATCCATCCACATTCACTGAATTGAAAACACCTTTTGTGTTTGCACGAAAGAAAAAGTCCTAGGAGTTTAGACCGACATGAGGGTGAGTAAATGATTTATTTAATTGCTTGAATTTATTTTGAGGTAAATGTATTTCTTTTAAGGAGAAATAAACATTTGAGACAAACTTTATATGAAATCACAACTGAGAACTTCAGAGCAACAGCTGAGTGATAAATCTGGCTGAAGCTGATAGATTCTCTGTTGTTTTCAGTCATGTTTAGCTGTCCTGAAAAATATCTTCCATTTGCCAGAATAAGGATTGTCTTATATGAGAAGCTGCTTTTAGGTTTGTGTTCTCTGAGGTTTTGCACATCATCACCTCTGAGATATCGATTCAGTGATGTGAAATCCATGTGAAACATTCAGTCTCGCCTTAGTTTTCTGAAAACATCCGCAAGTTTCTCCTATACAGGCCCAAACAAAAGGCATTTGGATAGTTAAATCACACTTTAAAATGTGTGACTCACACTTGTTCATCCCTAGATCTACTGTTTTAGCATTGCAAACTGTGCTTCTTTTTCTGTCCATCTAAGGCACTGACGTTCATGTATGTTTAAGTGTGTGTTTGAGCGATGTGTGGTATCGGGTCTGCGTGAATGTTTGACTCCTCACCCGCTCCATCACAATAGCCTCTCATGTAATTATGCCTTTCCCATTTCTCTTGTTCATTTGGAACAAAAACAATGCAACTTCTAGAGAAGTCCAGCAGGTTTCTAAAAACACTGAGTGCATTTGTGCCTTTCAAGCCAATTATAGGTTCTAACCTGTATTACTAAAAGCCTTATTACAGTAATGATCCTTTCTGATCCAAAGTACAACCCGTGCCGTGACCACACCGGAAGAGCAGAGAGGAGGTGTGTGCGTGTGTGTGTGAGCCGACAGAATGGGCAAATCTAAAAAATTTAGATCTCTTAAATATGTCTATTCTGTCTCCTAGAGACAATAAAGAGAGGAAATTGAGTCTTCTGCTTCTCAGATGTTTCTTCTGAGGAAAGACACTCCGTAACCTCACCTGTCTCATCTGGAGTTGCAGATCTCAAATGTCTCAATGGTGCACAAAAGTCAAACATCTCAATATGAACCCAAAACTATATACTATGCTGTGGTACTATTCCTTTATTAGGGGTCCAAGGACATAGTGCTGAAACCCTATTGAAATTGTTAGAATGGTTGTATGTTGTTAAAATCGTTGGCTCATGCCGGACAAAACGCTGGTATGCTGGTATTTTTTTTTTTTCAGGTAAATTTTTGGGTATTTTGGATTTGTTGCAAAACCTACTTTTGCGAAACTAGTCCTAGGTTTTTTGCCCGATTAGAACCAAACCAGTGCAGAAAGATTCTCTGGAGAGCGAATATCAATAATTATCAAAAAAAAAAAAAAGTCTAACTTTCGACACACTGTCACGAAGGGAAACCTGAAAGGAATGAGATATCTCCTCCAAACTTAGGACACTTATGTAAGAGCTCGATGTGAAGTCGCAGGACAAAAATCGCAGAGCTTGACCACTTGGTGGTGCTATAAGAGGGAAAACAACATAAAAATGGCTATACCTACACAAGCATTTGTCCATCAACATGAAAATTGGTCCAAAGTGCCACAAGTGTCTATAAGTGTCTATTTGCATATCTCAAAAAAGTCCTAGGTCTTTTGCTCAATCTGGAAAAAAACACTGCAGTACAATTCTCTGGACTCTCTAGGTCAGTAATAAAAAAAATTGAAATTTACCCTTTGGGAAGTTATACCGGTGTCTTTTAGAAAAGGGGCCTGTCCGAATTGACCCAAAATCCTATAAAGCCTAAAGGAAAACTCAAAACTTCACAAAACCTGGTGAGCACATGCGACAGGTGAAGCATGCAAAGTTTTAAGGCGATCAGACCACAGCTGTAACAGTCCGACCTCCATTGTTTGGGTGCTGGAGCAGGGAAGTAAGTTAGACAAGAATATCTCAGATTGAGCGATTGAGGTGTTGTGTTGCTGGATGTAATAATGAACATAGTGGTCGTCATTTACTCCCGACACCTGAGCCGCTGAAGATGCAGTAGATTACATTTGTTTGTGAAGGGAATGCCTGATCTACATAAACGCGTCTGTGTTCACACAAATCATTCGTGATCCAGCTTCACCTACAACAGAAGTGAGTATACGTTTTATTTATATATATATATATATATGTATATATATATATAAAGCTCTGCAATCACCTTTCCTAATAATGTGCTAGCAAGAGCAGCAGAGAGAGGAGAGGGGCGGGGTCAGCAGAGCTCATTTGCATTTAAAGGAACAATCCATCAGAATGGGATGATTTTTGCAGAGCTCATTTTGACAAGATGAAAAGGGTGTTGTTTTACACAACCATTGAGAATTTTTAACCAAAGTATATTATAGACTTTTCATTAAGACCCTAAAAAATATATCAACTTGGATCTCTTTTGAAGAAGTAATCAACTGAAATAAATAATCTTAGGTCTTTTTCCAAATATTTTTTTCAGAAACTTTATTTATTTACTTGACAGCTTATTACAACCATACAATCGACCAAAATACCATAGTTACAGTTATTGTTACTACAGTAAAAATATAATTAATATGATATCTCTTTCAAAGAAGTGTTCAAAAGCTTTCAATTTTTGTGTTTTTGACAGTTTTGACACTTCATTATAATAACAAGGAATGTACAAGCTGTGTTTTTTTTTAAATCTAAATATGAATACAGCAATAAATTGCATGCGGTGTTCTGAAGATGCATGTATATTCATTTCAGGGTTTCAGTTCTTTTATAGTTTAATATGCAAAAACACATTAAAGTGATTTGAGGCCAAACACACAACAAATCTCCACATTCGACAGTTCTGCCATCTGCGGTGCGTGAGCGCTAATGTCTGATATTCATCACACATTTCAAGACAAAAATGTGATGCATTGAAGCTAACAGGGAATATTTCCAATATGATGTAATAGTTTTGTTTTATTTATTTGTTTGTTTGTTTGTTTGTTCTGGTAATGCAGTTGTCCTGCGTTTTATCCTGGAGTGTGTGTGTGTGTGTGTGTGTGTGTGGTGGATATTAACTGGCGTGCTGGCATACTGATTCTAAGCGTTATTGCTCATTACATTAATTAGTCTGATGGACAGTGTGCAGTAGATCTTTGATGTGTAGTGCTGTAATGAGAGTGAATTATCGAGAATTTCGATGAACACAGCGCTTTATAATGTGACTGTATAAAGTGCACTTTGATCGCGGCACTTCGAGATGTGTCTTGAGAGGCTTTACCCCTGTTTTTTTATAGGATGCTGCTGCCACCATGTGGCCAAACCGTGTATACAGAACAAACTTGGACGGATGTACTGTACCATTACAATAAAGTACTGTGGTTGTGATCATACCAGGTACTATATCATGGTACTTTGATATGTAGGCCAAAAAAAAATAAAAAATACAAAAGTACAAAGCGGTCACTGGTCTGCAACCCAAAGATAAAAAACTTAAAAAATACATTTTTGAACCTTATTTATCCCCTCAATGATAGGCCTACAAAGACAACTTAGTACTTAAATCTATACTAGCATCTAGTGTGTGTATATGCCATTTTATAACTTTTGCCTTCGTTTTTATCTTCAAAACGGTTTTTAATCATTTTTGAAATCCTTTAATACATTTTAAATAGATAGTACTTAATTTTTTAAGCAAAGATATTCTCAAATCAGTGTGTCAAATGTCAGGTATACAGGTACATAGAATTGTTTAGAGATTGCTCTCTACAAATATACTCATCCTTTCTCTTGTTCCACAGCTTTTGACTTTCAAGTTTGTTTCTATAAAGGAATTACGTTTCAAAAATAAACTCATTCTGAGAAATATTCATTAGTGTAAAAAAAAAAAAAAAAAAAAAAAAAGGTGTGACAACTAGCCCCAGTACTTCTCCCAGGTAACCAGGTTCTAAAAACGTTGTGGGAACATTGTTTTGAATTATAACAATATTGTGTTATTGTTTCTTACAACATTCTACTGACTTTATTTTTATCCAAAATATAACGTTATTTGAACGTTTATTTTTAGTATTCTAACATTCCAAGAATGTTAGGCTACAAAACACGGTTCTTAGAACGTGCATCAAGTACAAATAACATTATTAGGACGTTCCAAGAATGTTCAGCTCAGAACCTTTTCTCTGAGCATTACAAGAAAGCATATAAAATATTTAAGTTACAAAACGTTCTATAAACATTACTTTATTATTTCCTTACTTATATATTATTAAATGATTACTTGTCCATGTGATATGGCATTCCAAGTTATTATAGTTTATATTTTAGAATATTTGGACAAAAAAAAAAAGCGCTGGCGGTGGATGGAAACAAACATAGTCGCGCTTAAACAACCCCTGACCACTAGATGGGGCCCAAAATACACATTTGATATCCAAACTCAACTCAGGAATCTCATTTGACAACCTGTGATCAAATGAAAACGAATCAATAGACTATATAAATCATTTACATTTATTTTTACAAAGAGTATTTTAACCTTGAATAACCTCGCCAGAGCTAAATTCTACAAACAGGTTTTATCAATCTACTTTAATAAAGGTAAATCATTAAAGTATTTTGGCATTAGCATTGAAGTATCTGCTGACAAAAATGTGGTGTTTGATGTGTCGTTTTATTATTATTATTATTTATTTATTTATTTATATTTATTTATTTTTTATTTATTTTTTTTTTTTTACATGTCACTGAACTGTCACAGTGCTTTAGTGATTTATCTACACCATACGGGTAACCCGGTTAAGTGTTTTACGGCCATGTAAATAATACCTTTAGGAAACAACCATATTCCTTTTTTAATCGACAGACTGAAATGGTTTCAAACTATTTCAGATGTTCACATTTCCTTTATTTATCTTATAACTCATCAGCCCCAGGTGATGTTTGCCTGATATTTCCTTATTAAGCGGAACCGCGCGTCATATTAATGTGTTTGCTCATCTTTATCATAAACTTTATCACAAACGCCAGTGTAAAATGCCACATTTAAATTGCACGTTTATTTCATTCATACTAGAGTTTGGCATATTGTGAGCTACTGCACAGATAATAACACTATTTCTTGCTCGTTCTCTTCAGTGTATCTGTGATCATCAGTAAAGCGCCTGAGGATCCGTCAGAAAGCGCTGCTCACTATCTGATCTGTTCCAACTTGTGATTTCAGCACAGACTCAGGAAACTATTAGTCGATTTGACATTTTTGTGAAGGTTTTAATTATTCAATTTTATTCATTTAATGAGGAGGTTTTGGCTCAGAGATCTTTAAAGCAGTAAATGTTTTTCCGACATTAATGTTCTTAAGTTTTTTACGCAAGAATGAGTGTTCTCTAAGTTTATTTCTTAACTTGTAAGCCATCGTTAAACGATTTATAAATTGCACATATTTAAAGGACCACTAACCCAGCTAACAAAAACGTGTTCTAAAAACATTTTGCTAATGTTAACATTAAGTTATGAAATCCGTTTTTAATGTTCTCCGAACGTTCGAAACTTTGTTTCAACTTTAACTTTGTTTTTTTTTTTTCGTTTTATTCAAATGAACATTCTATTTATTTATTTTTTTTTTTTTTTTTTTTTTTTTGCGAACATTACGAATGTTACTTTTGAATGTTACCTAAACATTCTGAAACAAATAGTAACATTTTATAAATTTTAAACATCCAACTTTAGAAATAAAAAATGTTCCATGAGCCAAATATAAATAATTTTGTGCTAACATTTTAGATACCCGATCATTTTTAATGAATGTTCTATTAACGTTACTTAAAGAATGTTCCCTGTTTGCTGAGTTTTTCAGGTGGGTTCACAGTTTCTTTATGCAAACAAACCTTAGTGTCTTGACTGCAAAAATAAATAAATAAATAAAAATCTAAACATTTTTGCCAAGAAAAAAAAAAAGCATTTCAATTGCATAAGCCATGTTGACCTTTTGTGACAACATGCCCCAGTACTGAAAGCTGCACAAAAACAAACCTGACTAGATACACAGAATCACCCATGTGAATCAGCCAATCAAAAGCGACATAATAAGGAACCTGTAACATAATCCGTGCACGGAAATCAAAGTGAAATCATGTTATCTCATTTCCTGACATTCTCAATTCCTCAGGTCCATGTTGAATGGATGACTTGCATGAAGGACGCAGCTCCGAAAATGATGGACAGGTGTAATCAGGCACAGACACTCAGAGGAAAAAAACCCACAGGAGATGTTTAATGTTTTATTTTGATTTTCAACCAAACAATTTTGGAGGCCAGTTTTAGAAACAATGTGTTGTAATAAAGCCCTCATACAGACAAAATGCATCATAGATTGACTCTTTGTGGATGTTCTTCTGTGTTTTCCTCCACGTTCTCCATCCGTACAGCCCAGGGCACCAGAGAACGTGGCTCTTGTTTCTCGTCTCCATTTCTGCCCTTTAGAAAAGGATCTGCAAGGGATTGTGTACATTTTGCACGCTTTGGGATTTGAGATGAAAAACACATTGAGAGTGTGTGCGTGCGTGTGTGTGTGTTTGTGTGAGAGTTGCATCATGGAAAACTGGACTTAGACTCAAGAAGAATGCTGGAATACAATGCTTTTTTGTGTGCTTTAAAGGTTATTGTGCATAAAGTTGAAGGTACAATACATGCAAACGTCAAAATCTCAGGAGTTTGTTCAGACTTCTAGCATTAAAGTTTGGTAGTTTTGGTAATTCATCCTGCGCCATTTGTGCTCCAGACGTAAATGATAGAGAAACGAAGCAGTTGTGTTTTGGGTAGCAAGCAGGGTCAGATTAGTCAGATTGTGTGTAGCGCTGAACAATAGCTTCTCACTCTGACGTCAGACACCGGTGAAAGAGATCCACGGCATGGTCGACCCCAGTCCCCATCCAGAATGACCTCGGGGCTCCGGTTCCAACACCCTCTTAATGTCCCAGATGACCAAAGTCTTCAGGATTGACCTGTGACTGGATACAGATTTGCTTGTCTTTAGGTAGCATCTCAGATTGCATGTGTTTGTTTATGAGAAACAGTCTAAAGTACTTAAGCACTTTATTGCTCATTGAAGGAATAGTTTACACAAAAATGAAAATTTGCTGAAAGTTTACTCACCCTCAAGCCATCCAAGATGTAAATGAGTTTGTTTCTTCATCAGAATTTTAGCATTCCATCACCTGCTCACCAAATGGATCCTCTGCAGTGAATGGGTGCCGTCAGAATGACACAAGTAATCCACACCACTCCAGTCCATCAGCATCTTGTGAAGCCACAAGCTGCATGTTTATAAGAAAAAAAAATTCACAACAGATTTTTAACGTAGCTAAAATATGAATCCATAAGCCATAATATTGCTTCTTCCAGTGAAAAAGTCATCTTATCTGAATCAGGAGAGATTACAAGCCAATATCGTTTTTTTATCACATGTTTGGACTCTCATTCTGACCCATTCACTACAGAGGATCCACTGGTGAGCAAGTGATGCAATGACAAATTTCTTCAAATCTGTTCTGATGTTCAGATGTTTCTCTTGCATGCATTTAAATATAAAATAAAGTCATGAATCCAAAGACGGCCGCTGAACACATTACAATATAACTAACAGTTTTACAATTCATTTTTGTTTTTACATTAAATTAAAAATGTACTAAAAAAATATAAACTATAGTGTTGTTATATTAAATCATTTTGTTTTTCATATATTACTTTCAGACATGAGCAGATTCACGTAGGCCTAATTATACATTTAACGAACATATACAAGTGTACAAATTCAGATCAGATAGTCATCATCAGCAGCCATTAGTTCAGTAAAGTTAAGCATGAGAATGAACAAATTTGTTATTAAGGGAGAAAAACGAAATGTGGAAAATGCCAACAAAGGAATGCGTACAAACAAGAAAAGTCGCAGTATCAACAGTAAAGGTAGGAGAGTGCTGTCTTTCAGCATCAATTTTCGGTTTGCCCCGCCACTCACTTAAAAGATGAATTGGTAGATGTTCAGGCAAAAGGAAACACCCATACTACGCAGCAGTCAAGCTCAGATTAAGTTTGAAAGTGCTTTCCATATTTGAATCAACATAGACTACATTTGTATAAGCACATTTTATGCAATGTCGCGCATCAAGGCACGCTTCCATGCGCATCGTACAGACAGCATTTCAGAATCGCAACTTCATTGTGCTGGGGCGAATTTCACAAAATCGGTCAGCTCCCGACAATATCAGGTGTCTAATTAATAGTGAGTGGAATTATTTATTTACAGTGGTGTAGTGCAGGCGTATAGCCTACCCACTTCTTCATCAGTCGGCTTTGCGTACCCAATTCTAAATCCCTCTAATGCGCATCATTCATCCTGCATTAGCCAAAATCATGACAGTCCACCACATGAATAGCTATTTCAATCGCATGTGAACAAGTGCAAATATTCCCTAAAACACCCGGTCAGGACCGTGGCGCCGGCTTCCTTTAAAAAATGTGTTTGATGATTGCGCCTGATGCGCCCGCGCCCACTCCGTCCACTCCTTCACCCCAAATGCTGCCTGTTATGGTAATTATACCATGACTGGTATAATTATTATTGATTACTAATTTGAGTCAGTACATCAAAACGAAAACAATACCTTTAAGATGAAAAGAAGCAGGTTTTTACGATCAGAAATTTCTTAAAACAGTGAATAATTTATTCCTGGGGAAATAATTCCCACTTCTTCAGGCACCACTACACCACTGTTTAATTATATCAATAAATGTAATCGTTTAGATATCATAATATTTGTAATATTACAAATCTGGTGGTTTGTATTGGTGACGTAATATGTAAATGATATGCGGCACGCGAGACTTGCACTTGGACCATAGTGCGGCCCAGTGGAAAAAATGGTTGAGAACCACTGGTCTAGAATAAAAACAGACAAACAAGACAAAAGCTGTCATACAGAGCTATAAATATGTGGATTGGATCAGTGTGGATCTTTTGCCTCTAGAAGAATTTAATGAGAAATGATTGAGTTTATATTGGGATTTTTGACTTTGATTGAAGACTATTGTAGTTTGGAATTTGGCAAGTTAGTGATTTCTTCCAAGACTAAACAGACACGTGCAAAAATATCAACTGAAGTTGTGATCCAACTCAACGTTTATTGAAAATGATTATGAAACAGCTGGTCTAACAGTCTCAATGGTTTTAATCAAGCTTCAAGCAAACAGTGTTGTCTTTTGTATTTGTGTCTCGGTGAGGCGTTCTCCTCTGCTTTTGCGTAAATTTGTTTTTCGTTAAGTTTGTTTTCCAAGCGAATGCCACAGAGAAATGTGCCATAATCGGAATTACTGTAGGGTGTGGGGACAAAGCACAAGACATAAAGGAGGATATTTTCATCTTTCATGTCATGTCTTGTGCTTTGTCTGGAGCGGTCAGCATCTCATCCACTCGCTCTCTCTCTCTGCACAGACTGTTTTTAGTGTCATCTCCTGGGAAATGTCTGAAGGACTGAGAAAACATACACCAGAGTTTAATGTGTTGAATGAAGTGTGATCTATTGATTATACATGGATGAATATTAAAAAGTCAGATAGTAATTTTGATGGTTCAAATTAAGTATCAATAAATATTGAGAATGCTATAATTGTTCACTGCAATAATTTAGCCAAAAAAACAGTATTGCATTTTCAATATGAACTTCATATGAAATGATTATAGCACTGAGAATCAATTAATTTTCTTTCATACATTTTCTCAGGATTAAAGTTATATTATATATATATATGCATATATGCATGTGTCCAGTTCTTAGAAATTTTTAAAAGCATTTTATGAGAGATTTTTTTAAATAACTTTTTTTTTTTTTAAGAAGTCACAGACTTTCAGAAAATGTGTTCATTCATTTTAGATGTGCATATAACCCTGTGATGAATCTAAATAGTTTAAATCAGTGACTATACTGTATATAAATAAGCAAAAATGCATGAAAAAAGTAATACAACTTTAATCAAATCAAATTAAAATGTTATGTATGTATTTATTCCTAATTTTTTCTTCAAGATGATTCTCTGGACAGTTAAACCACATATTTATTTATTTATCAATCAAATAACATAACAGTCAAAGAAAAGGTTTAAGTAACTTTTAAATTAATTAATGATGAATATGCAATACTTATTTTATGCAACAACAACAAAATCACATGGAGTGACCTGTCACTGTTTCCAGCTCTGATACAAAACTGTCCTTTTTAACTCTGCCACAATTTGCAGATGATTACAAACGTATGAAGTGCATCCTTCTGCTACTTTACACTTAAAAGACAGGCCGCACACCGAGACTGCGACATGTGAAATTAATTGTAAAAGAAAAGGATGGAAAAACCCTCCCAGTCCTCACAATCCCTGCCCTGACCGCAGAACTCTGTGAATAAAACATCCGTAATGACATTAAAATGACATATTGTTGTCTGGGACGTTTACCCTCAGCGTCATATGACTAAATTAGACAGGCGTTTGAAGAGCAGCCCGCATTGCGGCTCTCCCATCGAGCCGCCGTGGTGGTACGGACGTGCACCGAGTCCCGGTGCCGATCTCCACGGCTCTCCCGATTCTGATAGGAACCATGAGGCCTATCCGTGTGCGCCGCTCTCAGCCCGAGGGACGGCTGGGCCCTGTTATTTGTCAGTCAGACTCTGTTTCTCTGTGGGAAAAGGCACCGCAGAAAGCCCTGGAGGCCGGCTGTGTTCTGCCCGTTATGTGCTCGAGCCAGCCAAACTCCATTCGGGGCAGCAGAGAACATGATTTTAGTGGAAACATGTTTTCTGTATACAACGCTGACATCTTTCAGAGCCGGAGGTAATTGGAAAAACGTGAGATGGAAAGGCTGGATGTAACAATGCGAGCGTTTCTTTTACTGTACGCCACACCAGAGCCTCCTCTGAAAATCCATTATTTCCTGGTGCGGTGCTTTTTGTTTTACATTTAAGACGCAAAACAAATTTCCGAGCCATCAACACAAATTGCCTGAGATTCCACATGCAAGGCCTCCAACAAAATCACCATTCACTCGGAGACCGCAGAGAGCTGACAGGGACGTTTTAGTGCTTTATGCTATTAATAATAGCTTGCGTTTGACGTCAATTACAGTTTTCTATCAGTATCATGAATCAGACAGTGTTTCGTTTACATAAGTGTTCTTGCAGACATTTTTCTCCTTTTTAGGTATAAAAATAACACTTAAAAACAACTGCATTCGAAAAAATGCTTTTAAATTACACAATAATCCCACAGAAACAGGAAATACATTAAAATAAACATCAAAGGTTGATGTTTTTTAAGTAAAAAAAACACATATTCTTAATAACTTTTCACAACTTGTATATTTTGGTCCCATTTTTTATTCGGTGGCCTACTATGTAAGTACATCAAAAATAAGTACAATGTACTTATTTTGTTTATATTATATTGCAAAGCACTCTTGCTGTTATTAAGGTGGGATACAGGTAAGGTTAGGGACAGGTTTGGTGGTATGGGTAGGTTTAAGGATTTACTTTAAAATACTTTTCACTGAGAAATTGCTAGTAAATAATAATAAATAATAATAAATTATTTTTAAGTAAGAAGTAATTGGCAAGTAACCAATTTAATTAAACGTCATTTTAAGGTAGAAAGACTGAAAAAAAATCTTGTAAAACATACTATCATACTAAAACAACAATCCTTATTTTCAACTTTTACAATGTATTGACATGCAGAACTTCTAATGAAACCAATTCAGTCAAGAAATGACTGCCTGTCAAGTCTGAGCATAGCTCAAAACATTTTTAAGATACCGTCTAAATCACTAGAGATGCGTACAGTGAAAAAAATTGTGCTTTGTTTACTTTGAAACAATTTCATGTAGAAACTGCTAGTAAATTTCATGAATAATTACAAAGAAATGGCAAGAATCACATGAAATGTTGAGCTTTAAATAAAGCTGGTCTAGAAATGCCTGACTGTACAATCTGAGCAAAGTCTGAGACATGCTTGAGATCTTCTGAAACACTAAAGGAGATGCGATGAGATGACTTGAAAACAAACAAAAATGAAAAGTGAAAAAGTATTTTCTTATAAAATGCATTGCGGTCATTTTCATTATTTGCTTTCCATTTAATCACAATGCAGACTAGGAGAATGAATTGAGATATAACAGACCTGGCTGGCGCTTTTTTTCTTCCCAACAGGTTTAGCTGACCAGTGCTCTGGAAATATTGAGCCTCGCAGACCTACAACGTCGACCACAAGTGCTCATTTTTCACCAAACTATGTTAAAGTTGATTTATACACCCCGGGGTAATTGAAAGCTTGAGTCAGCAAGGTCTTATGAGGTTATAAAGCCGCTCCATCATCAGTGTCCCTCTAATGGCTTTCAAATGTACCGGCTGCTCCAGCGCCAATTTTCACATCAATTTATTGCATGTAAACAAGCTGTCGAGTCAATGAACTGTGAAACTCCACCGTAAAGACGGCCTTTTACATCAGAGCAGGGTGGAAATAGAAAGCGCTGCGTGTAAATGGAGATGCGGGAGGGTTCGGGTTAGCCAGCGACATGCTAATTTGCTCGGGCCACATGTGTTACTGTGAATGTGGGATGGGGTGTAAGACCTCAGAGACCTTAACAAGTTAATTTGTATGTTCCTTTCGTTTCTGCAAGAGATGCGACCCGAGTCGTCGCCACATCTGACGGCTTGTAGCACAGCTAAATTTTGCGTCATTTCACACAAAATATTCCCACGTCTGCTCTCTCCAGAAATGGCCTTCACGAGACCTTATACAACTACATAATACAGACCATTACAAGATCATGTTCACAGTATTTGGAGATCAACACACCTCTTAAATGTAAACTACGGCAGCATTAGCAGAACAACAGCCTCAACCAGATTCACCACACTAGATGATGAAACGCTAAATGATCTGTGGCCACTGGGGATCTGCATCTTCAAAACCACAGCCAATACACTGAAGATACATATGAAGCAGTTACTGTTTCAATGCGATACGCAGTGCACTCTGATTTTGTTTTGATTCAACACAATGCAATTCAATGCAATATGACACAATGGAGAAACAAAAATAAGACGCAATACAGATAGTTTAGACAGCCACGTTAATCTATATTCTATGTGACCCTCGGGACACTTCTCGGTTTCTGTAGTGTTGTGATTTCTACATAGTATAAAATATTGGTAACAAATTATTGGTCACTTTCGAAATAATGAAAGTATAGCACATCTACTAATAATTATATCTAAATAGTTTTTAACTGATGCAAGTATGTTAGAAATGATGCATAGCGATACAAATGGCAACTTGTATGTGATGCATACTTTTTTAAATCAATGCATCACAATTGGTGAATCTTACATCACTAGTGCCCACAAACTTTCACAAAACACATGATAAGACTTAAGCAGGTTTTGGTAATTGTCATTATTGTCAATGTATGTACAGAATGAAGTGCTAGCATATTCCTTTCTTCATACTGTGCAGTGTACACTTAAATGCTGCCTACTGTGTTACTGAATTAGAATTATAAAATGTATATTTGGTTAAGATCTCTCCTGAAAGACTATAGTGCAGGTAAGATTACATTACATAAAATAAAATAAAATAAAATAAAATAAAATAAAATAAAATAAAAAAGTGACAACAAAGAGTATAAAACTATTAATTCAAAGCAAACAATAACATAAATATATCATAACTTCATATATAATTTGTTTATACATTATTTTTATTAATATGCATTTTAAAAAACATATATATATAATGTATTTATGTAAATAATTATTTATAGTAAGTTAATATATATATATATTATTTTAAATAAGTTACATTTCATTTTATAAAAATTTTATAAAACATAAATATGATATAATGTATTTATATAAGCAATTAGTATTTATAAGTTACAAAGTTATAAATGTAATTTTTCATAAAACATGATAATGCATGAAGTGTATGAATTCCTTAATTAATTACTTTAATTTAAATAATGAATATATATATATATATAATTTTTTAATTAGCAGGATATTTTTTAGTACAGTCATGTTTTGGAAAGTGTAGCAGGTCATTTTGGCAAGTCATGCATTCGGGAAATGTATAGTATAAATACTACATGACATAAATGGTGCATACTGGAAACATTACTAATAGTATGCTATTATGAGCCACTGTAAAACCATTTGGAAATGACAGTGAAATGTGCAGTGCTTAATATCGTATGGCATTTGAAAACCAAGTGCAGTTTAATTTTATGACATTTTCTGATTGATTTCAATGACATTTGATACCTGCTGCCACTTGATATCTGCGTTCTAAAGCCAAAGCAGTCAAAAGCAGGAGGTCTAACGTGAAGCAACAGCGATAAACAGTAAGACACAAAACTCCAATTCTGGCTATTTTCGCATTTACATTTTCCAAATATTTTGGATTACTCAGTCCAGGTTTCTGAAGCCATTCCATCTGTTTCAGAGCTTTTCCAACGTGACCAGGATATCGTTTTTTTAGTTTCCACTGTGGTACAGTCAACCCTCATTTTCATAACAAAAGACTGAAGTTCATAAGCTTCATAATTTTGTATACATTACACCACGTTTTCCCCCGCCCGTTTTCTCACGGAAGAACCTAAAGGTGGATTTACACAACAAAAAACATCTGGGAAGGAAGGCCGATAACTCTATAAACTTTGAAGCTTAACGGCCAATATATATATGGAGGGAGAATGAGCATTTATTACACTGCTTCATTTGTTTTTTTGCACATCAGAGGAGGCATAAATCAGAAAGGATAGAAAGCCGCAGTGGGTTGCTTCCCACCAGCACGCTCTCCTCCCCCCGTTCATCGCCTCGGGACCAAACCAGCTCAGTTTCTTCTCATTCCGTGCCAGAGATCCACACCGGCAATTTGACCTGTCAGCCGAGCCATGAATCAAACTGGAAAGGCATGATTAGTCACGTTGATTTATTAGCAACACGTAAGGCGCATTTTCATACAGACGTGAGGAAGAGGAGAAAACTTTGAGGGAAGAGCAGTCAGGAGGGTGGGGACGAGCTCCCTAGAAAGGGCTCTAACCACATTAGCACTATTTAGTGTGAGAAAGCAGAGCATTTACACGACTGTTCTCGTGCACGACGAGCTTTTGCCACTAAACTCTCCCCTCAAGAGTTTGTGGAGTTGCCTCATTTCCTGTATACTGCTCATGTTTTGTGCTCAGAACTCTGGGGATTTAATAAGGTTTTTGGGTCATGTTTCTATTTAAATATCAAAGAAATTTCAAAGGTTTAAGATCAATGTGGATATGAGATCATTTACTCTAGTTTGAAGAGCTATGTTTGAGGAAATGGTAGCAATTTACAATTTATCGTGATTAACCGCATCCAAAATAAAAGTGTGTTTACATAATATACGTGTGTGTACATATAAATATACACACATACATGTATATTTTTAAGAAATATATGTAATATATATTTATATTTACATATAAGTCATATATATATATATATATATATATACACACAGTACAAACGCATGTAAACAAATCGATTTGACAGCACTACTTCTAAAGCATTTATTAATGGTAATCTTAACATATACTAATACATTATTAAAATCAAAAGTTGTATTTGTTCACATTAGTTAACACACTGTACACTAACGTGATCGTAAGTATTTTTATTAACTAACAAAGGTTAATGTTGTACAAATATATTGCTCGTTATCAGGTCATGCTAGTTCATGCATTAACTAATGTTAACAAATGACACCTTATAAAGTGTTACTAAAATTCACATAAGTTAACAAGTACAGAGGTATGAGGTGAATGTGAGTATAATTTACACTAATTTGATAAGATATATTAAGATAATTCTGATAAATATGTGCATTTTTTTTTTTTTTTTTTGAGAAACAAATGAGATATTAAAAATGTAATTTGTGTTTTTAGTTTTTTTTTCCAGTTCTGCTTTAGAGAATATTAATAGGTGAAAATTTTATAATTAAATAAATAAAATTAAATAAAAGAACATTAATGTCTTATTTTTGTGACAATAAATCCAAATATAAAATCAAGTCCAAATATAAAATCAAGTCATAAAGCTACATAAAGGTATAAAATCAACGTAAAGCCATTTAAACAAATACGTTTGAGAACATTCTTTTTTTGGCAAGTGTAACAACTGATTATTTCCAGATTTGTTTTAGAGAAAATTCATAGATGAAAAGTCCTAAAGAAATAAAAAATAAATGTGAAATAATGTGAAATAAAAATAAACATAAATCAAATATAAAGTCAAAGCTATAAACTTGATATAAGGTAATTTACATACTTTTGAGAAAATTCTAAGAAACATTTGTAAGCTCCATTTGATCTTCTTTTTTGCAAGAGAAACAATTGAAATATTACAAATATTTATTCTGTCTTTTTCCAGTTCTGTTTCAGAGAAAATTCATTTATAAATAAAAGAAAAAAAGAAAAAAAACATAAATGACATAATGTGTGTCATAATACAGTGGTGTCATAACTGTTGACACTGTTGCAGTATGGAGCTATAAAAATACTCAAACATACAAAAGCTAAAGTTTTTGTTGCAAGAAAACAATTGGAATATTATAAAATATTTCATTTTGTTATTTATTTTTTATGCACAGCATATAGAAGTGGAAACTATTATCAGTTTTGCTCATTCCTTAACATGTTTTGTTTACTTGTATCGTGTCACATGTGATAATAAAAAGCGCTTCGTGACTTTAAATGAATGTTCACATTGTTTAAAGAATGAACAGAGATTCATTCAACTATGGGAAGCTGAAAGTTTGTTACGCAGCATGAAAGGACAGCGCTGGGTTCCACCGCTAATATAATATGCCTGTATCTAAAGTTATTGTTTCGTTTTCAAAAGCGTGACAGTTCCTTGCAAACAAAGCTGACCGGTGATTCATTGAGTCAGTATGTTCCATCACACATACAATTCTTCAATGCAGGAGAGATCTGCAGCTCGCAGGCCCTTCTGAGAAAGGCTTTTACTACGGTAAGGCCTGGATGTGCTCAAAGAACGTAATTATAAGTTGGGTCCTGTGGTTCCGCTGGGGAAAAAAAAAGAAAGAGGGCCACACAGAGACTCTGCCATATGCGGATGTACACTGTAAATAAAGTTGTAAATAAAGTTTACTAGAGTACTAGTGTCTGTATAATAAAAATGTAAACTTCAAAACTTGCTGCTTCTTTGTAATAGAGAAATTTACAAGCAATTTTTTAGTTAAAATATTTTTTGCACTATAAAGCATTAATTTTGACTTTGCAAAAATATACACACACACACTTTTAGAATGCCTATATATGGTCACAATCATGAAATACAGTAAAAAGACTGAATTTTCCTACAATAACATTTTCATTCAAACACTTGATTAGTACTTTTAATTTATTCAGTATTGCTGATTATATTTTATTTGTTTGACATGCAGAACAGCGACTCGTGTGTGACATCTAATAAACCGCATTGTCCTCATACACTGTCAGAAAAAAAGGTACAGGTACAAAGTAAAAAAAAAGTACAAATATGTACTTTCAAAGTTCTAAAATGTACCTTTAAGGTACCAATATGTACTTTCAAAGTACTAAAATATACCTAAAGGTACTAATATGCACTGTTTAGTTTAGGGGTAGGTAAGGTACAAAGATGTACCTTTTCACTTTTGTACCTTAGGTACCGCCCCAGCGACAGAACTGTACCTTTTATGTGAGAGTGTAAGACAACATACTCACAACAAAACAATGACGGTAAACCCGGAGGGCGTTTTTTTTACTCAAACTTTACATTTTAATTCTTTTCATAGCTGTTAAGTGGAGCATGGGGAGTTTGTTTAAATGAGACTCAACACCGTATGACAGTATTGACACACATAAAGACAAACACACACACACACACAGTCCTAACCTCTCGCCCTGGATAACTTGTCAGGGCAGCTCCCTAAACACTACTTTAAAGAATCTTTTTAACGTCCTGCGTTAATGAGTGACACTCACAATCGGCTCAGCGTGAGCCAAGAAGCGAGATAATCACACACCAATTACCTGCCAAAACTGACAGCATCTCTGACGAACTCACAGCGGTTTAATTAAGTCAGACTGCATTTCTACGGGCTTAAGTGTCCTTCAAACAAAACAACGCTTCAAACGCATAACAATAACACTGTATGTTCAAGATCGGGTCATCAGAAAGTAGACTTTGTTTTGAGTGAGCAAGAAGCTCAGTGAAAATATTCTATAGTGTCTGTTTGTATTTGTGTAAAGGATGCATTCTGAAAGGACGCATTAAATTGTCAAAACAGTAAAGAAATGCTGTTCTTTTGAACTTTCTATTCATCAAAGAATCCTGGAAATAGAAATATGTCACTTGTTACACAAAACTATGAAGCAGCACAAATCTTTTCATCATTGATAATCAGAAATGTTTCTTGAGCAGCAAATCAGCATATTAGAATGATTTCTAAAGGATCATGTGACAGTGAAGAATACGAGTAATTATGCTGAAAATGTAGCTTTGCATGACAGGAATATATTGCATGTAACAATATATTCATGCAGAAAACAGTAGATAATAATTCTGTAGATAATAATTTTAAATTGCACTAATATTTCAAAATATTACTGTATTTTTACTGTATTTTTAATCAAATAAATGAAGCCATAAAATCAAAAGAAAAAGAAAAAAACTAAGCAAATCAAATATTCCAAATGTTTGACCAGTATATATATATATATATGTATGTGTGTGTGTGTACCTGGTATTTATCACGTTATAAATGTACAGTATAAAAACCATTACGCCTATGGAATGTCCCCATGAAACATGGAAACACAATGTGTGTGTATGTGTGTGTGTGACCCTGGACCACAAAACCAGTCATAAGGTTTAATTTTTTTGTCTATTATGACAGAATAATATTTGGCCAAGATACAACTATTTGAAAATCTGGAATCTGAGGTGTAAAAAAAAAAAAAAAATTCTAAATACTAAAGAAATAAATACTAAGTTGTCCAAATGAAGTTCTTAACAATGCATATTACTAATAAAAAAAAAAAGTTTTAATATATTTATGGTATGAAAATTTACAAAATATCTTCATGGAGCATGATCTTTACTTAACGTTCTAATTATTTTTGGCATAAAAGAAAAATTGATCATTTCGACTTATACAATGTATTTTTGGCTATTGCTACAAATATATCTGTGCTACTTAAGACTGGTTTTGTGGTCCAGGATCACATATATATATGATGTTCACATGAAAATGTTTATATCAAAGAAAATGTAATGTGATTCTCAAGCCATGTTTAGCTGAAGGGTTGAACCCGGAAGGCAAGCTCATTACAGTCAATATATATGTATGCAAAACCTCTCTGACTCATGAATGTCGGCACGGTTTTGATGTTACGCTCATCAGACAAGGGGATCTTCACCTGTCATACTATTTCCTCTTCCTTACACTTTACCTGTTCCAAAGAATCAACAAATATAACAGTATTTTTTTGTTGTTGTTGTTTGTTTGTTTTATTTTACTATGTACAGGCTCAAACAACTAGGTAAGTTAAGAAATCATATTTCTTTGTTCTTTGAATAAAGTCTAAACTGATATTTTACATATTCAGCCTCCTGGCAACTAATTCAAATGATTCCCGATTCATATTTGGTGAGAAGTTTATAGCGTGATCGGTGTGATGCAAATTAGCAGTTCATTGTAAGATGGGTGTGTAAATACATAAAGATGTATTTTTAAACAAAACATATATAAATAGCCAGGAAATCTATTTTATTTCCTTCTGAATATATTTGCAAACATCTTGGTTGGTTTTTGTTTGACTCATATTTATGCAATTTGTACATATTTGCTTTAGGCTGTCAACACATTTTTTTGTTAACAGTTAGGATCTTTTGAGAGAGTTAATGGAATATGCTGTTTATTTTATTTTTAACAAGCTTCCATTCAGAACTATTTTTGTTTTACAATATTTAAAGGTTTTGTTTTAGTGAAGTGCACGTTTAAAAAATGCTTCTAACAAACAGGTTTCAAATCAAAACTTGTATCAGACAAAAGGTCAAAATGAAAGAAACAAGGCACCATTCATCTAGTTTTAAGATGGAGGCTGAACTGCTTTGGCAGTGAGAGCAGTGAGAGGCATGTGAGCTATTCCCAGTGATGTGATGGTCTGCCTCGGGCTCTTCGCTAGTAAATTCATCAGTGTCAACACAGCTGCAAGAAGACAGCTTTGAAGCAAACAGAAGCATGCTAATCATGTCAACACTAAAATACATGATTTCCAATTACAAAACACTGTTAGAGCAAAATATGCCATCTGTGAAATCCATCTGACCCCTTAAGAGTTTGACTGATCTGTGTAGATAGCAACAATAAGTCAGTCAAAAGATGAATGATTTAACAACAAAAGTCAAGGGTCCACTAGTAAAAATGTACATAGTTTGCATTTGTTAAGCTTTTAACAAATACATATATAAAGAATATATATATAATGTTTCCTGATTTATTACAAACAGATTTAAGATAGTAAATACAACACACACACACACACACACACACATATATATATATATATATATATATATGTGTGTGTGTGTGTGTGTGTGTGTGTGTAACACACAAAGTATAGGTATATTTTTTCTTGATTTATTACATACAAACTCAATATTGATTCTGTAGATAATAAATCAAAGAAAAATATACCTATGCTTATATATATATATGCTTATATATATATATATATATATAAAATCCAGACTCAAAACGCTTGAAATAATTTTTTATTAGTAGAAAAAAACATACATACATACATATATATGTATATGTATATATATATTTATTTATTTACTTTTTTTTATTTTGTTGTTTGTTGTTTTTTTCTTGATTTATTATATACATATATACATTTCCTGATTCTGTAGATAATAAATAATATACTAATATATAATATAAATAATAATACAATAATATAAATAATATACCTATGCTTTATATATATATATATATATATGTGACCCTGGATCACAAAACCAGTCATATGGGTCAATTTTTCAAATTTCATCTGAAAGCTGAATAAATAAGCTTTCCATTGATGTATGGTTTGTTAGGATAGGACAATATTTAGTCGAGATACAACTATTTTAAAACCTGGAATCTGAGAGTGCAAACTAATCAAAATATTGAGAAAACTGCCTTTAAAGTTGTTCAAATAAAGTTCTTAACAATGTATATTACTAATCAAAAATTTAATTTTCATATATTTACAATAGGAATTTTACAAAATATCTTCATGGAACATGATCTTCACTTAATTTCCTAATGATTTCTGTCATAAAAGAAAAATCAATAATTTTGACCCATACAATGTATTTTTGGCTATTGCTACAAATATACCCCAGCGACTTAAGACTGGTTTTGTGGTCCAGGGTCACATAAAATATGTGTGTGTGTGTGTGTGTGTATAAATATATACACACACACACACACACACACACATATATATATATATATATATATATATATAAAATATAAACTATAAATCCAGACTCAAAATGCTTGAATTTTTTCCTAGTATAAAAAATGTTTTTTATTTTTTTTTTAATAAATATTTATTTTTAAACAAAGTTATTTTGTTATTATTTGCAATTATGAGAAAGTTTGAGACAAAGAATAGATTTTTTTAAGTACTTTTGAAATATGTGTTATGTAAAGATTCTCCTTTTGTGTTGAGTTTGGAACAACATGAGGGTGAGTAAATAATGAAAGCTTTTTTTTTATTATTTTGTTTGAACTGGTCCAGCCCTCAGCTTACTGTCATTTCCAGCAGAATGGATCTGTGACAGTAAGCTGATTTACACCAGAGAAGAGAGTCGATGTAAAAGTTTAATTACCCGTCCCACCTGCACAGAGACCAGCCCACTCAGGAGGGGGGGAGTGCTGTCGCGGGGTGTGGCGTCGTAGCCCGAGGCATCATGGGAAGGAAAGGGTTTGGGGTGGGGTGACCGCGTAATCAGTCCAGTCAAGCCCTATAAAGAGAATGAGATAGATTTCAGGTCCTTAACTTCGGCATTCTTCATTTGATTTATGCAAAGGTGGAGTGGAAAAAAAGTTTTACAGCTCAGGTCAGCCTTAAAGCCTTTAATTGTTTCATTATTATCTGAACTCCTTCCCATCCAAACACGCTTGCATAATCTCCAAAAGAAACGGCCTTCCTTTTTTTATCCTTCCTTTTTCTTGGCAGAAATAGACCTTGTTTTTGTTTCCCAGATTTCTGATGTCTATCAAAGTTCATCCAACTCTTCCTTTTCATCGCCACCCCGGCTCACGTCAAGTTTTGACACGCTGAGCCGCTCTCTTAGATCTTTCATGTCATATTGGGATGATCTGTAGGGAATCTGACCCCTGTTGTAGAAAGTGGCAGCCTCTTAATTGCCTTGAATGCATCGCGCTGGAAGCGCCCCGGGCCCAAATTCATTTGCATCCTGTCGGGCTCTCTATCTCTGCTCATTATGACACACCTGCCAAACTGCAATTACCTCGTGATGTGGTTACCAGCCCTATTTTTCTTACTTCACAAGAAAAGCCTTTTCAAATAGGTGACATATTTGGCCCATTAATTAAAACCACGCATTCCTGAAACTTGAAATGTTCAACTTTTCAGCCGTTTGTCATTTACATTTACTACTGACTTAATTTTACAAGTTGCACCATCATTTGCAATTTGCAAATGCATCGCTCTTCTGGAAGTACATGTTTTGTGGCTCATTGTGAGGATTTGCTTAACGTTTGAATGTCTCAGCCCAAAACTCGATGATAAAAGCTGAAGAGATAACCATGCAAAAGACAATTGAGCGCAGAGATAAAATGGAGAGCAAATGGAGACAAAAGTCTCTCGTTTAGATGTTTCTCCTTAGAGAAAGACCAGCATCTACTTTAAAAAAAGATGTTACAAAACAGCAAAGATTTGACAAAATAGCAAAGTCCGCAAACTTCAGATATTTCTCATGAAATCCACTGTATCTCTCTGTTTTTGAAAAATTTTGTTTAGAAGAAAAATCAAAGACAAGCTGATGCTGAACCCTGTAAAACCTGACATTAAATAATAGTCCAAAAAACACTGAACATTAAAAAACAAAACAAAAAAGTCTTACTTTTATGGCTCATACAGCCTGCAATAGTGAGAATATGGAGAAAAAACACATCTATTTTATTCAGACGCCCAAAATGAGCAAAAATATGCTATTTGGTACAGATGGTAATATTCATATGGACAAAAAGTATGAAATTCTGATGCTTGTAATGCAAGTCAATGAGATCATTCTAACAGTAGAGCAGATACTTACATAAAATTATATATCAGTCATCACTCTGTATCTCCAATATATGACTTTAAGATATTTAAATGCTTAGTTTGATTATCAAAACATAATCCAATGCAATACAGTGATGACTGAGAGATGAACCTGATGATTTGAGACTCACATTTGAACATGATTTTATGGATAATCAAGTAAAGCTGAGCTGCTTCAGTCCAGTAAATGTTCAACTTGAAATATTGCTCACAATATTAAAGTTATTCTTACTTTACTTTATAAAAATCAGTAAAGATCTGTCAGCAAAAAGACACGTGAAGCACCAGCTGAAGGTGGACGTTCGTACAACTGCACTAAAAAAGTATGAACTATCAATCAGTTTTTTTTTTCGTTTGTTTGTTTTTTTTTAGCAAACTTTGATCATGTCGATCATTAAAGGCCTAAATTTGACTATTAAATATGATGCTTTATTTGGTTAAATGCATGAAAGGTCTCAAGTTATAAAAGAGCAGCCTCTCAAGAATACAAATTTTCTCTGGAATAATTCAGTATTGCATATGAATATATTTGTATTCAAGTAGCAATATGTTATGGAAATATTGTGATTGACTTTGTAAAAGATACGCCGCAGCCCCAGCGAAGGCCAGAGGCAGTTCTGTCATGTTCTGAGAGACGAGGCAACCGGACCCCGTCCCCTTCTCACAGATTCCCATCCGCTCTTCAGACAAAAGAAGACAATCAAATGCATCTGTCAGTCAGAGCTTGAGTCTACAAAGTCAGCGCTGTCACGCTAGGGTCCCGGCGCTGGCAATTTACTGAAACAACGTCTCACCTCGCTTCATTATATTACAAACCACCTTCCCTGTTCTCCACACAGCTGCCTGTTTGAGACACGCAAACAACAATCGTCTCGGTGGCCTTTGTTCTAGTGCATCATGTATTGTTTCAGGTATTCACTAATTCAGAGGTAATTCAAGCGCCTGCGTTTGGCTTCTCTCAGCCCTCGGGACGTTTCCCTTCATATGCTTATCTGCTTGTTTAGGGGTAAATAAACACTAAAAGGGATCATATCTGACTGTGCTGCTTTGAGTTGACAGAGCCGATTAAAAGAGGGGCGGGTGAAGAATGAAAGAGAGCCAGGAAAAGAAAAGCTTCTCTGAACTGCTAGAAACAAAGATGATTAAAACATAATGGAGGGAAAAATGTCCAGCCCGCCTCTCCTCATGTGCCACCACTCTACCAAAATAAGTCAAAAAAAAAAACACAAAAGCGTACATGGGACAGAGGCTCATTGTGCATTTCAACCAATCCTCACCAGATGAGAGAGCTTGCATGAGACGTCCTGCCTAAATCCAAAGCAAATGTCAGTGTGTTCAGATGCCGTAGCCTTCTGCCTCTTTCTTTTTGTTTCTGTGGTAGATAGTTGGAGAAATCTGAATCTGTCTATCCATCTAATGCATTCATAAAATAACATTTATGGAACATTCTTACATTATTAATAGTTGGTATATGTTCTCGTTATGTTGAGAGAAAACATTGAATGTTTTTGAAATGCTTTTATAATGTTACTTGTCATTCTCAGAACGTTCTTCATTAATAACAATGTAACATTCTCATAATGTTTTCTGTAGCATTTGCATAACCAAGAAGAAACATTAGTTTTGTTTTGTTTTTTTAAAAACTTGAATATTCTGAACATTTACAAATGATTTAAAAAGATTGTTTATGCCCCTAACGTTTTTTTTGTTTGTTTTTTTTATATAGTTTGAGAGAACGAAACGTTAATAGAACATTCAAATGTAACATTTGCAAAATTATGGAATGAAACGTTTTTCTAATGATCGCATAATCAAGCAGAAATGAACATTTGAACATTTGAAAGCAATTAAGAAATAATTTTTTCATAATGGTTTTAAAATCAATGCAATGTTACTCTAACATTGAAGAAAAAAATGTTTGTTTTTTTTTATATCTAAAAAACAATGGGTGTTAAACACTGAGAACATTTAAATGCAACACTTTCAAAAAGATAAAATGGAATGTTCCTCAAAAGTTCACATAACCGGAAGAAATATTCATAATACATTAAAAAAGGGGATGTTTTAAACATTTAAAAAAGCACTGACTTTCTCTTAATACTTTAACTATGCTTTCACTTTAATATCTATCTATCTATATCTTCATAACACAGGCCTTCTGGCTACGTGCACATACACAAAGAGGAACCCTATGACTAATTTAATCCCCGTTTTCTGCCGAAGGCCAAAGTTGACAGAAGCCTCTCTGACACGCTCTATATCTTTAACTGCAACAGTCTTAGTTAATTATACTCTTTGGGCTCACCTGGCAACTACTGCCCTGAGGACGGTAGAAAGTGCTTTTACGCCTTAAATAAAATTTAAGGAAAACCACACGGGATGTGCTACAACTTTCATCCCGTGATCAAACGTCGCTGCCCGTTTCCGAACTTATCGCTCGTATACGTTCGTTTGAAATCGATTGCACAACGTCTTGAAATTTGCAAAGCCGACACCTTAAACAAAAGTGATTTTCTCCTCCTATCATAAGCCGACCTGGGCAATAAAGGGTTGGACTTCTGTAGCAATTCACCCCACCTGCTCTCACTCATGGTAATTATAAAGCAAAAGAAATGAGTAAGTTCCATTGTAAGGGAGGAGAAAAAAGGCAAGGTAAGACGAGTCATTATGTAGCTATGTGTTTATTGTCGTTTTTTTTTTCTTTTGTGTGGGAACCTGCGCCTTCCCCCAGACCCCTCCACCTTTACTGACTGAGGCTTGTGGGTAATTATCAGGAGATGGTGATCTAGGTGACCCGCCACACCCCACATTTAGTTTGGCATGTTGTCTGTGCTCCCTGGGTCGTGCCTGCTCGTCTATGCATGACAATAGGCCGGGCAATGGACCCGGTAATTACA
The DNA here is from genome assembly GCF_022985175.1 of Labeo rohita. Classification (NCBI taxonomy): domain Eukaryota; kingdom Metazoa; phylum Chordata; class Actinopteri; order Cypriniformes; family Cyprinidae; genus Labeo; species Labeo rohita. The sequence continues at coordinate 33,525,528 of NC_066874.1, read as the reverse complement.
GGCCGGGACGGCTATTCAGCGGCCCAGCCTGAAACACTCTGTGAGGAGCAGAAGTCATACTGCGGCTGACCTCACCTCAATCATGCAAACAATCGGTCTGGGACAACCTTGGAATTCCGATTGGAGAGCCATTTGTAGCAGCTATTGTTGTGCTCACTGCTGTTGGCCTGTCAATAGAATATTTTATTGCATTTGTGTTGTTACACGTACCTTGAGGACTGGTTCATTTAGGCGTGCATACACATGCATTCCATTTTTTTTTTAAACATAAATTAATGCTTTTAATCAGCAAGGGCGCATTAAGGTGATTAAAAGTGACAGTATGGACATTTATAATACTACAAGATTTATATTTCAAATAAATGCTGCTCTTTTGAACTTGCGATTCAATAAAAAATCCTGAACTTCATCTGAAATTTATCATGGTTGCCACAAAAATATTGGGCAGCACAACTATTTTTAACAATGTTTAAATGTTTCTTAAGGAGCAAATCAGCATATCGGAATGATTTCTGAAGGATCATGTGACACTGAAGACGGACCTAATGATGCTGAAAAATTCAACTTTGATCACAGGAATAAATTACATTTTAAAATATATTTAAATGGAAAACAAGTTCTAGAAAATCGTAATAATATATTATCATTTTTAATGCATCTTCAAACAAATCTTACTGACCCCAAATTTCCAAAAAGTAGCGTTCATTAAGATTTACTGTATAAATAAAACAAAGTGGTGGCCAGTGCCTTAAATACCAAAAAGACCTTTTAAAATGGCCCTTTTTTCTTGACTAGTCAATTTTTTTAATTAAATATACAACCTAAAATAATTTTCAATAGGGTATAGCATGTCACACCACAAGACAAGTTAATGTCCTATATGCAAACTATCTCAAACAAGATATTTTTAATGATCGACATTTCAATATGCCAATGCATTTTAATTTTGAAACCAAATCAGCAAATATAGCTGGACAAATTAGTTGACACTTGCCTGCACTTTGCATAAAATGTACAAAGCAAGTAAAAACTGACCTTTTCAGAAGCACTGTGGTGTCTCTTAGGTTAGTAGTGACCACTAGAGAGCGCTCTCATTCTCTGTGACGGTGGTCTTCAGACACAAATGACTGTAATTGACAAGAAATAAAGTGAAAAAAAATCCCATCCTCTGTGTTTTTTAATCTACACCATATTTATAAAACTGACTTTGACAGGAACGCATTTAAACACCCTATAAACATAAACCAAGTCAATAGAAAGAGACGACAAAAATATAAACAGTAAACAGAGAGATTATTTTTTAATTAATTAAGGCTGGTTAATAAAAGTAACTGTTATATTATTACACAGGCCTGTTTAACATGTCTGGTGAAGTGGAATCTGGTAAATCTGGAAATGCCATTATGGTTTGTGTTTGCTGCCCAGAGGAAAAATTATATTGCTCAGATTATAAAATTTAACAAAGTTCTCAGTTATGTTTCATTTAACTCAGATGTTGCTCTTAAAATTCATTGGGACAAATAAAACTACACACAAGTGAGACAACGACTCACATGCAGCAAGTATATAATTAAGTATAAACAGTAAGTATAAAGCTATAAAATGAATGTGCATAGCAATTCAGATCAGATTATGAGCTCAAATTAAGACCTCTGACTTTTAATTGCAGACTTTGGCAAAACTGAGACACTGAGATTCGTAAAGGAGAAACATCTGAGAAACAGGAGAAAAAAGTCCCTTTGTTCTCCATTTAACCTCACTGCTTTCTAGGAGAAACAGATAAAACAGATTATTCAGAGACCCCATTTGTGTTTTCACCAAATGCTTAATATCTTAGAAAACTTCAGAAGAAAACTCAATTAGCTCTAATTGTAACTTGAAGCGTGATCTAAAGCGCCAAGGCCAGATCATGTTCAATCCTATACACATCTAACAGAATATGGAAATGCTTCTCACAATATCCATGTCTTGAGGTTATCCCAGACAGATAAACACACGATTCCCCTCCGTAGACGAGTGTTTGACAACCCTGAGCAACTTAACATCTGCCTCTGAGCCTCTTACAACCCATGATGCTCTTTTAATTAATGAGGAGGCTTTAGCGCCAACGGCTGCCTTATAACAACCATTACCACGGCAGTAAATTAAAACAAATGTGAGTAAGCGAAGGTTGCCATCCGACTGTCCGCTGAGTGGAAATGACGGCCTCAACAAGGTCATCTTTAATTAATTCCCGCCATTTCCCGCCAGGGCATAGTGACGTAATTGACCGCACACAAAAAGTCACTGTTATTTTCATTGTGCTCTGCACATCTTTTAAACTTTACCAAATTTATACACCATGGTATTTACACAATACTCCAACATACATGTCTAAAATAACATAGTATAATTATGGTACATTTTGTTATTTTTGTAGGGGAATGATCATAAATAAATACACAAAATACATAATTTATCTAATTAAATTTATATAAACAAATAAATATAAAAGTATATATAATGTCTTGTCTTGAAATATATACTTTTGATAGTTTATTATATAAACATTTTTAAATTATAATTTATAGTTGTAAATGTACGAAAGTCTGTGTATCACTTAAATATAATTTGTATAAATCAAAAGTCCTAAAATATGTTTTTTTTTATCTTTTTTTCATTAAATTAATATAAATAAATTATAAAATATATTAATTATTATTATTACATATAAATTCACATATTCATAAAATTCACTTTTAAACTTCAAGAATATAAATATATTAAATTATTCATTACTTAAATAAAACACCTTGGTACTTTACCAAATTTATACACCACGGTATTTACATAATACTCCAACATACATTTATCTAAAATAACATAGTATAATTTTGTTATTTGTAAACGTTTTGTTTTCTAGGTGAATAATCTTAAATAAATACACAAAGTACATAATTTATCTAATTAAATTTCTGTAATATCTTAAAATATATATTTTGATAGTTTATTATACAAATACATCTTTTTTATACAACATATTTTTAATTAATATTTTTTATAAAATTAATATAAATAATTTAATTCATTATAAAACATATAAATTAAATAAAACATGTTATTATTGAAATATAAATTAATATAAAATAAATATTTAAAATATATATATTCCTAAACTAACAATATAAATATACTTAATATAACTTAAATATAAGTTATTCACTTATAAATATATATGGTATATAATACCACAGTACTTTGATATATATAATAGTTCTGAAATGACAAATAAAAAATTATAAAATAAATTAATGAATAAAGTCTTCACATTTTTTCAGCTCCATTCAAACAATGCATTTGTCATCCTTCTGTGCTGATTTTCATATTCATCATGGTACTTTTTACTGAGGCAAATTGTGTAATTTTTTAAAGGCAAATATTAAGCATTTAAATAGATTCGAGTTTGTGTGTGTGTGACCGATCAAGTGCTCGTCATCACAGCTGCTCTGCAGGCACAGGAACATTAAACTGTCCCATCTGCAGCGGTTCAGAGGCAGATCCATGTGTGCGGGATGTGCGTGGATCCGGGAGGAGTCGAGCTCTGGGAACTCTCAGCACATCCAGGTTACACGGGCAACACTGAGGTTCACCACACTTAAACATGGAGCGCTCTCACACACACGTAATAATCAGTGTACTGTGGGAATATAAATTTAGTTAAATAAGGCAGATGTAATGAGGTGCTTGATGACATTTGATGAGTTCGGTCACCGTATCTGTGCAGAAAGAGAGAGTACGTCTTATTATTCGCTGTGTTCCTTTTCTGATTTAATGACACCAGTACTGGAGCTAAAATGAACACAAACCAGAACATCATGTTGTCCAGCATGATTTGAGATGACTTTCTAAAGAGCATCTTAAGCTGCAATGGAGCATCAATTCAGAATCTGTAACATTTCTTATAAACTAGACATTTCTTTTGTTTTAAATTTTACTTATTATTATTTTTTTTTTTTCATTTTGACTACCATGTTTAATAAAATGACAAAATATCACAATAAAATATAATTAAATTCAATTAATAGTAGCTGACAAGTTTTTAATTTTCTTTAATTTTCTTTTATTTAGTGTTTGTTTTATTTCAGGTAACAAAAAAAATATTTTTACAATTTTAGTTGTAGTTTTAGTTATTAGTTAACTATAATAACCCTGCTTTGCACAGTAAGAAAAAGGTGCCTGGAAATATCAGGACATTTTTAAATTTCCAGGCCCAAGAATTTTTAACTTAAAATAAAACAGCAAGTCATCAGTGGTGTTTACTCACGCGCTGCATGTTGAAAGCAGCATCACTGTCTTGTTGTACATGTACACACACACACACACAGAGGCTCTTTTTAGTACTAAGTTCTCGTTTGAAGTTCACATTCTGATCAGCCTGATAAAAATGAAACATTCACCAAAGAGACAAGAAAAAAAAAAAAAAAAACAACAGCTCCTTCACCTCCGGGCAAACACCCTTTATCCTCATCAATCTTCTACGCTTGGCTTTGATCCTACTTTAAAATGATTAGTCATTGGTTGTTTTCAGTTAGTTTAGTAGTTTAGGTAAGGCATCATGCAGTATTAAAACTAAATACATCAACCCTGTCATCGGTTTCCTTACAATGCAAATGCACAAATGAGTGCATATCTTTACATCTGTATTAAAAAAGCTGCTTAAAAAGACCCGAAAATATGAAAAAGCAAGCTTCAATAAAAGCAAGTCTACTGCATGTGTAAAAAATGAACATTCAGCGTAAATCTATTGATTTGATTGTAACTAGTGAACATTCAACAGAAGTCAAACACTCACCGACAAGTATGTCGTTTGGCTTCAAAGCTTCCATGTCAAACTCTGTAACTTCAGGCCTGAAGGCTTTTTGCATCAACTGAATCAGTCTCACATTTCCAGTCTGCAAAACTGTGGAACAAATGCACACAAAAAATACATTTTTAAATGTAAACTATGTATGTGACACATGCATTTTCAGCGCTCAAGCAGAAATGTGATGCTTAGCCCTTAAATGAAATGTTCTACAAATATTTGCTGTTTTTCTTTTTTGACCCACTTTTCTAGGTGAATGAAATTCTGGTTATGCATCACATGTAATTCTTTATGTAACAGTTCCTTTCTGGTATCTTTGCACATTTAGTACAAAAGTTACCAGTTACCAGCTTTACATAATCGTGATATAACTTTGCATAGATAAGGTTATTAAATGAGTCATCACTCACGCTACGGTTTTTCCTATTTTCCCACAAGCACATGAAAACGCATTAGAACACGTGCAGGATCAATATGAATGGGGAAAGAAAAAAACAAGGATGCTTAAAAGCATGACAGATGTCTGTCACTGTGCACATCCTCTGAATGATCTGGATGCATTCAAGTACAAACAGAATAGTTCTTATGATAGAGCTTTACTGTAAACCAGACTGACAGTGAAACGCTTCATGAATAATCAGGGCAGTAGATCAGAAAACGACTGTTGCTCGATGTATGTCATACAGCGGTTGGGTTTTTCCTACTAGATTTTAGATAATCTAATTTGAACAGTGCAAAAATGAGTGTTTGGGAGATTGCATGCATATGTGTGTAAGTATGTGTGTACGGTGAAAAGAAAAGAAAAAAGAAAATTTAGTTATTTTAAAATGATATAGCTCTAATAATAACAACGATATAAGAAAAAAATATATTAAAAAAAAAACTTTTTCATTTTAAAATAAAAAGATTTAAAATATATATTTTAACATGAAGAAGAAATAAAATGTATTTTAAAATAATACTCATAATATAAGATAAAAATATATTTAAAAATATTATATGAGACCCTGGACCACAAAACCAGTCATAAGAGTCTTTTTTTTATATATATATATAATTGAGACTTATATATCATCTGAAAGCTGAATAAATGAAAACTTTCCACTGATGTATGGTTTGTTAGGACAGGACAGTATTTGCCAAGATTCTGAATCTGAGGGTGGAAAAAAATCAAAACATTGAGGAAAAAAAACAAAAAAATCAGCTTTTTGCGTGAAGTTCTTGTCAATGCATGTTACTAATCAAAAATTAAGTTTTGATATATTTGCAGTAGGAAATTTACAAAATATCTTTATGGAACACAGCCTTTACTTAATATCCTAATGATAAAAAAAAAAAAAAAAAGATAATTTTGACCCATATTTTTAGCTATTGCTACAAATATACCCATGCTACTTAAGACTGGTTAGGGGGTCCAGGGTCACATAAATGTTATTTTAAATTAAATAAAAAACCATGATATTTATTTAAAATAAATAAATAAATGAGAACATTCACAAATAGTGTGCACTATTTGTAGGTGACTACAAATGAAATGTACGTACATGTGACTCTTTGCACAGACAGTCAGATTTTCTTGATTCCACTGAAGCTCAAGATGCTTTCTGAAAAAAACATCTCAAATAATGCTGGAAAACATGATCGTCAGGTTTTGTTCACGGAACTTCAGTGCTGCTGTCAAGCAAAAGAGACACACAGTACTACAGCATTTTTCTATGCACATTAAAGTCAGTCATTCACATTTTACTTCTGCAATCTGACGCATTTCAGAGTGAAATGAACTGTTCAACAAGAATAAACACGAATAGATTACATTACGTAAGGTGGCTGGAGATGATGGGTTAAAAAAGAATAACGGTGTTAATTTTTTTCAATTCAACTTTCAGTCATTATGCTGAGATTCTAATTTGTAAATTGCATTTGCAATACTGAAGCATTTTCACTCTTAGATAGGACTGTACATGTAATTGCGAAAGCGCAAGAGAATTGCAAAAAGCACATTTCTCAAACTCTCTTGTCTCGCTGGGATGGAAACAATTAGTAGAGAACAAAGCAAAAAAAATTAAAGTCAAGAGGAAATGTTGAAAACATGAGTTTGGTAAATGACCTCATAAACACCAGCCTCCCCACCCCCCTCCCAAACACACACACACAATTCCTGAACAGCTTCGTCTGCGTCTGCCATCAATATCTGTGTGCGTCCCCCCGTACGACCGTTTCATCTGGAATTCATATGGGCTTCATTTCTCCCCCCTCCTGCAATCCTTCCCCAAACTATTTCCTTTTTCAATTTCCAGAGGAAGTTGTTAAATGGTTCCTGAACCAAACAAGCTTTTTTTTTTCCCCCTCTCTTCGCTCTCACCCCCTTCCCAGCGCTGCCCGACACCAACATTTACAGCCATTACCAACAACAACGTTCAGAATATTACATCGCATTTATAAGCCACTGTGTTTGCGTTAATGAGGGGAAAGCCGTCAGGGGTTTTTCAAATAAAACCAGGGGATAGATGTTTAAAAAGTAGTTTGCCCAAGAAAAATCATGAATGAGATCTCTAATGTCTCAACTGCTTCTTCGAGACTGCAATGAGATGAAACGGAGAGAAAATGCAGAAGCCGGATTTTCTCCTTAGAATAAAGACTCCGGTAAGCTCACGACTGCTTTGGAGATTTAGTAAAGATCTAAAACGTGTCTCAAAATGTACTCAGAAGTGAGTATCTTTTATTGCACCACCAGAATTTTAAGAGATACAAAGTTGGTAACTGAATATAACAAAAATTAGAACTCTTTTAAATTAAACGGGATGCAGTTATGGAGACTTTTGATGCTGATTTTTTCTCTTGAAACCCCAGTAATCTCACATGTGTCTCATGTAGAGTTTCAGAAAAGATTTTAATAATGTCTCAAGATGTTCTCAGAATATTGGTACTTGAATGAAGCAAAAATGAGAATTCTTAAAATCTCCTGAGCTATTAACAAGCACCTCTGAGAAATTAATTTATTTTCTGCCTGTACAAAAGGAAAATTGACAGCTGTAAGATGAACTGACTTTTTTTTTTTCAACTAAAACTCAGCAATGTCTCAAAATGTGCTCAGAAGTGTCTTTCATTTCTCTCACAGGATTTCAGGGGAAACATCTGACAAAGTTAGTACTCATGTACTCTAACCTCTGAGAAATATTTCTCAGAAAATGAAAACTACAAATGAGATCTCTTTAATATCTCATCTGACTCTTCTAGACTATAATGAGATTAAATGGAGACTTGCACTGCTGATTTTTCTCCTACAAACCCAGTAAATCTCACATGGCTTCTCTAGAGTTTTAGAAAAGATCTGTGCGCAGTTTTGCCAAGAAGTCTGCAATCAAAAGTCAAAGATATTAAGTTACTCAAATATTTCTCAAACAAACTCAAACAAATTATCTGAGCTGCTCTCCACATTCATTTTATAGCTCTATACTCTTACTAAATGAATCATGACAACTCGGTCTTCCTATGTGTCCTACAGCATTTTAGGAGAAACTATATGAGACAAAGTTGGAATTTAATTGAAACAAAGAAGAAATCGAAGACTTCAGAGCCTGAGATATTTTTTGCTTTTACGAAATAAAAACTGCAAATGAAATCTCTTTAATATCTGATTCTTCTAGACTGCAAAGAGATTAAATGGAGACTTAAACTGCTGATTTTCCTCCTACAGCCCTAGTAATTATTACATGGCTCCTCTAGAGTTTCAGAAATGATCTCAAACTGTGCTCAAATTTGGCAAGATACCAAAGTCTGCAAAGAAAAGTCAAAGATCTTCATATGAACTCAAATATTTCTCAACAAATTACCTGAGCTGCTCTCCACATTCATTTTAAAGCTCTTTAAATACTCTTACTAAATGACAACTATTCAACTTATGACAACTCATTAGTCTTCTTATATGTCCTACAGCAGTTTTGGAGAAACATCTGAGACAAAGTCGGAATTTAATGAAAACAATTTACTTCAGAGCCTCTGAGAAATTTTCTGCTTTCACAAAATGAAAACTGCAAATGAAATATCTTTAATATCTCATCTGGATACTGGACAATGAGATTAAATGGAGACTTAAACTGCTGATTTTCCCCTACAGCCCCAGAAAATATCAAAAGGCTCCTCTAGAGTTTCAGAAATGATCACAAATTGTGCTCAGTTTTGCCAGGAAGTCTGCAATCAAAAGTCAAAGATCTTCATATGAACTCAAATATTTCTCAACAAATTATCTGAGCTGCTCTCCACATTCATTTTATGGCTCTATACTCTTGCTAAATGACAACTACTTAACTCATGACAACTCATTAGTCTTCTTATTTGTCTTACAGCATTTTAGAAGAAACTTCTGAGACAAAGTTTGTATTTATTTGAAACAAAGAAGAAATCGAAGACTTCAGAGCCTCTAAGAAATATTTCTGCTTTCTCAAAATGAAAACTGCAAATGAGATCTCTTTAATATCTGAGATTAAATGGAGACTTAGACTGCTGATTTTTTTTTCCCACCCTAGTAATTCTCGCATGGCTCCTCTAGAGTTTCATAAAAGATCTCAAAATGTGCTCAGATTTGCCAAGATACCAAAACCTGCCATCAAAAGTCAAAGATCTCAATATGAACTCAAACATTTCTCAAAAAATTATCTGAGCTACTCTTCACATTCACTTTATAGCTCTGAACTATTACTACATGACAACTATTCAACTCATGACAACTCATTTGTCTTTTTATTTGTCCTACAGCATTTTAGAAACACATCTGAGACAAAGTTGAAATGAAATCAAAAACAAAAATGAGAACTCCTTTAAAACTTCTAAGTTATTAAACAGTAACTTCTGAGAATTGTTTTGATTCTGCCCAAACAAAAAGTGCAAGTGAGATCTCTTTAATACAGTATCTCATCTAATTATTCTAGAGAGCAATGAGATAACGTCGAGACTTTTGCTGCTGATTTTTGTCATAAAATTCCAGTCATAACAGATCTCAATGTGTCAAATTGTACTCTATGTTCACACTGCAGGCAAATGTGGCCCAAATCCAATTCATTTGTTCACTTGTGACTCGGATCTATTTTTGTCATGGCAGTGTGAACAACGCAAACCACATGGAATCTACTCTTTTCAATTCTGATTTGTGCCACTTCCATATGTGGTTCTAAGTCAGATGTTTCACAATAGCTATGTTTCCATCACCCTGTTTTTATGCGCATTTTATGCCACATTTCGAATAAAAATCCCTTAATTAACAAAAAGGTTTTTACGCTCGCTTGAGATGGTTTTTGACTTGTGCGAAAAAGGGTTAATGTGAATAATGGGAGATGCACTCACATCAAAAAAATCATGTGACTTTGCGCTATAGGACGTCCAACCAGTGGACAAATTTCGTTCCACAGCATCTGAAATGTTATGGTCATTCTGAAATGCCTGAGCAAAGTCTGTCGTCAAAATATTTCTGTATAATTGCTTCCCAGAACTGTCTTACACGACTGCATTCCCAAACAGCAGGCATCCAACCCCAGAAAGAAGTGACCGCATTTATTTTGCTTTGTCTGCTCGCTCGGAGACGCAAGTAATTTATTATACATGAAAATGACTATATTTAGTGGCTTCTCCTACTTTTCTTACTGATATATAGTGCCAGTTTATCAGGAAGTTACGATTTTGTTCTATTGGATGGACTCCGATGGAAACGGTGCTTATTCTCAAATGTTTTATGCGATATTTCATGAAGTTAAATTCGCATCTTTGGACACCCAGCTAATACGACTGCTGAAAAGTTGGAATTCATGCGACCTTTTTACGTCATTCTGGATCAACATTTGTCACAATTCTGCGCTCACTGGCGTCATGTCAAAGAGATTCAAAGACCACATTAACGCAACGCGATATTTACCCCCCAGAAGGCCATTGGACTGGTTTTGGAAAGTAATTAGGAAAGGATTTTGTTGTGAAAACGTGGCAACCCTTTTCATAGTTTTTTTGTTTGTTTGGTTGTTGTTTTTGTGTGTGTGTGTGTGTGTGTGTGTGTGTGTGCTTTAAACATGCAGGTCAGTTCAGAACCATGATCTGTTCACACTGGAAATCTGATATCGGCCACATATAAAACAGCTATACAAAAAAAAAAAAAAAAAAAATCGGATTTGAGCAAAAATGGGAATTGAGCTCTAAGACTTGCAGTGTGAGGGTAGATTTTTATGAGAAGCACCTGAGACAAAGTTAATACTGAAATAAAACTAAACTGATAAAGTTTAATGAGCTATTGAAGAGCATGTTTTTAATATCTCATCTAATTCTTATAGATGCAATGAAATCACATGGATCACAGTTTCGGAAAGGATCTCAACATCTCAAACTGTGCTCAGATTTGCCAAAGTCTGCAATCAAAGCTGAAAGACCTCATTCTGAACTTCATTATTTCTCATCAGAAGTTCTCTTACTGGATGACAGCTACTGACTCATCTGAATCTATTTTTATTGCTCCAACAGAATCATGGGAGAAACATCTGCTATGAAAAAGCAACTGTTCTCCTGCTGTATTTACAAACAACTCCAGAACTGTTAATTCCCTCCATCTATTATGATGTTGCGAAGTTTAAATGAATATTCTCTCTGCTGAGCTCTCGTCCCTCGTGTTTGTTCTGGAGGGCACGTTGCTTTGAAGGACGCGGCGTGTTTTCTTCCACCATGCCATGCCTTCCTCTCCAGTCCGTGGCCGTAAGCCCTGCTCGGGGGCGGGGTAAACCCGGCCCTGCCTCCCGTCAGCCCAGCTGCGGCGCGAGGCTAGCGTGGCTAGCGCTGGAGGTGTTGAGCAGCAGGTCCTCACAGTAAGTTGTGGTGACAGGTGTCACTGGCGCGCACACCCGCCGCTCTGACGACTGTCCCTCTCGCTTACGATCCCACGCACGGCACTTTTCACAAGTCATGGAAACACACACACACACACACAGAAACGCTAATGTACCTGGAGGCTCTGAACTCCTGCTCTGGCGTCCCACACACGCCTGCTGCCAACTCTAGTTACGTGACGAGAACGGCCACGGTTACAACAGTAAATTAGCATGAGCCACTACAACCAGTTTTACATTTCCTAAAGAAATCATGAGTACATTTGCTACTATTATGTAGGTGGTTGCCAGGGTGTTGCTATGCAGTTGCTAGGATGTTCTGAGTGTTTTTAACATGTTGCTATGTGGTTGCCAGGTGGTAACTAAGCAGCTCTGTTGCTATGCTGTGTTGCTGAGTTGATAAAATGTTCAGAGTGGTTTTAAGTGCATTGCTACACTGTTGGTAAGGTGTTCTGAGTGTTTTTAGCATGTTGCCATGTGGTTGCCAGGTTGTTGCTAAGCAGCTTTGTTGCTATGCTTTTCCGAGAGTTTTTAACATTTTACTTTACTAATTGTGTTGCTATGTTGTTAAGGCGTTTTGAGAGTTTTTAGCATTTTACTGTGTGGTTGCTAGGGTGTTCTGGGTTGTTGCTAAGCAGTTTTATTGCTAAGCAGTCACTAAGATGTTCAGAATGTTTTTAGTACATTATTATGCTGTTGCTAAGGTTTTCTGGGTTGGTTGCCAGGTTGTTGCTAAGCTGTTGATAAGATGTTTAGAGTGGTTTTAAGTGTGTTGCTAAGCTGTTGCTAAGGTGTTCTGACAGTGCGGATGCTGGGATGTACTAAGGTGTTCAGAGTGTTTTTAACATGTTGCTATGTGGCTGCTAGTGTGTTCTGGGTGGTTGTCAGGCCGTTGCTAAGCAGTTACTAAGATGTTCAGTGTTGTTTTTGTTGCACTACTATGCTGTTGGTAAGGTGTTGTGAATGTTCTTAACGTGGATATGTGGTGGCTAGGGTGTTCTGAGTGTTTTAGCCTGTTGCTGTGTGGTTGCTACAGTGTTCTGAATGGTTGCCAGGTTGTTGCTGAGCAGGTTTGTTGCCAAGCAGTTGCTATGATGTTCGGAATGATTTTATATGTGTTGCTATGCTGTTGCTAAGCTGTTCCTTGTGTTTTTAGTTTGTTGCTATATGGTGACTAAAACGTTCTGAGATTTTCTAGCATGTTTGGTTTCTAGGATGTTCTGGTTGGTTGCCAGATTGTTGTTTTAGCATACAGCTATGTGGTTGCCAGGTTGTTGCTAGGATATTTAGAGATATTTTAGTGTCTTTCTGTGCAATTGCTAGGGTGTTCTAGGTAATTTAATATATATATATATATATATATATATATATATATATACATATATACATACATATTAAATATACTTTTTAAATATAGTAGTAGCAGTATTAGTAGTAGCTAATGTAGTGACTATTTTTAAGAAGGGTTGTTTGACTAGTTGAACTGCTTTAAATCATGAGTAGATTGACAGTTTCAAAGTAACTTCTTTAACACTGACATTCCCTCAGAAGGCAGCTGTCTATGTCGGCAGCACACAGCTCATTTCTCTCTCTCTGAACTTGACCTCAGCTCTATTCAGTCATTTTGCTGGGGTGTGTATCACAGGCTGGGTGTGAAGAGGGTGTGTGTGTGTGTGTGTGTGTGTATGTGTGTGTAAAGACTCACAGTGGGAGTCCAGGTTTGGCTCCGTCCATGCGGAGCAGCCATTAGATCATGATAATTAGCTAGTGCATCTCAGCAGGCCCTCGGTAGGAGATCAAATGCTTCTCAGGACCCTCAAACACACACACACACACACACACACAGAGCTAATGAACACAACCACCCAATTCTCCTCCTTACCCCATTCACACCCTCCAACAGCCGCTGTAAACGCTCCGTCCTCACTCCACCTTTTCACACGGCTGTCCGCAGCGTTATTGGAGCACCGGTGGCGCAAGGACACAAAAGCACAGTGTTTATTTAACATTCCTTTATGACTGGACTGAAAAAACACCCGCTTCTCTGTTATTCCTCCAATTTAATTCTCCTTCCGTTCTCCTCAGGTCGCAGTGCCTTTGAAAAAGGAACAAATTAAATATTATTCAAAAAGTAATATTCACATTTATTCATTTAATCATCACATTTGTAGAAAATCGTCACATATTAGGAAAACTGTAAATTATAATGTTACTACTTATAAATCACACAAATCTTAAGCAGCAAATCAGCATATTAGATTGATTTCTGAAAGATCATGTGACACTGAAGACTGGAGTAATGATGCTGAAAATTCAGCTTTGATCGCAGGAATAAATTACATTTTATAATATAGTCACATAGAAAACAGTTATTTTTCATTGAAATAATATTTCGCATTTTTACTGTTTTTACAGAATTTTTAATCAAATAAATACAGCCTTGGTGAGTATAAAAAACATCTTACAGACCCTTAAGTTTGTAACAGCAGTGTATTTGAAAACTGTTAAAATACAAAAGTTTCTACTTATAAAACATATACATCTCATAAATTACAAATGTTTGTTGATGCTTATAATCAGTGTGCAACAGAAAAATGTTTTATGAAGTAACTTAACTAGCTACACCAAATAGCGTAACATACCATTTGCATTTTTCTGGTACCTCATTTTGATTAATTTTAATTTATATTTTAATTTATATACTTCATTCACTTCTTTTACAGTGTGGTATATGTGAAACATCAGTCTCTGTTATCATTAACAACAGCATCAATTATAAGATCAAGAACAAAGCTTTCTCTTTATTCCTAATCACAGAAGTAACTGCTACAAACATTTTGTGTGTTTTGTGTATAAATGTGCATAAATAAATAAAAGTTAATGGCATGGCCTGGTTCATATTATTTTAGCGTGCTGCGCATAATCTTGCGTCTTGAGAAGAACCAGATTCACTGCTCTCTTGTGTAACGTGAGAAAATCAGACACAATGCATAAGGTTAATTTGTTTTAATGTATTCATGTTCTGCGTGTTGACGAGGCTGTGGTAGCACTATGCTTTAATTAAGACACTTTGTGTCCCACTAATTAGTGTCAGATTTGAGCAAATATTGCAGCAGGAGACAAAGCGCCAAGTGCTATGATTTTAATATTCGTGAGAATAACAGCAATGCCATTTTGACAAGTTACTTTCTCACCAAACGAGTTCATGCCATAAAAACGAGGAGTCAATGACGTTTGACGTTTTAATGTGCTTCTTCCAAGAGCTGACCAAACCTAATCCCAATGTCATTTGCATTTATGCAGATTAATCTTCTAATCTGCATGTCTCGCTAATGAACAAGACAGAATTTGTGTGTGTGTGTGTGCGAGAGAGAGAGGGAGGGAGAGAGAGAGAGAGAGAAAGCGCTTGGTTAATTAGCAAATCTTTGCTTTGGATTCCTAAAGGTCAAAGTGCCAGAGGCATACATACGCTTCCTTTATAACATGACAAGCTAGAAGTGACAAGTGCGCTGACAGCTTGTTCTTCTTATTTTCTTTCTTCCTTTCTTCCTTTCTTTCGTCCTTACTTTCTTACAAGATTGCAGTCTGGTATTCAAAGCATGTTGCATGCAATAAAAACTATTTTTGCAGTTGACATGTCCCATGACAAGTTATGCTGCATGCAAATGTGAAAGAAAGAAAAACTGTATAATTACTATGCATGCAGTTTCAAAATTTGTTACAATGCTTAGCTAGTTAAGTGAATGGCAAAAAAATAAAATCGGTGAAAATAATAATTAGAAAAATGGTCTAAAATGGTATTGCAATGGAATATATCTAAAAAAAAAAGCTAAAATTTCACCACTGTATAGTCCAAATTTTCCCTTAAAAATTTACATCAATTTTAATGTAAAATATTTGTGCTGACTATGTTGTTTGTCACATGCTTATGTACAGAATTGTATGCATTTTTTGAATAGCATGATTTAATATTAAAACAGGGTTTCTGTGGGTCTTAAAAAGTCTTAAATCCAAAATCAGATTAGATAGTCTTAAATTCATAAAGCCATGGCATTAAATAATGCATGGATTGCTAAAAATGAATATCTTCCTCAATGTTTTGCTTGCATTCCAATACAAATGTCTAAACATCCTTAAATCAAGATAGATTTACTTTAGATGCAAAATAAAGATAAGAAGACTTGTGTTTATGCTTCTATAACAAGAACAAATGTGTGTCAGTGGGGTATGAAAACCTGTTTTCTCTTTAAATTAATTTTTCTAAGCCTATTGGCAGATATTGGTTCTTGTTTTAAACCTAAACTCACTTCATTTTGATCAATTTCACAGAAAACAAGACTTCACATCTTATGTCATTTTGCATCTTGATCCATATTCAAATTAGTTTTTTTTTTTTTCAGATTTTATTAATACAGCACACACTGAGACTGAAGTGCTGCATATTATTGTCTCCAGCGTGCTGGAGGCGCGTTTAGAGCAGCGGCGCACGTGAGGATGCGCTCCATAATCAAATCCAGATGAAACTGACATTTCCAGAGTAATTCCCTGATTATCCCTGGCTCCGAACACACACAGCACTCATTTTCCCTGTCCTCGAACAACCTTCTTCAAAAGACTCGACACGCAAAGTCTAGAGTTTATATCACCTTCAAAGGAGGAAAAGTTAAAGGGACAGTTCACCAAAAAATTACAAATTTGTCATGCATTTACTCTCCCATGACTGTCTGTAGGATTACCATCTTTCTTTCTTTCAAAAGATTTTTTCAAACATTTACTCCACCTAATGACGATCCATATAATATTTGTCTTTTTTTCTTTCTAAATAAGCAAAATTTGGTGTGTTTTATATGAACAAAATAGCTGAATAATGTGCATTTTGTCTTAACATAAAATGCTAAATATGTCATTCAGTCATGACTTTAGTTATTTGAAACCAAGACTTTCTCGCGCTGTCACGGTCAAAGGAATGTTGTGTGCTCTGATGTGATCGACAGCTCTGACAGACGCATGGTGCTGGTGGCATCAGACGGTCAGAAAGAGAGAGACAGTGACCCCCAGGGCCCCTCACAGACGCTCCGGTAGTGTCTGGATGGAGAACTGTCAAAACTGAGCTGCTCCAATTGCTTAATAGACAGCTGACAATAAGAATAACATCTCAATAAATGAACGGAGCAGAATAATTTGCACTAATTTTGTTTGAGGGCTTCACAAAGTGCCACAGTAGCACCATTAATTTATAGATTTCTTTGTTTAATTATTTTACAGAATCCACACAAATTTAAATATCCTAAATGTGTTTAATATGCCCCTGGGTGTATAACACTGAACGTAGGACAACCTGAAATAACCTTGCCATGTGTGTCATTAAATAAACTTACTTTATGACACACAGCCATAAGGGTTTACAAAGAACCTCCTTGTGACATCACTTCCTGTTTCAGAGCGCTGTGTCTTCTTGTCACGTTACAGCCTCCAACCCAGACAGTTTGGAAATAAATAAGTATGAAAAATAACGCGAATTCTAAAAAAAAATCATATTTCATGATGATTAAACTGTTGATTCTTCTAAATCCACATGGCTGTCTTTTCTGTTGAGTGTAACCTCTCATCTCATTTTGACACAAAGAGTTGGCAATTATTTATTTGATGTTTTCTGTGATGAAGAAAACAAGCGATAAGTGCAGAGAGGAGGAGAATATAATTAACTCATGAGTGTAAACAACAAAGAAAACTCAAAGGAAGCGGGAATTCAGAGCCATATCATGGGCTAAACATCTGTCATGCATTTTGTACGTTTCCTGAACTTACACGAGGCTTGGGACATAAAAAATAAGACTGGTTAAGGAAGTATTATTTCAGACAGAATGACGGTTTATACAAACAAACATCAAAACAAAATAAAATAATGTCTTATTTTCTTATTTAGTATTAGTATTTTATTTAGTATTTTTAGCTACCATGTTTTTTTTGGACGTAAAATATAATGGTGTATGAAAATGATAATCATATAGTACTTGTATGTATTCAAGTAATACGGTATTACTCATAACCAGGGCTAATCTTTTTTATCCATTTCCAATAACGGTGAGTCATCCTGAAACATCAGAATACATGGCGCCGCTGTTACAAGCGTGATTATCATTTTATACAAACATGCACGTACATACGTGTCGTATGTTTGCACACGCATATGTTTTTTAATCCTGCTCTCTCACTACGTTAAGGTAAGTTTCTGCGTGCGCTGATGACTGTGAAACAACAACCTCCCCAAAACTGACAGGCAGGATTTCAAGAAGCAACAGATAAGATTCAGCACATGGATTACATGTTCTCTGCACACACTTCTGTCTTCGCCTCGGGATTTCAGAGTTTACCAAGCGACAAAAGCCGCCCTCTGCACACAGCCCTACTGACAACATTTCCCACAATGCACCGAAACCCAGCCGCTGAACCGTGAATCTGGTCTGAAACGGCTCTGAAATGAGCAAAGCACGATGGGCATATTTCCGAACGCAAATTAAAACCGATCTATGAGCAGTATTGCGAGTGACGCACCGTGAGAGGTATGCAAAAGGTGAGCGGTGGAAAGTCTCCTGGAAGCAGCGTTCCTCACCCCTGCGGTAAACAAGACAAGTCGCTGCAGGCTTGAAGATGTTCATGCATGACAGGAGCGAAACACTTCACTACCGCTGGAACTGCACTTGATGGAGTTTAGCTGCACCTACTAACCTGCAGTTTGTGTATTTTGGTTGGAAAACGTGTCAACTTGGCTGTGACAATTTGTTTTAGAAGGTCTTTTTAATGAGTGCGCATTCAGTCGAGGAAAAAACACGCAAGCCATCCCGTCTGTTGAGCTGCGCTCGTAAAACTTTAACGGGTTGATTCATTGGCCCTTGGTTGCTTCATTCTGACGCCCAACAAACAAGTTTCCTGATGCTCACTTTTCTACACACTTTGTGTATAAAACATATATCTATTTAAAATACACTACTAGTTTGTTTAAGCAGTGTTTTTGAAAGAAGTGTCTTATGCTTACCAATGTTGGATTTATTTGATTAAAAATATAGTAAAATTTTGAAATATTTTTTCTGTGTGAAAATACTGTAAATAATTTATTCCTGTGGTAAAATCTGAATCAGTCCAGTCTTCAGTGTCACACGATCCTTCAGAAATCATTCCAATATGCTGATTTGCTGCTCAAGAAACGTTTATTTTTATTATCAATGTTGAAAATAGTTGTGCTGCTTTATATTTTTGTGGAAAGTGATATGCATTGCTTTTTAGGATTCTCTGAAGAATAGAAAGCTGAAAAGAACAGCATTTAGTTGAAATAGAAATCTTTTGTACCATTATAAATGTTACTTTTGATCAATTTAACGCAATTGAAATGAAAAAACAAAATCGCTAAATGATTTTTAAATCAAATCATGACTTTGAATCGAATCGTGAGTTCCAAAAGATTCCCACCCCTATGAAAAACACTCAAAACAACCTGAAAATGCAAAGCAATCTGCTAAAATGTGACCCTGGACCACAAAACCAGTCATAAGTAGCACAGGTATATTTGTAGCAATAGCCAACAATACATTGTACGAGTCTTTTATGCCAAAAACCATTAGGGTAGTACGTAAATATCATGTTCCATGAAGATATTTTGCAAATTTCCTACCATAAATGTATCAAAACTTAGTGTTTGATTAGTAATATGCATTGCTAAGAACTTCATTTGGACAACTTTAAAGGCGAATTTCTCAATATTTTGATTCCAGATTTACAAATAGTTGTATCTCTGCCAGATATTGTCCTGTCTTAACAAACCATACCCTTATGACTGGTTTTGTTGTCCATGGTTACAAATGTCTTTATACATAAAGCATAACTTTGCACTTTGGTTGCTTCATTCGCCCTGCAAACCGTAAGCAAAGCACTTCCCGACACTCACTGCTGCACATACATGTACAGCCAAATTTCTCACACCTGCCTCGAACGCTCCTTCCCATCATGGGACGCTATTATCTCGCAGTCTTGTCAACACAAACCCACACCTTCCCTAAACACCCACTCGCCCCCCTTTGCTTCTCCCCAACACGCTGTCCTTTGATGAGGAAAAACTGGCAGTAAATTCCAGCTCTTTCTGCGAGCTCCTTCTGCGATTAGCGAGGTTAACAAGCTTCCCTGGCTTAAGCTAATGAGAAGCGTCTATACGCAGGGGTCACCGCGGGGCCCCCGCGACTAAGAGCCGAGCCGCCCCTTCCTCGGCTCCTCGGTTTCTCCTCCTTTATTTGTCCTTTCTCTCCGCAGCACCGGCCCTTTCTCCGTCCTGCTGGGGACAGATGGGGGTTCTCATTAAGACAGGATGTACCAATGCGCTGTAAACTACTTTTTTCCCCTTTTTTCTTTTACTCCCTTTTGCTTTCTCTCCCTCACTCTCTGAGAATCTCTGGTCTGGTGGAGATCAGTTGCAGATGTAGAGGGACTCAAAGCAGACACACTGTCGGCCATCACAGAAGGAGCCTCGCGGATCACCGCAGAGAGGAACAAACATCTAAATTTACACAAGGCTGTATGCCACGGGACAGTTGGAGAGTCAATGGTTCTTCTTCTTATCAAGCCATTTGGGGTTTTCAAGTTGGTTCCCTGGAGAAAGTCAGAATCTCATCTATTTAGTAACCATGACAACTTCCGTAAAGTTCTCTTTTTAGAACAATGAACTTCTGAGATCTTTACTTAAATAAACAGTTCACCCAAAAATGTAAATTCACTGAAAATGTACTCACCCTCAGGCCATCCAAGAAGTAGATGAGTTTGTTTCTTTATCAGATTTGAAGAAATGCAGCATTCCATCACTTGCTCATCAATGGATCCTCTGCAGGGAATGGGTGCCGTCAGAATAAGAGTCCCAACAGCTGATAAAAACATCACAATAATCCACAAGCAATCCACACAACTCCAGTCCATCAGTTAACATCTTGTGAAGCCAAAAGCTGTGTGTTTGTAAAAAACAAATCCAACATTAGGATGGATTCTCGCCAAAATACATAATCTATAATAACTTCCTCCAGTAAAAAAAAAACCTCATCTTGTCTGAATTTAGAAGTGAAATCTACAGAGATTAAGTGCCATTTACAAGCCAAAACAGCCCTAAACAAATATGTGGGTGGATTTCGATGTGAGAGACAACAGGTGATGGACTTTTTCACTGGAGGAAATGTTATTATGGATTATGAACAAAGGACCAGAGGCAACGATTTGAAGCTAAATTGTGTTGTAAATTATGGATTTGTTTCTTACATACATGCAGTTTTTTGCTTCACAAGATGTTAATTGATAGACTGGAGTGGTGTGGATTGCTTGTGGATTATTGTGATGTTTTTATCAGCTGTTTAGACTCTCATTCTAACGGCACCCATTCACTGCAGAGGATCCACTGGTGACCGAGTGATGTAATGCTACATTTCTCCAAATCTGATGAAGAAACAAACTCATGTACATCTTGGATGGCCTGAGGGTGAGCTTGACATTTTCAGAAAATGATCATTCTTGGGTTAACTTTGGGTTAACTTAACTTAGAGTTTTAAAACTTAAAGAAACAGTTCAGAAAAATTAAATTCTGAAAACTGCATATAAGCATACAATTTCATATATCACATTCTTCCTTCTGCAGAACAAAAAAACGATATTTTTTTGTTCTGCAGAAGCTAGCCATTAAATAGTATGAAAAAAACATAAATTAGAAGCCAATGGCTACCAGCAACTGTTAGGTTACATCCTTTAGAACATCTTTGCTTTTGGAAACTTCTATAGTTTCATCAGACTGTAAAAATCTTCTGATTCAAACTTCTATTTTTAAAAATTGGAGGGAACCGAACAAACAGTATAGCACAGTTTCATCCATTTTCATGCTACACAGACCACTGCAGTATATCACTTGTCAATCAACAGCACACTGACTCCACACAGGAGCAAGAACATGCCTCAACCTGCATCTGTGTGCATGTCATACATTTACATGTAAGAACTGATAACATGTTCCATGTTGAGCAACAGGAAAACCCACAACAATGCAATTTGCAGACTTACGAACGCATCTGAATGTCAGCTGTCGTGGGCAAATATGTTTAAATGTGTGCATGTGTATGTTTACAATAAATATATGCGGGGACTTCTAATGCACATCAGCTTGCTTTTGATTCTTCTAGATGAACCCATACTAAAGTAATCTGAAAATGCCATTCAAACCCCATTTTACTTCTATAATCTGATGTATCCCTGACTGCAACAAGACATTTGAACAAGAAAGACTTATTTTTATGCATATGGAATTGATTGGATCCTTAAAAGTAGATGTCGCAACCAGAATTAAAGCCACTGATTGGGAAGCTATTGAAATGTAAACGCGATTTTGCAATGTCAGCTGACAGGAAGGCCATTTCCCAGGCATAACTTGCACTGATAAACTGTGCACAATAAGATCAGGAATGTACACTAAAGTAAAGAGAGTCAGCTTTGATACTTGTTGACTTTAAATGAAATAAAACACAAATAAAATGGTAAAAAAAAAAAAAAATATATATATATATATATATATATATATATATATTAAATGCACTTTTCCTTATACTTAAACGATATAGAATATTAATAAACATTAATTAATTTATTTATTTATTTAGTACTAATAAAACATATATTTAATCAAAATACTGGTGCTGAAAGTAGACTTATGTCCATATTATTTAACATTTGTATTACATATAGTACATCCAATGTACATATCATTCACACAGTGCCATACTGTATATATGTGAGGTCAAGCAGCTGAAGAGGGGTTACATGTATGTATGTGTGTTCCCCTCTCCACTCACATTAAACTCATGAGCTGTCGCTAAAGGCAGGGCATCTAACACGATGGAGGACAATGCAAAGAGAATAATCAGGACAGGGCGTAATGATAATTCAATTAAAAGGTCCCCCTCCCCACAGGAACTTGAGAAAGCTTCTGTTTAGATCTAATTGAGTGCAGCTCCTACGGCAGGAGGCGTGGCTAAAGTCCTAAGGGAGGCTCAGTTAATTTACTAATTAATCTTCACAAGACTCATCTGCATGGCCATAGGGGAGACAGAAAGATGGATAGATAGAGAGACAATAAAAATGAACTGTTTTCTGTTTCATTTGAAGCTTTTGACCTTCTCTGTTCTTACAGTACAACTGTGTTTCAAAACCTAGTGAGCGGTTCTGAGCAGTTCAGTGAAAAAAAGTAATAATAATAATAATTCAGATGTCAGACTACGGTGATTAAATAAATATTCATTATGAATGCATTTCAGCAAGTATCAAATTCAAAATATGTTATGCCTTTTAAGTTTATGTTTATGTTTAAAGTATTATGTTGTTAGTTTTGCATCATGCAATTCCAGATACTACTACTAATAATAATCAGACTTATTATAGTTAATAATAATCAAAATAATCAGGCTTATTATTATTATTTATTCCATACTATTATTTCAGACAGCGAACAGAGAGAAAAAAAAAATCAAGTCATTTTTTTAAATGAAGATTAATAATGAAAGTTGAATAAAGAATCTTTTCATTGGTTTGTATGGAAATCTGGAATCTGAGGGAGCAAAAAAAAAAAAAAAAAACAAACAAAAAAAAAAATATTGAGAAAATCACCTTTAAAGTTGTCCAAATGAAGTTCTTAGCAATGCATATTACTAATTAAAAATTAAGTTTGATATGTTTACGGTAGGAAATTTACAACATATCTTCATGGAACATGATCTTTACTTAATATCCTAATGATTTTTGGCATTAAAGAAAAAAACGCTAATTCTGACCCATACAATGTATTTTTGGCTATTGCTACAAATTTACGCATGTTACTTAAGACTTTTGTGGTCCAGGATCATATATTAAAAAACTAAAATCACAATGATACTAAAAACAATGATAAATATATAGACTTGAAAATATTTGACACAATATTTGTGTGTGGCATGTATTTCTTTCTTTCTTTCTCTCTTTATTTACATTTTTTAAATCCCAATTTTAGCCTGAAAAACATTCAAAATCCTAAATCCTAACTTAAGATGTTTTATTAGCTAGAATGCTTAGAAGGTGTATGCAGTAATGTAGGCAGTAAAAATAAGGTAGTGCATTAGGTTTAGGTACAGATTGTTCTGATTTGGCGGATTGCTCTTTTTAAAGCCTCACTGGCAATCAAATAAAGGCTGTGTGACATCCAGACTACTCTGGTGGTAAAGTTCTTCATCATGTTAGTCCTCCAAGAGTGTAACCATGCTGTCTTACTCCATTACACTTTAATAGAAAATTGTGTTTTATGGTGTGCAACTACTGCTCTGAGCTGATAAGTAGTGTGTGTGTGTTCTTCAGGGTTACACTGAGCTCTGGGGAAGGACAGCAGTGTGTGTGACAATGTGACGTTCACTGGAAGAGACAGCAATGTAATTTGCCCTTCCAACACCACAGGCTCTTGCATAATATGCCCCCCTTCCACTCGCGGAGCGTAAAAGAGCTTGTATGTCGGACGTGGTAGCTGTACATTTCAAACAACACAAAGATACATTCTGCTCTGGCAATCATCTAAACCAAAAAGGAAAATGCACTGTACTGTATATACTATACTTTACTGTACATACTAAGAAAATCATGTGTTTGGAATAGATTGAGACAGAGGAAATACCGCAGTTATATTCTGGGTAAAAATACTAATTTAAAGGAATAGTTCACCCAAAAAGATTAACATCTGCTGAAAATGTACACGCCCTCAGGTCATCCAAGATGTAGATGAGTTTGTTTCTTCATCAGATTTGGAGAAATCCACCTATGGATCCTCTGCAGTGAATGGGTGCCGTCAGAATGAGAGTCTTATCAGCTGATAAAAACATTACAAGTAATCCACACCACTCCAGTCCATCAGTTAAGGATCTTCAGAAATAAAAAGTTGCATGTTTGTGAGAAAGAAATCCACCATTAAGTCATTTTTAACTTCAAACCATTGCTTCTAGCTAATATGAGTCCATAATTCATAACACTTCCTCCAGTGAAAAAGTGGTGTGAATCAGGAGAGAAATCTGCACAGATGCTGCACTGTTTACAAGCCAAAACAGTTCTGAACAAATATGTGGGTGGATTTTGATGTGAGAGACAACAGGAGATGGACTTTTTTCACTGGAGGAAGCGTTATTCTGGATTAAGGAGTCAAAAATTTCTTAATGATGGATTTGCTTCTTACAAACATGCAACTTTTTGCTTGATAAGATGTTAATTGATGGTCTGGAGTGGTGTGGATTACTTGTGGATTGTTGTGATGTTTTTATCAGCTGTTTAGACTCTCATTCTAATGGCACCCATTCACATCCATTGCTGAGCAAGTGATGCAATGCTACATTTCTCCAAATCTGATGAGGAAACAAACTCAGCTACATCTTGGATGGCCTGAGGGTTTTTTCTTTTCTGGTGGACTATTCCTTTAAGCCTGTGCTTAAAGTCTCTCTAATATCAATATTAGTATATCAAACAACAAAATCATAATGTAAATACAAGCCATTGCACTTGCCATAGCTGTAACAGTAGTGGATTTGTGTTACTTGTGTTATTTAACACCCAGCTCAAGATCACAAGCATGCAATGAGACTTTGAGTTTCTACTCTATTTCTGTCTGTGAGATTCAGTTCTATGACATTTTCCTCTGTCATAAAAATGAATCAGGGTCGATGTTATGGCATGCACTATTGCGAAAAGCGCCGCCACGCTCCAGATGAGAACGATTAGAAGAGACAAATTGTGATAAATTGGCTGGGTTTGCTTCCTTGAACTAAAATTCACGCCTGGGCAAAAGACGCATATGTTTAGGACCTAAAGATGATATTATGAGAAAGCGAAAATATTAAACTTTGCCGCAGCACTGAGTAAAGAAACCAACACGGACTTGCTGCAATAAACCCTTTAAATAAAACCTGGCCTGCTTACTCATGTAGCGTGTGCGTGTGTGTTAATTTCTTCCATTCTGTCACTTTTCCTCAAGTGAAACTCTGCGTGTTTAAACACGTCTCTCTCCAGCTCAGCATTGTCTCAAAATGGCTTAGAACAGCACAGAGGTTACACTAGATTTCTACATTAACTTTTAAGAAAAGTGCCTAGGGTATTGCTGGTTAAGAGTGATTGATGAAAAATCTTTCCAAAGAGCAAACCGCAAATGATCACGAGAAATGCACTGATATTCAAACAGATTTAGAATGAGAATGAATTACAGCACTATTAAAATAACTCAACAATACTGTAGATTAATTACACTAAGAACTGACTCTAATTGCTTGAATTAACTCACACACGCTAAACGGAGCAATTCTATACAAAATATTTGCGATTTAAAAAAAATAAAAAAAACATAATTAACTTTATGTATGTATTGTTTTTCAAATGAGAAACAATTTATTCCAAGTACATCTAAGTATATAAATCCATCCCATTCAGTCTCTGTTACAATGAAATATATTTTGTATATTTTTCTGATTTTTGTTTCCATAATAATAATAATAATAATAATAATAAGATAAAAAAAAAAATCTTGAAACTTTGCATTAGCAAATTAAAGTATTAAAATTAGTAGAACTAAAACTAAAATAAAAATTTAAATATATTAGCAGATTATAAATATATTTTTAAAAAAATATATAAAATGGATAAAAGCACTAATTATTAAAACCTAACCTAAAATTAAAATGCAAATTGAAAATGCAAAAAAAATAAATAAAATAAAATAAAATAAAATAAATAATATTATAACAAATAATTACTAATTAATAAATCAATACAAAGATTTTAATGGATAATGTACAATATTGAATTTAAATATTTTTTTAAAAAATTACATCTTGTTGACTAATGGTAAAATGTTTTAAAAATAATTATATCTGAATTATATCAGCAACTTATAATACACACAAGCATGAGCATCGTTATCCATGTATAATGTATAATGTGCATTTTTTGGAGTATTTTACTAATATTTTGCATCTTGTCTATTACTAAATTGTTTTTGTTTATTTTTATCTGCATCCTATTAGCCACTTTGCCCTTTAAAAATCAATAAAACATTAACTGAGCACAAGCGTAGACAAATATGAGCACAATATCACCAACACTCTTAAAAATAAAGGTGCTGCATGATGCCACAGAAGAACCTTTTTTGTTTAAATGGTTCCATAAAAAACCTTTAACATCTGAAGAACCTTCTGTTTCACAAAAGATTCTTTGCAGCAAAAGAAGGTTCCTCAGATTATAAAAAGGTGAGAAGGAGATGGCGCCTTTGACTGAATGGTTCTTTGTGGAACCAAAAATGGTTCTTCTATGGCGTCACTGTGAAGAACCTTTTAAAGCACCTTTTTATAATTGTCCATATATTCTGAGATAATCTCATTGGGTTTAATAGGAATGCATTGTGTCATTTCATCAGTGTAAGGAACAGCTATGCCACAGAGCTTGAGCCTACAGACATACATGCATGGGAAATAAATACATGCTCCTCTATGTCACGTTGTATATAATAATGAGGATCTTGTGCAGCTGATACATACACTTGTCCACATGTGTGAAAGCATGTACAGTGTGCGAGAGCTACAAGATGTGATCGTTCCCTTCTGCGTTTGTGTGTATCAGCCTTAAGAAGCCCGCCGAGTGTCAGATGAGATCCTAAAAACCCTCTGCAAAGCTCTTCAGATGAGACCTGCAGGTTGATTTCTCCACCTCCAGAAACCTCAAACACCCAGCACTGCTCGTTGCAGCCCTCGGTCTTCCATGATGCCCGTCATCCCTCGCGCCTGAGCGCCGGCCCTCCAGACACTCGCCCACAACACCAACATCGCCTGTCTACATGCATCTTCCTCTCCTCCTCTTGCCCTCTCGGATTGGTCTACAACTACAGACGTTCGCCAAAGGCGTCACTTTGTTTTAAAAAACTGTGTGGGAGATTGGAGTGTAAATGAATATGCCATATATCATAATTATCAGAAAAAGAATGTTTACCATAGTTGAAATTTTACCTACTATGATAAGAGGCTTCTATTTTATGGCCTTTGCCACAATATCAGACATGCAGCATAATGTGTGCATTATTATTTTACAATATTGTGATGTTATGTTATGAATTGATCCTGAAACAGATCTTTTTTTAAGTGTTTAAATGAACTTAAATGACTGCAAAACATGGTATTATATTATATTATATTATATTATATTATATTATATTATATTATATTATATTATATTATATTATATTATATTATATTATATTATTATAAACATGATTTAAATTCAATATTTTGAACATTTACACAATTTTCTATTTATAGATTTATTTATTTACTTATATTTATTATTTATTAAATTAATGCTTATTATTCATTTTATTCCTCAAAGATGAACAAAAAAGTTAAAGACAAAAGAAATTTTAAAAACTAAAATAAACGCTGTCCTTTTAAACTTTCTATTCATCAAAAGATCCTAAAAAATTTAAGAAAAAAAAAATGTATGATGGTTTCCACATAAAATGTGAAGTACAACTGTTATCAATCTTGATAATAATAAAAAATGTTCATAAACAGCAAATCAGCATATTAGAATGATTTCAGAAGGATCATGTGACACTGAAGACTGGAGTAATTATGCAGAAAATTCAGCTTTGCATCACTGGAATAAATGACATTTTACAATATATTCACAAGAAAATGTCAAAATATTATTGACTTGACTGTATTTCTGATAAAATAAACTTGCTTACAGTTTTGGTAAGCAAAAGGACTTCTTTCAGTAATGCAAAAAAATCTTACTGACTCCAAACTAGGTGAATTTTTAACTTGGCACAAAAAATATGCCAATGTCACAAGACAAATGACTTTATTCCCAAATTTTTTGGTGACCTAAAGCGGGGTGGACAAAAATCATCCACGTTCCCACTGTAAATGATGTCTGTGCTCTTTACCCATCACTGTAGTCTCTCTCTCTCTCTCTGTCCATCTCCTCTCCGCCTTTCGTCCCTCCAGATTTTCTGAGAAAATAGCTGAGGGCCAGATGAAGGCTTTGGCTGCCTCTTTGCGTTACCAGCTAAGACAAATATTTCCCAGGACGAGTCCCGTTGCCCGCAGGATGTTTACACGCAGCTCCCCTCCCACCCTCGGCCTTGCTTTGCCTCTTTCATCCACTTCCTTCGCTTCACCCCCCAGACACACACAGATAAACACAAACAGCGTGTATCGGGCAGATCACCTTCACGCGCTTTTGGTTCAACTGCCTCTGACCTCCTTGTCTTGCCCCAGATTTGCGTGACCTCACCCTGTAGGCCAAGTACACAAAACAGGCTCTGTCAGTTAGCATAGCGTAAGGTCTAGCCTAGCATAGCACACAGAAATCTTTGAGGAGAGCCTTCGTGCCAAACTGAGAAGAAAAGACAAACACCATGATACTGTAGACTGGAGAATGTCTAAAACAAACAGGCTGAATCAACAACGGGACTGAAATGGAAATAAAAGTAGCAGGTATTTGATCATTTTTTAGATCAACATCTGTGAATGAGCGCATCATCTGGAAAGCATCATTTTTTGTGCAAACAAAAAAAAGAAAGGAAAAAAACCTTTAAGGGGGAAAAAACACTTAAAACTCTTTTCTAGTTTATTTAATTTTGGATGCATTCTTTAGTGGAAATGCCTTTATTCCTAATTTCATATTTTATTTATTTATCCTAAATCCACACAACTAAATACTATTTTTACACTTAAATGGCACCATTTGACAAATTACGGCTTGACTGGAAATGATGCACAATACTGCTATTCTTTTCACCAGGGATATTTATTTTTTTGTATTTGTCTTTTGTTTTCCTCCCACATCACATGTCTCATATTTCATCTTAAGCTCTTCACTGGCACTGACGTCTGCTCAGTAAACAACACTAACATAAATCATTACTTGGGGCAAAATTGTTGGCTGGAGACAATGACGCCACAACTGAGGGACAGACGAAATGTGTATAAATACTTATAGAAATCAACAATTTACACAATATAATATTAAAATAGTTTATGTACATTTCACTTCTATTTTTATAAACTAATAATAATAATAATTATTATTATTATTATTATTAAAAATAATATTAAAATAATCATAAATTAAGATTGATTGCAGACATAGGACAATATGTTTATTACTACCATTTATTTATTAATACAATTTATTATTGTTGTTTTAATATTGTCCCAGATCCACACTTTTAATCGTAAAATATATAAAACCACCACAAAAATATGAATTATTATATTGTTATTATTACAATATTAAATTCTGTTTTATTATTTTAATAATACTTTTTAAGTAACATTATTTTCTATATATTTTATTATTAATTATCTAAATATGAGTAAGATAAAAAAAATAATAACATAATAATCATAATTGAAAAAATAATTATTACACTAATAATAAATTAAGATTGATTGCGGATCTGAGACAAATACCCTTTATGTATTTTGGTATTATTATTATTAATGTTTTAATCGTGTTTGAGATCCATACTTTCAATCTTAAAATCTGTAAATCCATCACAAAATTATGAATTATTATCATTATTGTTGTCGTTGTTTGCTTGTTCAAACTTTCAAATCTGAAATTGTATTTATTATTTTTTATAATATTGCTTTTTTAATTTATTATCTAAATAGGAGTGAAACATCTATAAACTATTTAAATATATTATTAATTTATTATGATTTTTTTTTTTTTTTATGATTTCAACAAGTAGCAAAAATACCTTCACAAATAAGAAAAAAATAAAAATAAAAAGTTAAAATCCAAAACATAAAAGTGTGCAAAGTTGCAAAGATGGTTAGTTGGCATCCCACCAAAAACATTAGATTAACCAGCTGTATGAATGCCTACTAGCCACAAAAAAATACAGAGATTTGGCAACTTTCAGCAATTTAATCACCGCCAGTGTGAACGAGACATGAAACTTTGCGAATTCAGCTGCCGAATATTGTTCTAACGTCCGACAGGGATGTCTTGGGATGTACATAATAGCTCCAAAAATGACATTGTCCAGATGAAACAGATCACATGGATGTCTAAGCAGTCTGGGCTGAATCATTACTAAGTGTCTAATTCATTGTCTCTCTTGTCTCGCCCTAATTGAAAGTCAGTGCCTTTCATAGCTCTAGATTACTTCCGGTTTTGCTGCATGTCTTGACAGAAGTCCAACACTGAGAGGTCACTGAGTGCACTTAGATTTACAAAGTGAGCCTTTACTTTACCAACTAACCATGAATAAATACAACAGACCATGACAGAATGAGAAAAAGAGAAGGAAAGAAAAAAAAAAACAAGGGGAAAAACATAGAAATGGCATTTTTCATTTCAGAGGACAGAGAGCCTGTCCTTGATTAACATCTCACTTAATGCCACGTATTTTGGAAGCATCCGGTAAAATCTGTATTCTCTCATTCTGTAAATCCCTTCAGTTGATTTAGAGGAATTAAGGGCTTTGTTTCTCTCATGCTGCCTGTAAAGGGTTACACATCTCTCCTTATTAAACGTACTGTGCCAATTCAGCAAAACATGTCACAGCTTGACACGTTCAGACCTGAACTCTCTCACGGGCCGCATACTTCTGCTATTGAGGACGCTGCGCGACACGCCGACTGGGTTGAAATGCGGAGCATAATAATGTGAGAACTAGATCACTATATTTTCTGATGAAAACGTGAGCAGCGTTTGAAAAACTCATCGCCGCAGCGTTAGGGCGTCGTGGGCGGCTGCCAGGGCGTTGCAGTGCGGTTACCACCTGTTTTATCATCCACCAGGAAAAAAAATCATCTGACGTCTTAGAAAACTGCATAGTGTACATATTCAAAAAGTCATGAGATTTGAGGTCTCATTCATGTTTAAAGCACAAATCATGCACCTACCAGTGTTGTTTTAGCATCACTGAGATATTATTATAGTATCTATTAATATTTTCAAATATTTTTTCTTCATTTAATTTTTTGTTAAAGTTTTAGTAATTTTGTTGTGTTTGTCATTAGTTATACATGCCTATTTAATTTTTATTAATTTTTTTTTTCAGTTTTCATTTGAGTTATTTTAGAACATCAAATTAAACTAAATTAAAATGAAACATGTAAAAGTTTTTTTTTATATATATATATTATATATATATATATATATATATATATAATTATTATATATATTTAATTCGAAAAAAATAAATCAATTATTTAATTTATGGTTTTTTTTCAAATAACAAAAATGTGTATGCTTTCAGTTTTAGTTTTAGTCAACTATAATAACCCTGCAGGAAATGTGCCAGTGTTTTATATAGGGTCATGGCTTTGTTTATTTCACTAACCATAAGTATTCATAATTATAATAGTGAAGCTTGACTTAGCAAATGTAATATTTTGGGTGGATATTTTTATTTAAAACTTTTATATTAAAAATTATATTTTAAAAATAAACAATATTTTAAAAAATGCATAAGCTCATCGCAATGCTTTGTGAAATTAACTTTTCTGTAAACTGGCTTAAAATTTTATTAAAATTAAAATTATTTTTTAAGGAAGAGGAGGAGGAAGGAAAACCTTTAAAAAAAAATACAGCCTATGGTGGGAGCTCACTAGGAACAATTCTGTCCACACTGAATTTTGCTAAATTAAGATCACTTGAGAAACAAAAAGAAAACCAGTTTATTTTTCTTAACCCATTGGCAGATATTTTGCAGTTTAATGTTTAATTTAGCAGAAAACTTAATATCTTGACAGGACTAGGCCATAGATCAATTAAGACATTTAAGCAGTTTTTATAAACATGCTTAGGAAAAAAAACATTACTGGTGTGCACACTAAAACAAAACAAAGGCACTGATATACTTTAAGATCAGTCATTCCAAGTTTCTTTCAGTTAAAAAGCAGCTCAGAATCACATTTTAGTCTAGGACTAGGCTTAAGCCTTGTCTGTGAAACCGGAGGTTGATGTTTTGCTTCACATAAATGTACCTTGATTTAATCGAGTTCCAATATTAGTACTGAAAAATAAATATACTGAGTAAGAAAGTGACTTCTTGCAATGCAACCTGAAAGACAACCACACTTTTGCGCAAATAATAGTGGAATATGGTCTGTGCAACTGTTCACTGGAAATCATAAACAATAATGTCTTTCCTCACAGTGTTTGTCACCACCACCCAGAATGTGATTTCCCAATAGCTGATCTGCTCCTTGTGCTGAAACATCTGCCAAAAACCAGCACACCTTGTTCTTATGTGTGCTTCCCAGCCCATGATGCCTCTGAATGAGTGACTCATTGCATCTGTACAGTTGGATTTGTTTCTCACACCCAAAACAATGACAAACCATCACAACATGAAAGGAGTCGAGTTCTAATTTATCTGCGATAAAGAGAAAACGCGCACACACACACACACACACACACACACAAACATACCTGTGAAAGATGCATTGGGAGGGACTCCACACTTTTGCAAACCGGATTTTCTGGTCTTCTTGCCTCTCTTCACAGCAGTAGCTGTTATATTCATAGTAACTGTCTTAAAGATCAACTGAGCTGCTGTGACAGTGACACACAAAAGGAGAGAATGATTTGTCTGACAACTGATGTGTGCTTACATTGCGCAATGAGGAGAACGAGAAATGTTTTCAACACATTGGCTTTGAAAGATGCGATAATTCGCTGAAAATGAGTTTCGTCTTCATTCACTCACTCTCATGTCGATCCAGTCCAACGTTACTTTCTTTTTTCTGTAAAAGGAGAAAGCAGAATATCTGAGCTTCTGTTTATCATTCAACAAAAGTAAAAAAGTTATTTGTACAGTCAAGCTAAGCGTTCGGGTTAAAGGTGTTTAACCTTGTGTCCGAACAGATGAGTCAGACTTCGCAAACTTCCACAGCGTGACTAAAATGTTCAAAGTAATTCGCAACGATTATTTAAAATCGAGAAACTCAGAAAACTTTCGTCAGACAATCATCGCGACACAGTTTCACGCTGGCAACAGCAACACAATGCGATCCGTTGTGCGATTCGCGAACAAATGGCTCTTACGAACCGATTCGTTTAAATGAGTCAATAAAAAGATTCACAAACTCGTGAACCAGGATCGGTTACTTAAAAGATTAGTTGACTTCAAGAACAAAAAATTACAGATAATGTACTCACCCCCTTGTCATCCAAGATGTTCATGTCTTTATTTCCTCAGTCGTAAAGAAATTATGTTTTTTGAGGAAAACATTGTAGGATTTCTCTCCATATAATGGACTTAAATGGTGCCCCCAAATTTGAACTTTCCAAATGCAGTTTAAATGCAGCTTCAAATGGCTCTAAACGAGTCCAGCCGAGAAATAAGGGTCTTATCTAGCTTAATAATCGGTTATTTTCTAATAAAAAATTACAGTTTATATACTTTTTAACCTCAAACGCTTGTCTTGTCTAGCTCTGTGTAAACGTTTTTTTTCCTGGTCATGACAGTTAGGGTACGTCTGAAAACTCCCGTCTCATTTTCTCCTCCAAATTTAAAATCGTTCTACATCGCTGTTTTTACCCTTTTTTTGTAAAGGGTTTTTGATCTTCTTTGCATGTTCACATTGTAAACTTTGGGTTGGTACTTCTGCAGCAATGTGGGGCGATTTTGAAGTTGAAGGAGAAAGGGAGATGGGAGTTTTTAGACGTACCCTAACACAGAGTTCACACAGAGCTAGACGAGATAAGCGCTTGAGGTTAAAAAAGTATGTAAATCGTAATTTAAAAGAAATAAATTACCATCCATTCGCTAGATAAGACCCTTTTTTCCCTCGGCTGGGATTGTTTTTAGAGCCCTTTGAAGCTGCATTTAAACTGCATTTTGGGGACACCATAGAAGTCCATTACATGGAGAGAAATCCTTAAATGTTTTCCTCAAAAAACATAATTTCTTTACGACTGAAGAAAGAAAGAAATGAACATCTTGGATGACAAGGGGGTGACTACATTATCTGTACATTTTTGTTCTGGAAGTGAACTTATCCTTTAAAGTTACTTTAAAATATGATTAACTGTGATTAAAGCCAAATATTTAGTTATGTTGCAATAAAAGACGCTCAAAGAAAAATCCAAAAACTAAAGAAAACCATTTAAATATTTTAAAAATAATATGTAACTCCTTGCTGCTTTAACTGCTTTATAAATTTTATATGTCTCAGTAAACTGATTGCTTAACATTATTTGGACAATAAATGAAAGAAAAAGAAAACAAAGAAAATATTTCATAAAAGTATTCCAGTCCAGTTTAAAGGAATGAACAGACTTTTTTTTTTGTTATTTGTGTAGTCATTTATTTGGCAGATATATTCTTAAAAAACAGTGGCAATTTATGTGGCAGAAATATGACTAAATGACACCACTAAATTAATAAAATCACTTCTAATGAATCGTTTTTGAGCAATTCTGTAGTTTGCCCTTGATACAGTAATAATGTGGATTGCAGCTCATATCGTTTTTAATCACAGAAGATTTTGATGAGAAATGTTTAAGTTCACACTGTGATTTCTGAGTATTGTATCTTGCCGAATCTGAGAGTGGGTTGGAGACACACTGCTGAACATTTTCAAGAGAACTGTTCTACTTGGTTTAAATTGACTTTACAATCTGCTCATCTCTTTCTCACTCATGTCTGTGTATCTGTTTTTTCCATGTGTTTGTTTTGTTCATCGGACACAGCCGTGTCTATCTGCAGAAGTGTTTGTGTCAGCAGATATTGTGTGCAACAGTCACGCTTGTTTAGTCGTGTGAAGTGAGATTGGACAGGTGCATGCTGGTTGGAGCACACACACTAAATACACGAAGTAAGTGAGAACAAACCTGCGCCCGGCGTGTCAGTCTACTCTACTGTAACATCAACTGTACAGCTGCTTGATTTCGCCTTCTCTTCTTCCCATTGCATTCCAGCATATTTTATAGGGAGTTGAATTTCAAAACATTTTGGTCTGAGAGAATGGCAGTGAACCACAAATATTGGCTTCACAGATGTTTAGTCTATTCACTCACTAATGCATTTGTTTTAAAGGACTAGCTCAGTCATTATTTACTCACCCTCATGTCATTCCTGTATACTTTTCTTTCTTATGTGGAAAAAAGAAGAAATATTTTATGATGCCAATGACTTGGAATATAGTGCACAAACTACATTATTTATTTATTTGCAAATGATTATTATTATTTTGCTGTACAGAAAACAGTATTATAGAGATTCTTCCAAATATCTCCATTTGTGTTTCATGCTACAAAGAAGGTCATGCGGGTTTGGAATGACGTGAGTAAATGATGACAGAATCTTTATCCTGGGTGAAATATTCCTTTAAAAATGAAACACCAGTCTCGCCCTCATCCACACACACACACACACACACACACAGGATGGAGTATCAATCTGATAGATCTGATAAAGGATTTGCTCTTTCCCTTCATTCTCATTGTTATTTAAAGACGGGAACCTTCTGACAAGGTGGCACAGACAGATTTCAACAGCATGCAGCTTCTTCTGCCAGAAATCTTTACCCTGGAATGTGGGCTGATACAACGTCAAACAGCACCTAAACAAAAGACAAACAAAGGCAGAGTAAACACGGTTCATCTATGGTATAGTTCACCTCGAGCAAACACATTTATAGGCATCCTCCTGTCATGCCAAATGCATTTATAGGTTTTTCCACCGCCTATAAATATACTTTGCATTTAGTTATTTTACAGTGTGGTTTGAAAAAGATCGGCTTGGTGCTCCACAAGACCGGCGCTGTCTTCACTACCACTGAGCTATGGGGACGGTTTAGCATGTAATCAAGCTCTGAACGAAAACGTAAATTACGTTTCAGAAAATCATTCTAGCCTACACCAGATGGCGGTGATTCTGAAACCGTACGTTTTTAATACAGTTCGCCCTGAAAAGAAAAGTGTCACTTTGAAATCAAATGAGATGCTTTTGTGTTACATTTTACGATTTTTGAAATCCTACAGCCATTAAAAAAGCAACGTGCACATTCCGCTAAAGAATCCATGATGTTCCAAGATGACGGAATTTTCATTTTTGTATCGGTTTTTGAATTTTCGAAAATTTTCAAATTGAACGTTCTCTTTTTTTTTTTTTTCAAAACAAACATGATACTAGAGCAACAGTCATCCTCCCTCTTTCCATCCAGTTTTGCGCTAAAAACAAGCCCGGACAGCTAACACACCCCCCAGATAAACACATACAGGAAATGAGTGTGGTTGAGCCATGATTCACCCTAGACTGGAAACACTTAATGTCTGTAAGATTCATTCCAGGTTTTAGACAAAGTGTGGCATGTTTACTGCACCAGATGACATTTTTTAGTGGTTATTTGTTGTTTTTGTTTATTGTGAGAGCTTGAAGGAAAGCGCCCTACTTTTAAGTCACTGCTAATTTTGGTATTCACATGAGTGCATTTAAACTGTGCGGTTCCCTGAGGAAACTGCAACGCTTCCCATTAGAAAGTGGAGAATGAATGGATTTTACTTAATGGGCGTTCTGCTATGACGTGGATGAATGAGAATTATTATGGAAAAATTGGAGAAACAAAACATAATGACAAAATAACAACCTCAATTGTGTCTCCTAGACACTGATAATATTAAATGGAGTATTATGGAATATTACAGTTAACTGAGACTTGATAGTGTCTCCCACTTTTCAGTAACCTCACATGCATCTCTAGTTTCAGAAGAGACTGCAATTTCCATTTTTACAAAAATGTAATTATTTTATATCTATATTGATATCTATATCTACACTGAAAAAAAAAATTGTGTAAAAACCATTTTTTTTTGCAAATGAGTTACCAGTAAATCTGACAAACAATTACAAAGAAACGGCAAGTGACATTGAAATAATATGATCTTGTAAAATGTACTCCAATAATCTATATATTTATTTATATTTATGTATTTATTTTTATCTTAAATTTATTTATATTTAGTATTTTTACTTTTACTGTAAGTCCCCTTTTTCCAAGAATGAAAGAAAGAAAGAAAGAATATACAAAAAAAGTTTTTTAAAAATGTGTAGGGAGCTAAGAAACAATAAAATCTATAAGATCTTCATCTGGAAACGTTTATCAGTAAACCTGAATTTGTTTCTATCAAGGCATTCAGATCTATCTGTAAGTGGTTCCTCAAGTGCTAATTTTAGTCCGTTCTGCTTTATATCACTGTCTTTTTTCACCTAACTAGTTCCAAATTTGCGTGTTATCAGTATGAAGCTGGAAGGCCTCGAGACCTTTTTTTAGCCATGTAAGACAGCTGGTTGAAGATGGCAGAACGAATAATGAGCTTTACCTTTCGGTGAACCATAAAGACTGGTCTACGCCTTTAGGCGCAATGCCTCACTCTCTTTGTCTTTCTTAATCTCTCTCTTTCTTTTTCTCATAGTTTCCTATACAGCCTTCCACATGCTGCTTACCGCGGGATCTCGTTCCTTGTACCTGGCTTAGTGAGTTAGCTCAGTAATCTCCAGGTCAACTTGACATATATCTGGATTTTTTCACTGTTTCTAGAAAGCTGAATGTCTCGCTTACACATCTAAAACTCGCAACTCGAGACCTGCTTATCATCAGACATTTCAAAAGCTGCTTTTTAGAGTTTAAACATACATCTCAAAATTATAGATACAATCATCTAGTCTTGAAGGTATCGTTCACCCAGTTTGCTGAAAACTCTGTTTGTTTCTTCATCAGATTTGGAGAAATGTAGCATTTCATCACTTGCTCACCGATGGATGACCTCTGCAGTGAATGGGTGCCGTCAGAATGAGAGTCCAAACAGCTGATAAAAACATCATAATAATCCACAAGTAATCCACACCACTCCAGTCCATCAGTTAACATCTTGAGAAGCCAAAAGCTGCATGTTTATAAGAAACAAATCCATCATCAAGACTAAACTTTAACTTCAAACTATTGCTTGTGGCTAAAATACAAGTCTATAATCCATAGCTTCCTCCAGTGAAAACTGCCTCTTCTGAATCAGGAGAGAAACATGCACGGACCAAGCACCGTTTACAAGCCAAAACAGTTCTAAAAAAATATATATTGATGGATTTTGATGTGAAAGACAACAGGAGATGAACTTTTTCAGTGGAGGAAGCGTTATTATAGATTATGGACATGTTTTTCACCAAAAACAGTGATTTGAAGTTAAAAACACCTAAATGATTGATTTGTTTCAAACACAACTTTTGGCTTAGGGTTAATTGATGGACTGGAGTGGTGTGGATTACTTGTGGATTATTGTAATGTTTTTATCAGCTGTTTGGACTCTCATTCTGACGGCACCCATTCACCGCGGAGGATCCATTGGTGAGCAAGTGATGCAATGCTACATTTCTACAAATCTGTTCCCATGAAGAAACAAATTAATCTACATCTTGAATGGCCTAAGGATTAGTATATCATCAGCAAATTATGATTTTTGAATGATCTAATCCTTTAATGGTTATAGTTGATTGATCTAATTGAACACCTAACAGATCTAACTGAAGATCTGATGCATATTCCACACTGGAATTCAGCGTAAAAATGCATGGCACACAATAAAACTGACTAATTAATTGTAACCATTTTTTTTTACTATTTGATCTTTGCAATAATGTAAATAAAACAAATAATTTGTAAATAAAGCATTATCGAAGCATGTTTTCAGAATTTCAAGTGTTACTTGTCATTTCTTTGTCTTGTGTGTGTGTGTGTAAAAAAATAACTAGGAAATTTTGACTAAAAAAAAAAATAATTCAAAGCAAACTTTTGATTGTATGTCAATATTTTTTAAACTCCTTCCTTGTATGAATTGGATTTTAGAACACATCAAGATGTTCCTGCCTACATTTTGGACCATCTTTCATCTTGGATACATGCCAGTGAGAGTTATTATGTTACAGATAATAATCTTCAAAGTCTAAATAAATGCCAAACTTTGCAGATGTCACCGTTTTGCATGACAACAACTTTGCCAGTTATAATCCAAGCCAAGTAACTCCCTTAAATATGGGAATTTCCATGTTAGGGTACATTTAGCCAGGATTAATCAATAGTGCTTCATTATTCATAACGTTTAAAATAAAGACACTTTTAGCGGTTGCACCTTCACATCTGTTGCTGCTTTTGTAAATAAACCACAAAGCGTTTTTCCAGCGCAGCCCGAACCGAATTACACCTGTATCTTGACTGGGAGCTTTGCCATGTGCTTGCTGCCAAGATGGAGATTTCTGGTAAAATGCAACCTGATAAATGCAAAGCAAAATTTAACTGAACTAGACACATGAAGTTAGGTTCATTTTGCATTTGTAGCAAGAGTTGCAGAGTC
Source organism: Labeo rohita (assembly GCF_022985175.1). Lineage (NCBI taxonomy): Eukaryota > Metazoa > Chordata > Actinopteri > Cypriniformes > Cyprinidae > Labeo > Labeo rohita. The sequence continues at coordinate 33,485,394 of NC_066874.1, read as the reverse complement.
AGTGATTCCTAAAATAAAAGAGCAAAATCTCCATATATCCATATATAAGCTTTATCAGTTTGACTTTTAAAAAGTTTGCAATCAAAATCACCCACATATCTCTTTATAATCTCAATCTAAGCTGAGCCTGAGAACGTCTTCTGAGCTTTGAAAGGGCAACCTGAGGAATCAAATCTGAATCTGAATCAATCTGCCTTGAATAAGTGGCACAAAGACTCATCTAACTGCCAAATCTTCTAGCATGTGCAACTCTGATTGATGATGCTGGAAAATAATGTTGATAGTGGTGCAATTAAGGTCTTTAACAACCCGTTTGGTTTGGTTGCTCGAAGCTTCTTCAAAGTCCTGTGGAAAATTAAATTGGTTGTAGAGATGGTGAGATAATGAGAGGTGTCATGTTATCTGAGTCACAGCGGCTCAAATCAAGAAGGAGAATTACTGTGTCCCATGCTGGGATGAGCAGGGTGTGTTCGGGATGGTTTGGGAGGTACTGGACGTCCTATTTAAAGCCTGATTCCCCCCACAGGAGTTGAGACAAGAGGTTAGAGGGAGGAGCTTAAAACATATTAAGCACATATTAGATATTGAACATTGTAACAGCGTTTTCAAACAATATTCCAGTAACCAAAGCAGCCGGAGTAGAAATCAATCAGAGAACGCATTGTTACTCCCCACAAAATAGACAATCATCATGTGGTTGTGTGGGGAAGAAATTAAATTTACAGCTGGAGATCAGTTAAAATATATTTTTAGTATAATTTTTAAATAAATTTGAATGCAATAGGTTAAAAAAATATTTTAAAATAAAAAAGAACGTTAATTCTGGAAGGCATATGTAAATAGGTGCTAACTATAGACCGTGACTGTGAAAATACAGTGAAAAGAGAAATACTGTGAAGTATTTTTACAATTTAAAATAACTGCTTTTTGTTTGAAGATTTAGTAAAATGTAATTTATTTCTGTAATGCAAAGCTGAATTTTCAGCATCATTACTCCAGATCTCAGTGTCACATGATCCTTCAGAAATCATTGTGATATGCTGATTTGCTGCTTAAGAAACATTTTGGATTATTATCAATGTTAAAAAAAATTGTGCAGCTTCATAATTTTGTGAAAAATGTGATACATTTTAATCTTTGCTGAATAGAAAGTTCAAAATAACAGCACATTTGAAACGGAAATCTACCATAACACTGTAAATGTCTTTACTGCCACTTTGATCAACTTAACGCGTCCTTGCTAAATAAAAATATTAATTAAAAAAAATATTAATTAAAAAAAAAAAAAAAACTGTAAAGTAAGTGTACATAACTGAACTCAATGAAGCATTATTCATAAAGGATACATACATTTTCCAAGTGGGAGTCAAAGTGATCATCAATGACAGGTGGTTTACTAACAGTCTTTCACATCATAAGCATCACAGCTTAAATAAGCGTCCCGGGACCATGAGAATCAACCATATGGTGGAGCTGAACATGCAGGATTAACATCAACCGTCCAATCAATAGAATCTGACTGTTTTGCAACAAGACTTGATGTCAGTAGCCCAACTAATGAAAAATAGAAAATACATCTAAAATGTGGAGTGGACATAAAACAGGTTGTAAGATTCTGAGACTGTATAAACTACTAAACAGACTTGCTGTACGAGCACCCTCATGGCCCTGCTTTTGTGCATCAGATTTAAGACAATTAGACACAATTCCTTACAACAAGAGAGTGTTTTGCAGAAAAGAATGAACAAAGTACTCTTAGAAAACAGAAATCCCTTGCATCTGATAATGGCTTCAACATTGGCCAGGGAATTCAGCCAGGTTGTTTTGATTAGCGCTGTTTAGTGCATTATAGGAGAATAAACAGGACTAGCTGCGTATCGTTAGGCGGGACAGATGCTTTTAATTAAGCAGGATAAGTCTTGTGAGCCGTGGAGTAATTTCTTGCACAGGAAAGTAGGTAATGGTCGTTTCTGAGAAAGCAAGAGCCATCTTGCCGTCTCCGTCGGTGTGGCGGAGCGGAAGCTTCCCGCAGAAACGCGGACATCTGCTGTCTGCCGTGGAGGGGCGAGGAGGCCGCGGCTTTCGTTAGCGATAGCGCAGGCTAATTGGTGGTACGTGTTGTGATAGAGGGAGGGGGTGTTTGGGTGACACAGGCAGACCATTGCATTCCCACAGAATGGCTCAAAAAAAAAAAAAAAAAAAGGGAAAAATAGAGTCAGTTTATGATAGCTCACCCGATCCGTCCTACCCCACATGGGTCATTTTCACGAAACACTGCCATAGTGTAGTATTTTTGACCTTTAATATTAACTACCAATATAACTAACAGGAAAAATAAAGCAGTAAAGAAGCCGTGGTTTATAGTGAATTTATAACCCCCTTAGCTGTTATAAATTCACTGTAAACCATGGCTTCACTGGGCTTACTGCCTTTGTAAAATGGTTATTCCATTCACATAGTAAGGTTTCACAAAATAAAACAGAGCAAATAAAGTGTAATGATATTCATAAAAACATTATTTTTCCAGCAAACATTATGCTTGTAGAGTAATTTACAATAGCTTCGAACACGGCTCAACCAATCAGAATCAAGGACCGGAACTATTCGTTTTATTAAAAAAATCTGGATTTTTTTTTTTTTAAGATGCATTTCTCCATTGGATTATATATTTAAAAAAAAAAAATTAAAAATTGCTTTTTTATTTATTATATTATATATATATATATATATATATTTTTTTTTTTTTTTTTTTTTTTTTTCATGCTTCATGCATCTTCTGAGAACATTTAAATTTTTTGTTTTGTTTTGTTTTGTCTCTAAATAAACACACACACACACACACACACACACACACACACACACACACACACACTACACAAGTAATGTTACCAGAATTTACTCCATTATCAGGAAGCAGTAACAGAAACTATTGTGTACTATTTTGGTCTCCTAAATTCGTTATATTTCCCCACTGGATTATATCTTTTAAAAAATAAATACATTTTTTTAATATATATTTAATTAAAAAAAATTTGATTTAAAAAATAAATTGTTTAAAAAATAATGTATTAAATTATTTTAAATGCTTCATGAACTTCATGAAACATAAAACAGGAAACCACTGTGTAGTGTTTGTATCATCTATGATTTACTACAAATTTCAAATAACAGGAGGGAAAAGCATTTTAATATAAAAAAAAAAAAAAAATGAAAAATAAGCCAATTTGTATGTCACCACTGGGTTATTTAAAAAAAAATCATTTAAAAAATAATTTTAAAATATATAAAAAATAAATAAATAAAAATAATATTATTTTGAACGATTCGAAATCCATGCATTTTTTAGAACCTTTTTTTTTCGTTAGATCATTATGTTGTTGTTTTTTTAACAAACAAACCTTAAAAAAAAAAAAAAAAAACACTTAAGGGACACTACCGTAATTTACTAATTACACAAATTCCCAAATTACTCTACCAAAGTTGGTTTGACCTACAGTTAGTAATGACAAAAACTTTGTAGTTCCCATTAGTCTTCCACCAGTCGCCAAACAGAAAGTCCCTTCCAAAACACAAATGCAAAAGTTTAACGACAGTAAAATCTGGTGCGAACGGGACTGTTCTTTGAGAGCGACCCCCATCATTGTCTGAATGTCTTCCATGAAAGCTCCTGCTCCACCCGAACATGCAGAAGAATTCCTCCTCGCCTGTAATTTAAATTCATTCCCGGCATTTCTGCCGGAATTCTTTGTTGCTGCTGCCCCCCGTTAAACGCACACACACATCCCTCCCTCCGACGACTTTTATGTTCCCATAATTTGGCTTCCTCATACCAGCAAGAAACCCCTCAGCTTGGCTCTCGGGAACCATCTGTACAACGACATCCAAGTCAAACATGTGCTGCTAATGTTCTGAACACAAGAGCTTATTCGGAAACATCTTTCTGAATGAGAACGTGAAAACATCCAGGCACTGGAATTACAAACCCCATTTAAAGCGAGTGTCTTAAAGAGCGGTTACAGTGGTTTGGAGTTTCTATTTCCATCAGTGTCACTGCTAATGACTGCTAACACAAACCAGACCGTGACACTTCTTGTGATGCATGCAAAATGGAAATGTGTTACAAAACTAAGTAGGTTACAATTGTGGTTTCATCTAGGAGAGATTCTCAGAAATATATAAATAGCCTCAGGATTCAAGAAATAAAGGCATGACAGCAAGCAGCAGTGCCAATTTAAACACAAAAAATACAATGCTACGAGTTTATTCAAGCACAGACAACAAATGTAGCATTAGCAAGTCAACATCTATGTGCTTGAGCTTTAGTTTGACAACAGATTTGTTTTCTTTAGGTGCATATAAAAAGCTCTGCGGTTTGTAGTCATCCAGAATAGTGTTAGCATAGGTCATCCAATCACGTGTTGCAAGAAACCTAGATTTGGCCTTGATCTAATGAGCTTTGCACATCTTAATAAGGACATTTGCATATATTAACAGTAATTTATGCAAAACCGGAAATCATAGCAATAGCATAGCAACATGGCTTCCTAGAGAGGCCCAATGCCTGCGGCTGCTCGGCTAATTAAATTTCATGCATAAAAGCCGTTTTATTCAGGTATTGATTTGATAAATAAAATGAAAAATTAAGGTTAAAAGACTAACTTATTATCTAACTAAATGTAGACTTATGTGTTTATGTAAATTTAATATTAAAACTAAACCCTGAATTATCTAATTTCTTGTGTGAAACACAAAATAAGATATTCTGAAGAATATTTCAACTGTTTTTGCTCATGCAATGATGTCCAAACAACATTGGACCTCATTGACTTTCAATGTATGGAAACAAATCGGATTCGTTTTTCCCACAGAAGAAATTTAAACAAGTTTGAAACAACACAAAGGTGAGTAAATGATTTAAAAAAAAAAAAAAAAAAAAAAATTTTGGGATGATTAGTGGTTAGAGATTTGAACAAGCTCTTAACCTGAACTAATAAACTTCTCAAAGGGATTTTTGACTCCTCCCAGTAGGCAATGGTATTGCAAGCACCTAGAACACCCTAGGATTGTTGTGGCAAATTTGGCATTGGACAAAATGTCAAAATCAGCTTAAGATTTCACATGAAGCCAAATAGTGTAATTATTAAACAGAGCTGTATCAGAGTCTGGGCCTCATGTTTGTCTCCGTATGTTTTTAATTATGTCAGTTGCCATTTTCAGAGTTGGCCCGCAGCCAGTGTAAACAAGCAGGATGCATCCTCAGAACAAAGCTTCTTAAGGAGATGCAGGGACTTCCGTGTACGCTTATCATCATGGGACGTTCAGGGTGCGTGTTGATGTGGGTGTGTGTCTTTCTGCGTCCGCATTTCACACCGATCAACACCTTTCAGGTACAAGAGGAAGTTCTGCCACCAACACCTACAGCCGACCATCAAAGCAAGTCCATCAAAGTTGCCGAGTCTCAACTTACAGCCTTGTGCAGGAAAAGAATCCGAGTAAGTGCAGGCGGTTACAGCCAACTGTGGGCGCGCGGCAAAGCCACACATCTGGTCCGACAGGTTCTGAGGGAGAAGCTCACACTTGCTCTACTGTCAGTTCAGTTGCATGAGTCAGGCACTCAACGGAGACAAACACGCACACTTGCTCACACACACACACACACCTGCGATTTCACCACGTACGAGAAGTTGGGAGCGTTTGCTGTGAGAACGAGACAAGATAGGGGATAGTTTTGATAAAGAGGCGAGATAGTTGCATCTGCGGACCGGCGTATCAGCCGTTCGAATCTTGAGGTTTAAGCAGAGTGCTAACTTTACAAACAAAAGGCTATGAATAAACGGTTGTGCAACCGACCACATGGTGCATTAATAATAAAGCAGGATAGTAAATAAAAAGGAAAAGCATTGGGTCAATATTCTCTCACAGCTTTGTTTATCTCTTCTCACCAGTCCCGTCGTTTCATCTGAAACCGCACTGCGTGTTTCACAGTAGAGCATTTAAATATGAAAAGAGCCATGCGGAAACTTCACACACATTACTGTTGTGCTGTCACGCCAATTTGCCAGATAAGCGTGGTTATGAAAAGAGGGGAACTGTCTGTTTCGAGCAAATGACTAACACAAACATTCGAAGAGTAATCCAGGTATAAGACAGGTGTTCAGTATGGTGAAACCCCACTCTCCCTCATTTCCTTAGAAGGCCTTCGTTTGACCCGCTTTAGTGCAATGACGACCACTACTCTTTCTGTGAGCATTGCTGACGTTTATTTTAAAAAGGAATCTTTATACACATGAATAGGCCGTGTTCGACATGCCTCACTGGCGGGGCACGCGTGTAGTGAAGTGTACAACTCGACGTCATGAACGGGGAGTCTTGGCCAACGCAAATCAAGAGTGTTGAGTTTTTATTCCTACAGCTTTAAACCAATATTACACAGTTTCTATAAAGAATATCGATCCCGTAGCCTAACCACTATATGATAAAAAACAAAAAAACAAACCCCTTTATAAAAGCTTAACACATCTTTTTAAAAAGTGGAACCAAACACCATAATAGTACCAATATTTACAAATCCCATTAAATTACAACATAAATTAGAAAATATTTACATTTGGGGAAAGACAAATGGAACATTTAACTTCTAGTCTGACGTGAAGGCATCAAAAAGATACGAAAGTGAACATGCACACACACACCCGACCGTCTGATATTTGATTTGATCGTGTTAACTCAATCAAAGGTCTTTTTAATTGTTCTCAGTGGAAATTTAGGCCAATTACATCTGGAGCGTCGCTCGTTTAGAAGCATCCACCGGTCGATCGGTGGATGAAGGGTAGTTTGGTACATCCATGCACACACAACAGTCACTCATGCCAACAACACTCCCACAAAGAGAAGAACAATAACACTGCGTCCAATGAAGTCAAGCGAAGTTATAATGTCCTAAACTTAATCACATCCTTGGTAAGTCCATTAGGAGGTCAGCACCAAGGAGGAGGACAGGGGGAAACCAAACTTCCTCCTCCCAGATCGGTAGCGAAAGAAAACGGTTAAAATCCACATCAGCTCTTGAAATGGTGTCTTTGGGAAACTCGACAACTTCCTCTTTGCAGTTCCCCTCTGAGAGACAACTTCCTGATGACTGCCTGAATCGTCGCCCGATACAGAACTGTCTCGACTAAGGCTAAGTTTTGAAATGTGTTTGTGTCTTTGCGGAGGAGAAAGTGCTGGAAGACCGAGACGTGAACCAAGAGGGCTTGGAGTTTAAGCTTAATCTTGACGTGGAGAAAACGAAGCGGAACGGAAACAGAATCGACAACTATGGCGACGACGGCGACGTAGAGTCAGCTTTGATGGTGAAAACGTAATTCCGCTACAAAAAAACGGTTATTGCGCTCAAAAGGGTCCGGTCGAGTTCGACCTCGGCCTCACTTTCTGTGTTTGTCCATCTTGTCGACTTTGTTGGAGCCGTCGGAAGAGGCCTGCGAGGAGTCTCCGGTCGAACTCACGTACATTTTGTCCACCTGCTTGAGCGCCTCGTTGAGGTAGTTTTGCAGCGAGGTCATGGCCGCGCAGATGGCCGGAGAGCCGAAGCCGTGGGTGATGAGGCTGAAGTGAGTCAGGCAGCTTTGAATCCCTGGCTCGAGAATGGGAGCTGGCCTAGAGTTTCCCAGAGGAGAGCGGTCCTGAGTCAGCAAGTCGGTGAACTCCTTACAGATTTGCCTGAAAGATTAGATGACCAGTTAAAGTATTAAACCATAAAGATTTCAGAAGCCTGTTCTGCTTTCTCACAGGTACTCGGGTTAGGTGGAGACACTCTCAGAAGCAGGGGGACTCGTTTCCAGACTGATGACTGCTTAACGGCTCCATCAAAATGGGCTTGGCCACCCTAACCTTAATGCTTCAAGAGTTGGGATTTATGTGAAATGGGATGGTTACTCACTTGGCTGCCAAGAGCATGGTTTTGCGAGAGTTGATCTCATTGCGTTCCACGTGTGGCCGGCCGAGGTACTCTGCGATGGCCTTAGCGGGAAACTCTGTCTCACAGACATACCCAAAATCTCTCGCCAGGTGTACGGCCTCACCTGCAGACAGGATCAGATGAGAATCAGTTGACTCACGTAGCATATGACTGCACTGCACACATGAGTCACCGTCGGATCCATCGGTTTGGAAGTGACTCAAAACGCCATCACGGAACGAATCGTTTCCTCTCTGAGCTAAGATGAACTCGGATGAATAGACTCTCTCTTTTTTTTTTGTGGACAGCGGTGGTCACACTGCGTGTCTTTAATGAGCCTTTTGTAGCTGAAGGCGTCTAACGGTCCCCTAGACCCAACAGGCTCTTATTGATAGACTAGCACATTATTCACAGTCGTCGTCTTTAAGGTCAGTCTCTCCTCTTGGCAAGCGAACATGTGATAACAAGCCCTAATTCAGCTTTGAAGGTCTGTAAATAACTACGCCTTCTAGTCATGTTCCTGCTTCAGACCCATGCTCCCATTAGTGGTGAGAATGGTGACATTAAAAGAGAAAGCTAAAAGTATTCTGCATCGCTCTTGGTGCTAGTTAACTCGTGATCTTTGCGCTAATGTCTCTCTGACTCATTCGTCAGCTATACGTATGCAAAAAGGTGGACGTGAAATGTAAAAAAAAAAGCTACTGATATATACGACCCAAAGTCTTTTGGCTTTGTATTAAACTATGTTTAGTTCTCGAGAAGCTCCACTGGTAACAAGCTCACTACATTCAAACTCACTATGTTGCTGCGGTTCATTTAAACCAATTTAGTCAGATTTAATGCAACTTAATACTACAAGGCTTTTAAAATCTGAACAGATTTCATCATACAAAATGCTTACACGACTACTTTTCGGCATCTTTTCGGTAGTCTTTAACATCCACTTTTCAGTGTAGAACTTTTTTTGTTGCAATGACTGAAATGTGCTTAGCATTCACGCTAAATAACAATAATGGAAAATCGACTGGCATAAGGTGCTTACCTTCCACCAGAGCAGTTAGTAAGGTGACGTTAGCAGCCTTTCTGCGACCCGCCGGCAAGTTCAGCCCAATTTTATCCAGTTTTTCCCTCAAGGACCGGCCGCCGTTCTTTGACTTTGCCCTTTAGAATAGAATTAACAGTGAGTTTCATTAATGACCTTTTGGTAAATCTGCCATCTGTCACATTATCGGATGAGCTTTTGTACAATTCCTAGCAAACCCAGTTTGACATGCACAGCGTTTTTTCCACTCTTCCAAATCTTTAAGCGTTTAGCATGAGCAAAATTGTACTTTTTAATGAAATCACCAATTAATTCCAACAACATGTTCCGAGCGAGCACCAGTAACCAGGAGAGCAGAGCTTAGCGAAGGCTTAATTATTGCAGGTGAAACACATGGGTTTTATTTGTTTTGTTTGTGTTATACGACTTCGAGGCCAATATGAAAAGAGGTTTTGGGCCCAGATTCACATGGATAAACAGCCTCATGAAATAAAATGATGTCACAGCTCAAGTGTTTAAAATGCATTGCAAAAAAAAAAGCATACACGCGCTGACAAAAACCCCACTTGCTGTTTGGACTTCGGTATTATGCATGACTAGAGTTGTGGCCTGGCATCACCCTTCACATGTGGGGTAAGGGATTGTTAGCAGGAGGCATGAGTAAGTGCCCCCTTTTTCCGTCCGACACCTCCCCCTCCTAATGCTTGTGCTATATGACCTACTTAACGAATATCAGTGCGTTTGCGTCAGACACATGGGAACAGAAATATATTCCCAGTAATAAGGGGCAATGAGATTAGATTGTGTGTTTGATGACATCAACGCCCCCCCCCCAACATTGCACATATATATATATGGGTCAAAGGGTCAAGTGAAATTAAAATTAGCATCAATTCAGCAGTACACACACAAATGGGGAGCTTAATGGTACCAAATCATGAACCTGCATAGACTGATTAACACACACATTTAACTCTTTGTTTCCACTGATTGGCAAATGCATGGGGGGAATCATGAAACAAAACATAGACAGACAAAACATAAGAAATTACATTTTGATTAAAAAAAATCCCTTTTTCTAGACCATTCAGATTTTAGCATCTTAGCATAATTTTCATGACAATTATTTCACTTGCACAAACAATTTTCAGTGTACAGTGTAAAATGGCTAATAAATTGATTATTTTTTATTAAAATCAGCATAAATTAAAATTAAACTCTTAGACTATCATAATATATAAATGATTTATGATTTTATTCATATATGTTTAATTTCACATTAATTTTGTTGGTAATTATGGTAATAAAGATTTTCTTGAAAATGTCACATTAGTGTTTTTCAATGATGTTTAGAATAGGCTTTAGATTTGGGGTGAAATATGACCTGGGCATGTTGTTGACTGGTTTAATCGATATTCATCCATCAACTGTTTATTAGCTCAGATTTTACCTGTAAACATATTAATAGTACACTCTAAAAATGATTTTTTTTTTTTTTTTTTTTTTTATTAGAGTATGTTTTACAAAATTGTAAAAACTGTGAAACTTACTAGCAACTTCTGAGTTAATCTTGTTTGTACTGTACACCAATTTTTCAGTGCATTTATATTACCATATTAACAGATTTTCAAATATGTATGTGCAGTAACTGCTTACCTGCGTAATACTCCTCCGAGCAGGGAAGCATTTAGACACTCTGGTGGGGACAAGCGTCTCTGAACTTCTGCCACAGTTACTTTGTACTTAGAAGTGGAGCTGAGAAGAGAGAGTCGACCAGGTACTGAACAGAAGACCTCAGTGGGATTTGACACCATTCCCAGCAGCGGCTCTTTCTGAAAGGGAATCCCAAACGGACTTCCCTTCGGCAGGGACACCGGACCTGGAGATGAGAAATATATATCGGTCAACCAAACAGCTCCGAATGACATACATTACCACTACAGGGCTATAAAATTATTGTGTATAACAGCTGAGACCATTTGGCATTTGATTTTGGGAGAATTTGATGAGAAATGTTTGGGTTTATGTTGAGAAAGCTCTGATTTCTATTGCACATTATTTTTCTTTAAACAAGGAACAAGCTGAACTTCCTGTAAGTGGAAAACTCAAGGTTTACCTTCACCAGCACATGATATTTTCATCAGTATTCGAATTTTGTTCAGAAAAAGAGTGAATATTATCTGTGTATTTGCAAAGTGGAAGCTGAAATGGTATAGATGAAGACGGAATAAATTCAAGCCAAACATGTGACAGAAATGTTGATATGAACCAGAATGGGACAGAGCAGTCAACCATGCTATAATCACGTCAACTAAAATATTGGCATAGACATTAATTCAGCAAGTCACTTTGGTGACTCGAAAGAAAATCTAAATTACTGACTGACTAAAATACATGCCAGAATCTGTCAGTCAACTCTTGCCCACAACATAATCCAGACGCTGCAAACGAACACATCTAAATATACTGCAGGAAACAGGAAAGACCACCAAACAATCTCAGAAATATAGAGTCTGAAATAGATTTTTTTTTTTTTTTTGCTGTGAAATACATTGCATTCAAATGTGATCTTTAGTGCAACTACAACTCGCATCTTGAAAGTAAAAAGACCAAAACTTCACATGCTTTTGGAACTAATCAGTTGTTCTCAAACGGTGGGTTGTAAACCTGTTCTGATATATGCTTTTTATAAAATGCAGCTAACCATATGGTCATGCATAGTTATCACAGGAAAACAAATAGGAATATTAACTTTTAAAATACTAGAAAAATGCTCTTTTTGTGGATGGAAAGGTCATTAAACCCATGCATTTGTAACTTGGTATAAGTGAATTAAACACATGTCAAACTGCATGCATTCAACCTCACAAAACGTGAACAAAAAGTACAAAGTAAAATAAAGTTACTAAATTGTTTTATACAAACATTGTAGTGATACTAAAGACGTTCTTGTTTACTTTTGCATGCTACATTGCTTAGTACTGAATCGGGTTGATGTAACGTCCCAAAGGGTCCTAAAGCAAACCTGTTGAGAGCCACTGATACCAACCATTCATTTCAGCAGCTAGTGATCACACAAAACAAACAGACGTTCAAAACTATCTTTTGGTTTTGCTTATTTAAGACAATTTCGTGTCACAGCATATGACTGAACAAAATACCCATGCATGTTTAAAAGGAGCCACACCCCAACTACAGTTGATTCTTGTCTTCTTGTGCGTGTTTGTGTGTGTAGTGGGGCAGAATTGCGTTCTGACGGTGCCGTTTCAAAAGACTAAAAAGCAGGCCTAGGCCTCCTCTCTCTGAGCAAACACACCATTTTAAGGATTGCCCAACATCTACAACATTGCCTGGTCTGCCATTTTGAGAGGAATCCTTTCTTTGGCTTTCCATTCATGCTGAAAGAGTGGCAGAATGCTCCGCGGATCAATGCCAGATTAGTTAAATGGACCACATGACCAAAAGGATTAGCGATATATGTATGAACCAGCACCACCTCAACTCCGCCCACCTAAACCGTTGGCTCGGACAAGCCAAAATCTGGAGCCTGACTTTGTTTTTTCCACATAAACAGCAAAGGTGCATGGTTTTAGTCTTTAACACAGCTTAAGCAGATGGATTCCTTCTGAAGATTTGGATCAACATCAGTTTAATAAATGCAAGTGCATTGCATACATTTAATGCAAATGCAAATGCGAACTTAAAGGAATCAGAATCATGGAACACAATCTTATTTGATTAAAAAAAATTATAGAAGGTTAACTAATTATGAAAAGTCCTGAAATGCTAAACTATATCACTTCATAACGCTTCATAATTATAATGCATAATAAGCACATGTTTAAAAGATTACATGGCATTTTTGTACTTTTGTTTGTCACACCACCAAAGGTAATTAAAATGCTACAGTATCTATATTGTACAGTTGGGCTTTCTTTTTAAATAAAACAACTCAAATCATAAAGTGAACAGAATTTTATATATCTATATCTACATATATATCCATACACATCTTTCCATTTAGGTTTTACAGGCCACTTTCCCACTGTTTTTGACCAATCCAATAATACTATAAAATAATATTAATTATTAGGGTTTTATTGTGGTTATTATTAAAAATATCACACAAAATATATATCATTTTGCTATTGCACTGTAAAATTAAAGAAAGTGTAATAAAATATCATTTCCTTCTTTTATTTATTTATTTTTTTATGTACAATTACAATGCTCACATCATTCTCATATAAATTTGAGCCTAAAGGATACATTTATGTTAGAAAATAAAAATGCCACCAACCTTTTTTGATGACTGTATGGTCAGGAATTACAATACTGTGATCACCTTCTTGCTGCAAGAAATAATCAGGAAATGCATTACTATCCACTTAATACCAAATAAATAATTATAAAATGATTAATCATATCAACTCACCTGAACATCATCCAATCCGTGGCCTATATCGTGCAAACCGATGTTATCCCCTATGGAATCCATTCCATGGACGTGTGGAGGCAGCAGTTCTGGTCTTCTAAAACCGTCCCGCCGCATCCCGGATGAGCCCCCTTCCAGGCCCAGAATGGGACTGCCGAGTCCGCCCCGGCCGTGGCTCCCGAGGGCCTCTTGACCTTGTCGTCCAGGCCATGACTGTTGCTGATTAGATGCTGCAGACTGGTGTATCGAGTTGATATTAAACGGGTCGCCCAGATGAGAGTACGGGTCACTAGGTTGGGTGTACGGTAGAGGCTGGTAAGGGGGAGGGAAGTACGGCGGTTGGAAGTCCGAGCTGGCAGTGTGCGAGAGGGACGGTGGCGGGCTGTAGAGGTGCTGGCTCACCGCGGGAATGTGAGGTAAACGGGGGTTTCCATTGCTGCTAACATCATGTCTTTCCTGCTGAAAAAGAGAGTGCATCACATTAAAACCACACAAAAATGAGTTGATTTTTTTGCCCTCTTCTAATCACAAGTGTAAATGTTTTAATTTAGAGAACCACCAATAAATATTATTAGTTATTAAGAAAATATCAAAACATTTAAACATTGTACAGTTCTCACAGATAGTTATCAAATCCTGCAACCATAAGCATTTTTATGCAAATTAAAAACTGAACTTTGCATGCTTTTTAGTTTATCACGCAAAATTAAATGCAAGCTCAAAAACCTCTGAATAAAATTTAAAACATGCAGTTGTTGGCTTAAAGATTTCTATTTCTACCCGACTAAACCCTTGAATGCACTTTTGTTCATTTAACTCTATGTATCCAGTCACATCGAACGCATTTGGTCTGTTCATTTAGATGTTATCATATGCTACGCATATGTAAGGTTACCAGACCAAACATTTTTACAAAGTCATTTGTTCTCTTTCTAATTCAACGTCAACTGCTCGTCTTTTGAGTCGGTGTTCAGCTCTTGAGTGGACTGTATAGTGTGCATTCATGACTCCTATTGTCTGGCAAAGTTGCTTGGATAGTTACTGTCACCAGAGACACATGAATGACAATGAGCGACAGGCCATTTCTAGACAGCTTAATGGAGCCCACATGAATCACACTTGAGAGATTTCACTCATATTCATACTGAAAACCGATATTTTTAACAATCGTGCTTGCGCTAGTAGAGAATACTGCGCCTAAAAAATTGTATTATTAATTAAATTATTTTTTTGGAATCACATTGTAAGAATTCAGTCCGTGTAAAATCAAACATGAAATCTAAAACTAAGAATTGTATTGTATTGTTATTAATAATAATTGTGTTGTCATTATTATTATTATTATTTTTACACTTAGCTACTTTATTATTATTATTGTTATTAACGGGTGAACTAATTAAAAAAAAATATTGTACACATTTTTAGTAAATTTTGATGAAAATTCTATACAAAATACATGCATTAACTAAAATATTTTTCATATCTATTATTTAAACGAACGCGGTTTGGTCGTCAATTATAGTTTTGTTTATTTGCGCAAGTTTAAATTTAAAGTATCTCATTAAAAAAAATAAAGAAAATAGCGTATAGGTATATCTCTTACATTAAGAATGACACATTAAGCAGCATGTGTGGCAAGTTAACTTCGCAGAACTCACTTTGCATATTATTTGGAAATTGAACAATGCGGAATTTCCATATTTTAAATTATAAACAGACAATGCATGTGTTTAATTTTCCATAAAATGTGCTCTTCGGACAGATGTGCGCACAGAAAAAAAAAATCGCGCTTCGGTTCGCTTCTTCGTCTTACCTCGCAGTCATCTTCATACTTCACGTTATCTGCTAATTTCCACAACATTTTGCCTTTGACGCGAGTGGATCTCAGATGCGTTTATCAGTGCTGTTGTTTGTTTGCGTTCTAGAGTAAAATCCAGAAAGTCCGGAGCGCGCCGCGCAGAAGTGAAGCATCAACTCAGTGTTAAAGGAGGAGGATGAATGAAGAGAAACTCATGCAGCTGTAGACACAAACTTATCGCGTGAAACGAATTCGAGGGTTCCGGTCCAAACAGACACGTTGAACAGAAGCACTCGACTCCCTCTGACGGACAACAGAGCGGCTCAGTCTCGACTCACTGATTCTCTTTGGACTCTCACTACTATATTTGCATGAGCCAGCGGAGGGCGGTGACCTACTGCGCGGTGGCTACGTCAGAGCGAAGAACATGCTGCTGATTGGCTACTGTCAGGACGACGGACCAATCGCCGAACTGTCCGTCTGTTCAGAGGGCAAATTAATCCTGGACCAAAAGTTGCAATGTTTTGCCATTTACCGAAACAAACTCTACAAAGCATGCTTGAAGCATATGTACCGTTTTAATTAAAATTAAATGTTATTTACTCAATTAGGATAATTTGACAGAACGATCTATAGACGGAACTATAAAACGATAGACAGAACGACAGAACAGAAAAAAGATAGCTAGATAGAGTTTAGTTGGAGTGCAAAAATTGGACAAACGAAAAGATACTTGTCATATTTTCCACTCAATTTTAAGCTGATTATATATGTCGTAATGAAAACATACGCATTAAATTAAGGGGGAAAATGCAAAGTAAAAACGTTTTCACTAATGATTTAAGACTTTACAGATCAACTGTATATTTGTATATAATTGCATTTTTTTAAACGTTTTTGCTTATAGTTTCTAATACAAAGTAAATTTAAACAATTAAATATAATATAAATATATATTACATATAAAAATAACAATAGGCTAATAATAATAATAATAATGAATGCAAAATATTTTAAAGTGGAAAATGTCTGAATTGGAGTTTTGAAAATCAAAAAGTCAGCAAGGAAAAAATCTAAGACGAAAGAAAGGCTAAATCCTGACTTAGTCTCGCCTGTCTGTTAATGCAGGTGAAATAAATGTATTTGTGGGTCAAAGTGCCTGCGGCTCGAGCTGGACTGTGATAAATGAAGTGCACGAGCGGGTTTGATTCCTCAGTAATCTGAATGAAGTTACTGTCAGATACTTTAACGCATGCAGACTCTACTGTAACCCCGAGGGAGAAACATCTGCTTATGTAACCTGCTGAAATGGCAAGTAAAACATCCACTCAGGGCAACAATAAGATGCATGAATGCCAGTTGTCGTAACACAATAATTATTATTTACCTATGGGTCTAACCTGGAGACTCTGTAAAAAACCTTTAAAAATGTAACCATTTTTAAAGGTTTGTGCAAAACGGAATCAGTACGACTGGTTTAATAAATCATCAGTATGATTTCATATTGCTGATTTATTAAATCAATCGTACTAATATCCATATTAATTGTAAACAGTGATTCACCGTGAGTGTTTTATTTCAGCTCAAAACTCATCGCGTAAAATAAGCGAAATCAGCAAATAAGCATATAGTAGTATGCAGTAATTTAATTTGTCTCAAAAATATATATGTAAATGATTTAGTAAAAAATCGTAATAATAGGACGGATTGTTTTGGTCTCGTTAAAAAAAAAAAAGAATAAATAATTAAAGCGCATTTTACGTGAATCCCTGATCATACAGGCCCATGATGCGCTGAAACAAGGAGGCCTGCAAAGTATGAAAACATACTATAGAATAAAAAATATAATAGAAATGCTGTGTTTAAATTATTTAATTAATAACATAACAAAAGTGTGTGTTATGCGTGTTTTTTTTTTTTTTTTTTTTTTTTTTTTTTTTTTTTGTTTTTTTTTTTTGTTTTTGTTTTTGTTTTTGTTTTATTAGGACAACCGGAGATCGTTGTAACTCTCTCTTATTTAACGTCTGCAGCTCAGTGAATTTTCCCCCTTATACTTTTACATATTTTCTAATATTTATCTGCTATAAATTAAGAAATCTACATTTTAGGCTTAAGCTGTAAATAAATTCCAAAAAGCGTTGCTGTTACAACCTAACAGTAACAAAATGCGGATTGAGAAAAGGGGGTCAAAAGGCGAAATCAAATCAGTTTTGTACATTAACCATTTTATTAAACTGACCTGAGAATTATTGTTAAACAACCCAGGGCCGCATTTCATTTTAGCCAATAGAATTAAGAAAAACGGAAATATTTTAAAACAGCAGCAGTTACATAACACACCAACATGCTAGCTATTAAAATGTGGATTTATAAAATCTAAACAAATGTGTAGCCAACACTAAAACACTAGAACCATCATCGTCTGATCAGACATTAAATTGACAGCTTTTACATTTGGGTTAAAGCTGGATAGATCAAATTAAAGAAGAAAATCTGCTGAATCAGATGCACCGTTTGTCATTAACTATTATTAGCATGACCACAAATCAAATTATAACCAGTGAGTAAAATGTTTTGTTTATTTAACTAGGTATTTATTTATTTATTTTAATCCTGAAAATGCTTTATGATTTTTACAGAGACTTCTGATCTCACGTGGTGCTTACGTATGATTTTAGCTAATGTCTAATTGGTGAAACTGTTGGGTATTAAAATACTCCCAACAGTTCTCTTCTTATACTGTGAAACTGATAAGGCGCGTTTTTTCCCTTCATAAAGGCGTCTGCTAAATTCATAAATTCATAAAGTCCTACTGTTAAACGTTCAGATAGGTGTTACGTTTCACACCCGAAGAAATAAACGCTCTGCAATTATTTATTATTGTTTTATTATTATTGTTATTATTGTTAATAGCTGCTACTGTTGTTATTAACCTGCTTCCTTTAGGCTGTACATTCTGCAAACGCAAGCAAAACTTAGGCACCAATTTATACGAATTTAAACCATTTACTAAACTAACAAATTTAACAAAATGTATACAACACATGCCACATCGGTTACTGGCAAATGATACATATATTGACATAATTATAGCAATAAGCATTGAGTGGAAACGTACCCGCCAGTCCAGCCTCTCCAGCAGCGACATCTGCATTAGCTGTTCAGTCCCACTGTAAAGCAGCAAATGTTCGCATCACACACGCTGCCGCCGCTCATACACCTGGATGCGCAGACCAGGCAGAGCGCATGCGCGGACTCTGAGAACACCTGAACGGGGGCCGCAGCATTCCAATCGATGAGGATGATTAGTCATCGCTTCAGCTCTGTGGAGCAACACACTATTGCACAACGGCGCTTTAATTAAAGAAGCGTCCAGACTAATTAAAATTCAAGACAAGTCAAGACGATCTAAAGAATTCACACACATTTTGACTTTGCTAGTAGTTCGTTTTAATTTAAGAGAGATTGTACTAAGATATATTCAAATCAGTGTGAGTGCATGCCTTGTATTTGAAGTTATATTACAAAATTACCCGATTTGTCCATGCTTTCTAAGAGTTGACGGTGGGAACCTTGAATATATCATTAAGTGATATTCCTGCAGGAAATGAAGTGGGGGGGGGGGGGGGGGGTAAACTTTTTAAGAAAGTCTTGGAAATTTAATTTCATCTGCAAGACTTCCTTACAGTTTTAAAGTAAAATAATCATGCCTAAAAAGGAAACGCTTCCTTGGCGTTTAATGTTTCACAGAACATGATACACTAAATTTTGCTACCGTGAGTAATACAGTTAAATGTTAAGTTTGACATTCCAAGCATGTATTTCTCAAGCTTTCTCACGCACACAGGAATTAAGACACATACCTGAAAATGCGGAGACTGGACTTTATTTATGCACCTGTCAGATGAACATAAACGATTACATTTAGGGAAACTGCACAAAGTCCAGACTACATTAGATCTAATGCTGTTTGACAGGGGCAGCGCTTATTCGTAGACATCTACTGCCACCCTGTGGACAAAAAGCAGTACTGATGGTCATTACTAACAAATACGCAGCAACAGCGCATGATTTCTCCTAGATCGGACTTTTATTGTGTGCACAAATAATGCATGTTTAGAAGTACAACACATAACTACTGCAGCTAGTTGGTTATTTCTGTGATATAGTGACAAGAAACTCTTAATAATAACAACAGTGCTTCAGGAACACGCATTTATGCTTCTGAGGAGGAAAACAAACTTTTCTGCCTTTAAATTGGTTTTTACCGCAATACAGTTACAGTTCATGTTTAAACCTGAATAAAGTGGTTTAAAACAAGATCCAGTCGAAAATGCTAATGGAAAAGACATGTAACACTCAAGCAAATATGGGTTTACTTAAAATAAACACTTAAGCATGCAACTAATTTAAGATATATAAAGGTAAACAAAAATGCAATGGTGAAAAATAAATTGGCTAAAAACAATGCATCAATCCACCAGCCAGAATTTTGCTCCTCCAAAGCCTGATCACTAGAGGGCGAGCTTTACTAGGAAGAACGCACTCAAAAGTGGTAAGGCGTGTGTGTGACCCAGTTGGACATCTGGTCTTTGGAACGTTTGGCAGAGCTGTGGGAGGTGAAGAGCGACTTGTAGGCCTCTGATTTGTCCTTCATGGCCTGGATCGATCTCTTACTGCCAGCAATGGTTCCCGCAGGGGCCTTTAATGTTTTAGAGCACTCGCCGGATGTGGACGGTCCTGGAGCTGAGCGGGAAAAAGACAAGACGCCACAGCTTGAGTGACTGAACCCTCAGACACATGACTTCTCCTGGGGTGGACTGAACTTTGAAAATTGAGTTTGTTTATCAATCAGATTTGGAGAAATGTAGCATTTCATCACCAATGGATCCTCTGCATTGAATGGGTGCCATCACAATGAGAGTCCAAACAGCTGCTAAAAGCATCACAATAATTCACAAGTAATCCACAGCACTCCAGTCCATCAGTTAGTCTTGTGAAGCACAAAGCTGCATGTTTGTAAGAAACAAATCCAACATTAAGTCATTTTTAATTTCGAACTACTGCTTCCAGCTGTAATACTCTATCCACAGTATTGCTTTCTCCACTGAAAAAAGTGACTGAATCAGCACTGTTTACCAACCAAAACAGTCTAAAAAAAGTTCTAAAAAAGTATTTTGATCAGAAGCCACAGTTTGAAGTTAAAATGTCTTCATGACAAATTTGTTTCTTATAAACATGCATCTTATGGCTTCACAAGACATGAACTGATGGACTGGAGTGGTGTGGATTACCTGTGGATTATTGGGATGCTTTTAGCAGCTGTTTGGACTCTCATTCTGACGGCACCCATTCACTACAGAGGATCCATTGGTGAGCAAGTGATGAAATGCTACATTTCTCCAAATCTGATGAATTCTACATCTTAGTTGGCCTGAGGGCAAGTACATTGAGCAAATTTTTATTTTTTATAGTCTAAACTATTCCTTTAACTATTAAGGATTATATGAATAAATTCTTATTTCAAAGTCTTTCAAGATTATATTCTCTAAACCTATTGCACATACAGGCTGTCAGATATATGAGCTGTCTCTTTTTGAGGACAAGACAACAGAGAAGCCTGACATGCCCCTAAATGACATGACCACTTCATTTGTATAGTGGGGGTAATTCATTTGCTTGTTAATATCCTGTGTGGTGTGCTCAGACTCATGTGATGACACCACACTTTGAAAAATGATGGCTAGTAAGATGTTTTATGTTATTACATCAGGCTGATATTAGTACTGAAATTGAAAGGGTCATTGAGAACTTAAACATTCATACTTGTATGATGTGTACTTAAATGCATATTATTATATTTGAATGCACTACCATTCAAAAGTTTGGGGTGATTTTTTTAAAATTAATACTACAGTTTAGGATGCATTTAACTGATTAAAAGTAACAGTAAAGACATTTATAGTGTTACAAAAGATTTATATTTCAAATAAATGCAGTTTTTTTTAATCAAACAATCCTGAAAAAAAAGGTATCACAGCTTCCACAAAAACACAAAGCTGCAAAACTGTTTTCAACATTTGTAATAATAAGAAATGTTTTTTAAGTAGCAAATCAGCATATTAGAATGATTTCTGAAGACTGAAGTAATGATGCTGAAAATTCAGCTTTGAATCACAAGAATAAATTACATTTTACAATATACTCACATAGAAAACACTTATTTGAAATTGTAATAATATTTCAAAATATTACTGTTTTTACTGTATTTATAATCAAATAAATATATCCTTGGTGGGCATATGAGACCTCTTCAAAAAAACCAAAAACAAATCCTAATGACCCCAAAATTGAACGGCAGTGTACATAATAATTTTAATACACATCATATACTTTGTCAATTAAATTAATAACTTTTTTTTTTTTAAAAATCATCAACTGCAAGTCATACAGCACATGAGTTCACTTCCTCTGCTGCCCCCTACTATCTAGATGAATATAAGGGATGTGTACTACCATAAACTGCTTACAGTATACTGCAAAGTATGTATACTGCCTACTACTAAAATACTATGTGAATCAATATGCAATGACAAGGAGTTTTTCCTTTGCTTTTCTGTAAAAATGATGATGAAATGTATTGCATCTACAGACTCAACATTTGTAAAACCAACAATTATATGATTGTGCTTTCAAAAACATTCACATATAATTTCATTTAACATTACCGGAACAAATCTAGCCCTTCTGTACTCTAACATGCTGGGATACCTGAATCACTGCTGCTTCCACTGCTGCCCTCTCCATTCAATGACGTAGATTTAGTCTCGGAGGCGTCACAGCTTCCTGCCATCACGAGAGAAAAGGAAAAAAACATCATTACCTATTTAATAGTTTACTAGTTAAACCAGTGTTATTTTAGTATTACTGAAATACAGTAGTTTAGTTATTAGTTTTAGTTATTGTAGTACATCAAGTTCAAATAAATGAAAGCAAATGTTGCTAAATTAAAAGGAAGGGGTTTTTTTTAATAATTTCAGTTTTAGTACAGTAAAACAACCCTGGTGTGAACATGTTTTCTAAGAATATGAGCTCATGCTTTTAAATAGCTGATCTTAAATATTGCATAAATAATATTTAAAATATTATTAAATAAATATTTGTGACGTCTCACTGTGACAAGTTATACTTTAAAACAAAATTTAAACTATTACACACAGCACTTTATTTTTACATGCAGCTCATATGTATTTGCCATACTGCATGACCATTTCAAACAAAAATATATACGTTCATGTTTACTCAAGCATCTTGATAAAAATGCTTAAAAAAAAAAAAAAAAAAAAAAAAAAAGATAAAAAAGCTCACAGAAATGTGATGCATCATCTACCCTCATAAAGTTGCACATCCTGACACAGAAAACAACAATATAATATAATTGAAACCACTGTATAATAAAAATCTCAAAAGTTACTGACAACCCGGGTCGTATCACGTAATCTTCAACAGCTCATTAGTTAATGTACAATCAAAAAGCAATCATAAAACATGCCATACAACTTTTATGAACCGCAGTAAATGCAACAAATGCAGTCAGTGTGGTTTCCCCATTTCTATGGGGAGAACAAAGAGGTTGTTTCATCTGATTGTTTTTAGAGGAACGTCTAATGCTGCGTGCACACCAAACGCAAAGTGAATATTCTCATCGCATTATCGCTCTAGATTACTCGCAGGACGTTTTTCGTGTCACTAGCACAAATAAAATCAATCATCGCATAATGCTTTCTTACATTTTCTGATACAACCGGACATGTCAAACTGAATGTCTCAGTAAGTTCTTCGCCGATTTGCTTGCGCGACAATGCGTTTTGCCAATTTTCCAGCTCAAGTTGAAATTTTTTCACATCACGCGTTCGACGTCATCACTTCACCTGGTTATTTGCGTCTTTGCATTGACTTTGTATGTAATCTACTTGTGCAAATAATTTAATTTGCTTTTGATGTACACACACACCATAAAGGCTATGAGGATTTAAATCCAGAAACTAATTTTTCTTTACATGTTTTATAGCTGACAACTGAAAAAGGAAGGACTGCAATAAAAAAAAAAAATCTATTTAAACATGATAAACAGACAGTCCTCTCCTTTCTGAACGCATCTTCAAAAGATTGTGGATAATTACAGTTTCGTTCCGGTTTTAACTGAATTTGTATTTGTGTCAGTGTGTTTTGTCATAGTTTTGTGTCATCAAAGCATTAAACTATGTCACATCAGATGATTTGTGATTATCTCATGGATAATCACATGTAAACATTATTTTGGCCTGATTCATACTGAAGTAAAACTAAAAGGGAGGATAAAACTTTAGTGAACACTGACATTTGTCCTACACTGACTGACAACTCCTGTCAGTCATTTCTATGTTTAACCTTAATTCCTGACATACTTGGTAATTAAAGTTAAAGGAATGTTACGGGTTCAATAAACGTTCCCATTTATCCATAGCACTGTGATGTACTGACAACTACCACAGACTTTATTGAACTCATCTTTCAGTTTATTAAAAAAAGGAACTTACAGTGGGGGCCTCGTCTGTTTAAAGCAATCTTTCAACAAAGTTGTCTTGATGATGCAATGCCGGGAAAGCCAGTAAAACCGGTACAAATATCACACAGTATGCGCATGGGACAGGGGCTGTTTACATACAGAAAGATCCACCCACAAGAATTATGTGTGGAATTATCTACCTAGAAAAGTCTCCTAATCTCACTTTAGATGACTCAACAGCTCAAACGATAAACTGAGATTTAAAGCAGAAATGAAATGGATGGTGAGACGCTGTTTTACGGTTTAAAAAACGGAAAAACCAGCATCACAAAAGTAGCTCATATGCATTTCCAAGTTTTAAAAATCCAAATAAATCATGTTTTTTTCTCGTTCTCTAAAAATAAAAGCTTATCACAACATGATCGCAATTTATAACACTGTATATAAAATAATACCAAAATAACACTGGTCTGTCAGAGCTCTAAAATCAAGTTTGGAATAAGAGAGTACATACAACTCTGCTCAGTATCGCATTGCTCAATATTTTACATCACAGACAGTGGCACTGAATCATCATCACATGACACCACATGATTGCGACATGTTGCACGGTGAAGCACTGCTGATTATTAGTGAAACGTATTACGTATTCACATTTTTCATGTTCCACATGAACAGAAAGAAATTAATAAGAGCTTGAAATGATAAGGGTAAGTAAATGATACCAAATTTTTATTTCTGCATGAACTATTGCTTTAGTATTATTCTAAGGATGTAGCATATCTCTGAAATACTCACTGCGGAGTGATCAGAAACTTTAATGTGATTTATAACGCAAATGGTGTATGTTACTGTACCTGCTGAATCCTGTGACTTGGAGACTTTAGCGTCTTTGCTCTTCTTTGATTTCTGCATAGAAAAAAAATAGCAATGCTTAACATGAAATTATTTTTAAAACAGTTGAAATCATAAGAAATAAAAGAACATGGAAGTGAAAAGGAAGGAAGTGAATGCGGCCTTTGCTCATTCAGTATGTTCACATAGTATGTGTGCATTTTCAGTTCCTCATCTCTTTTACAAATTGCATTAGAGTAATGCATTTGAATTTACTGGCAATTTTTAACCATAGCTTTCAAAAAGCACATCCCAGAGACCACTGCAATTCTATACCAGCAAGGAATCAATTTACTTTTGCAGTTTTAGCCTTTAATCGGCGCTCTTCCATGGCCTTCTGAAGCTTCTCCACCTCCTCTTTAGTCCCATTCAGCGTCACAAGGTCGTCTTCTTGGAAAGGATCTCCACACTATAAACAAGAACATGAAAATTAAAATGAATGAAAAATTAAAATACTGTTAAATGACTATATATATATATATATATATATATATTTTTTTTTTTTTTTTTTTTTTTTAAACACACAAAAGCATATATACACTAAAAATAACCAAATAAAAAAAATTAAATACAAAAAAAATTACATTAAAATAAATCAAATTAAAATCAAATTAAATTAAATCAAATTAAATTAAATTTTAAAGACAGGAATATTGTACAAATCATGACATACTTATTGACTTATGAGGCATGAGCCTTTACCCTGGGTTCAAACTTTCCTAAAATGTTCCTGGAGACTAAATGAGGTGTAGGACTTATTCAATATATTCAGGAAATATATTCATTACAAAGTCTCAGGGAGATGGTTTTAGGGCTTTGCCTTTGTTATTATACAACAAGGGCTTACAACTACAGTGCATTTCAAAACAGTACAAATTATAGAGAGTTCAAACCTGGCTTAGGAACTAGGCTAGAACTAGATATTACAGCTTAATTTGACGTAGATTTAACCTATATGTCTTTACACATGTCGAAAGTCTGAAAAATACAGTAGAACAAAATCCTCTCCTGTCGAAGGTAAAAAAAAAAAAAAAAAAAAAAAAAAAAAAAATTTCACTCAGAAATTGCTAGTATAGTTCACAAACTATTACAAAAAAAAAAAAAAAGGCAAGTAACGCATTAAACGTAAAATTAAGCAGAAAAACTGAAAAAGTATTTTCTTGTAAAACACACTCCAATAATCTTGGGTTTATTTACAGCTTTTAAAAACATTTTGTACAAAGTAGTAAAGTCATCTTAATGGCAATTTTGTTGACCTTTTTATATGTATTACAGACTCTGGTGGTTAAAAATTCACAGCGGTTGATTTTAGTTGTTTTGGTAGTTGCAGAAACACCCTAATACGCACAAAACAGGCATGACAGCTTTGCCTGAAAAGCAGAAAAAAATGTTGCACTGATGACTAAGTTAAGTGAAAGCCAAACACACACACAGTGACACAGGCATTCAGCAGCAGCTATTGTCCTGCACACAAGCAGCACTGGCACACATAGGAGCACTAATCTCCCTCGCTCATCAGCAAACGCACGGGCCGCCAGCCTTCCGGCATACTACAGATCAGTTGCTTTCTGTCCCCGCTCAGGTCGGTACAAAACGAGGAGCTAATGCAAAGAAGGCATCTGACAAAAAGAACAGGAAGTGGAGAGAGGAAACAGAGATGAAAATTATGAAGGTAAAGATAGAAAGAGAAACTAAACCTTATACTAAAACTATACTAAATCTGGTTGAAGCTTTAAAGTCAAATTGAAATCAAAACAGACAAAATGTACTTTCTCAATATAAATCCTTGATCATATTGTGCACATTACTGCAAATTAATGTAAAATTTTGGTCTGTTGTTTACAAGAAGGAACTTTACATGTACTGCTAAAAGAGCTTTTACTGAGATTTTGTGTTATTTTTGAAGCTTAAAAGTTCTTGTTCACATTTAAAATGCAAATTAAAATAAATGACGAGTTAGTAACTCATTCGCACATTCCTGATCTTATTGTGCGCAATTTCCTCCATGAACATTACTCCAAATGTAAAGAGCACTTTTGCAATAAAAGTACAATTTTGGCCAGTTGTTTACACAAAGCTACTACACTGTCAGAAAAAAGGTACAGTTCTGTCACTGGGGCAGTACCCTAAGGTAAAAAAGTGAAAAGGTACATCTATGTACCTTTACATACCCCTAAACTGTACATATTAGTACCTTAAAGCTACATTTTACTACTTTGAAAGTACATATTGGTACTATATTTGTGCCTTTTTTTACTTTTGTACCTTAGGGAACTGTACCTTTTTTTCCTGACAGTGTATAAACTGACTACTGAAGTAGCCATTTTTAGCTTTTCCTTATTTCTGAAGCTTGACAGTCCCTATTCACACTCAAAATGCAAATAATCAAATCTAGGGACTAAATGATGACCGAATATTCATTTTTATGCATGACAACAACTATTTGTTGTATACTACAGCTATAAGTCTCACATTCCTGATCTTATTGTGCATTTTTTCCTCTATGCACATTATTGCAATTTTTGCAATGTTACTTACACAAAGCTACTACATATGGACTGCAAAAGTAGCTGTTTTTAGGCTTCTTGCTATTTTTGAAGCTTGACCTTATTCACATTCAAAATGCAAACGGCAAAAGAAACGACTAAATTATGTCAGAATTAGCAAGATTCTGCCTCTGTGTATGGTCATTCAGGACCAATAAGATGGCTTTCGTCAACGGTAAACCTGATGTAAAACACCTAACCAGTTCTGCTGAATACAGCAGGTTACAGAACCGGTTAGACATTGTACTACAGATGAAATGTCACGCTTCACAACAATATAAACCTCTTGAGATAAGAGTGTTAAAAAGCAAAAGAGGTGCACATTACACCATGGACTGAACCAACCATTTTTCACCTCCTTATGCTCCTCCTCCTCTTCTCTCATGGGAGCGTTACCGAGCAGCCAAGCCCCAGAGTTGCAGGAGAGCCGCGCGTTCACAGCGACCTCATAACAGCGATAGCCGGCTCACAGCCAGAGCAGACTCTTTATCTCTTTCTCTCAGTAAGGCAGAGGCACCGATAGTAAATGCTCGGCGGGAGACTTCTGCTCACGAAGGAGCCTTTTAGACAGAGGTCACGTGGAAGTCAATGCGTTTGTGAATGTTTAATCTAATTTCCTATTTACAAGAGTGGAAACGGCTTGAGCTGAAAGGTAGGCACACTTCGATTCATTGGACTGTCTAATGCACTTGATGTTTATGTTTCTAAAGACCAAAACGTGTATGGGGGAGCCTTGTAAGGAGGTTTCATTTTGCTATTTAACTACAATATGTATAATGTATAAAGGATTGTTATACACTATTAGTAGAAATACACACAGCAACAATCTGCTGCTCTTGAAGCTTGAGGTTTGACTGTACATATGATGTCTTATCAGGCGCTTTATAAGTTCATTTGCTATTTACCAACTACTGAGAAACGTGGAAAACGAATCATCTTCTCAGTGCCATTACGTTGTTTTGATGATTCATTTTCTACGTGTCTCAGTAGTTGTTAGATTAGCAATGTATTATCAATAAAAGCATATGCGCCAAAGTTCAGGAGGCTTTCTATTCAAAGTGATTAATTGTGATCACTACAGATTTGAAATGAGTTTAAAGTTCAAGTGCTGTTTAAACACTTCCCTAATCAATCAATAATCAAGACTTGAGACAAACTCATTAATAAACCCTTCCTAGATTACAAAAACCCTATAGATTTGCTTTAGATGTTACATTTGCTTTCAATTTACTCCACAACAATTATAGAATAAGAACTAATGAATTATTCGTGCAAATGTTTCAATCCTGTTGTCAGGATCTAATAGATTACCAGCTTCTTTCTTACTAACTGTATTTTACATTATTGCTTTATTAAAAAACGTTTGTTTTTTTTTATCCCATTACGGTGGAAATATAACTGCCTTTTCCATGCAAAACAAATTACTTTAACACAAATCATCACATATGAACTCATATCAAAAACCTGTCATGCAAAAATGTGAAAATACATTGTATATTTAAATATTGGTTGTAGACAAGCGCTTGATGTAAAATTTTCCACTGAAGAGGAAGCCGCACAAGCTCTTTAGTGAATGGTTTGTTTGCCATCGCCTTAAACCATTTATGATAATGCACTTCCTAATAAAGTAAAAGAAACAACAACAAAAAAAAAAAAAAAAAAAAAAAACCACAGCAGTCAATACAGTATAAAACAGCCTTCAGTCCTAATTATCATAAATTATTACATCCCTATCTATGCTAAAATTTGGTCAAGAAGAGAAATCTAGTGGACTTTAATAATGCTAAATGTTGGCAACAATTTAACGCGTGCGCGTTCTGCGTTCTTGTGTGTGTTGCTTGACCCCTCCTTAGAATAATTGTTTATAAGCCACATTATCCTGCCCGAAAAGACCATAAACGTTACAGTTGGCATCTGCAATAGGTAATTAAAAACGAATCATGTCCGAGCAAATCGTGACTTTTCACTTTACGCCTACCTTTGACTAGGCGTAAGATTTAGTCTCAGACGTAGCACTACGCCGAGATGGTGCAACGGGTATGAATTCAACGCAGGACTTTAAGCGCATTTCACGTCCAGCTTAGTCTTACAACCGGCCCCTGTACTGTATTTATTTATCAAACATTTTTTTTTATAATTTGAAATGTTGTGCAGCTTATAGTGTTAAGCAGGAGAAACAACCTGTACTGTATTTTATTTATCAACGATTTTGTGCAGCTGTTTATTTGTAAACAGGGAGGGAAACCCCTGTGTTTGAATTATATTTGGCTCAAAAACTGTTTAATAAAGGCTTTGACTCTCAAGTAACCATTTATGGAAAAATACCGGATATATATCGTATACCGTCATTCCTCCTAAAAATACCGAGATATGAATTTTTGCCCATATCCCCTAGCCCTAATATAAAGCACTTTCTATTTAAAAGTATTTTCTATCTCTCAATACCACAGTATCATGCCACATAGTATAGATATGTTTGCTGCACACATGAACATCTACAAAGCTTGCAACACTTGCATCACATGTAACCAAGGAACTGATGCAAAGTACGACTCGCTCCCTACTGTCTACACAGGGAGCATCCTATATAAAAAGGGGACCTTATTAGTAACTTATTTAAAACTCTCTGCATAGGGGTGACAGGGTACTTATAGATAACTAAAATTAAAACCTTAAAAAATATGTAAAATATAAAATGTACTTTTACCTCTTTAACAAAAACAAAAATAAAAAAATAAACTATATAGACAACTTAAAAAAAATAAAAGTGAACAATATCCATCAAAACTACAGCATTATCTTAATGATGATAAAATAACACACAGCAAAATAATTAGTTCAATCACTTAAACTGTACATTTCAGTTATCTTTGATTCATTTTTTTTAAATCACAAAACTCCTTTCACTGAGAAATACTGAATCTTTAGTAAAACTCAGTCACACCTTCTTAAGAGACATTATGTCATACAGTGCTGTTATCCAAAAATAGCTCTTAAAATCCATTGCACCATTTTTACAGTCCTCTTCATTGCTTTTAAACTAGAATTGATTTGATAGCAATATCTTAAACTCAAGCTAAAGTGTAACTAACAGGTCACACACTGTACACACTATGAACGGTGTGTGCTTTTCATTCTTTAAGGTGACAATGGACAATGTCAGCGTGTTTTCTAAACCCCTGAGAGTTCATTAAACGACTTAAAACTGATCTCCAAAGCTCATTTGTGTCCAGCAACTGGGATCTCCTGCAGCGAACGAAGCTCTCTAGGGTGCTATTAAATGTAAACCTGAGGGTTGCTGGGCTCAGAAAAGAGTGCCACAACAGAGTTGGATCCAGGTGGGAAAAAAACGTTTGCACGTTTCTAAAGATGCAAGGACAATCAGCGTTACTGTCAAAGGCGGCCACACCATTATGTGTCATTAGAGATAGGAAAAAATGCTCGAGTAATGGAGACGCCCGCTGAAGAATGTTTATCCAGTCCATGTATGTAATGATATGATTACTTCTGCCCATGACTTCACAACACAGCTGAGATGGAGCCACCCAAAACAAGTGCTCTAATACTGCTCTGGAGTTCAATGTAGTGACATGATTCACCTTCAGAGGCTAAATGAGACTATTTTTTTTTTTTTTTTTTTTTAAACATTAGGTAATTATAATTTCGAAAATCAAGATGTTTACATGTGTATTTGCTTAAAATGAGTTCAGCTAACATAAAATCAACAACACTTTAGCAGCACTTATTAATACTGGTTAATGTTTATTTCTATGTACATTAGTAACATTTCAAGTTGTTTAAATTAACAAAAATACTGTAATTATGTATTTTGTGAATTTTGTGAAAAAAAAAAAAAAAAACAAGAAAAAAAAAAAAAAGATCCATGATATTAAAGTACTGTTAACATTTATACTGAAGTGCCCAACTAATGGTTCTATGATACTTTACCACAACAAATAATTATGACTTGGGTAAATGTGGCCAAAATTTGTTTACAGCACCATTTTTTAAATAAAATGTTATTAAATGTGTATTTTTAAGCTGAAAAGTCAAAAAAAAAAAAAAAAAAAAAAAAAAAAAAAAAAAAAAGAAATGAAAACGTTTATTCAAGGATGCAATTAATCAAAAGTGCCAGTAAAAACATTTATAACTTGTATAATTTCTATTTTAAATGCTGTTCTTTTGATCTTTCTATTCAAAGAATCCTGAAAAATAAAATATATCATGGTTTCCTCATAAATATGAAGCAGCAAAACTACTTTTAACATTGATAATAATAATGCAATATTTCTTAAGCAGCAAATCAGCATATTAGAATGATTTCTGAAGATCATGTGAGACTGAAGACTGGAGTAATGATACTAAAATTCTGCTTTGATTACAGCAATAAATTACATTTAACAATGCATCCACATAGGACACAGTTCTTTGAAATTGTAAAAATATTTCACAATATTACTGTTTTTACTGTATTTTTAATCAAATAAATGCAGCCTTGGTGAACAGAAGAGACTTATTTCACAATATGATTTATGAACTGTTATGCCAAATGCATCAAAAATGTTTCTGTGGTTCTGTCCTTAATGATTCTGTTCATTGCTCTGTTTCAGGAGGTCTATAGCTGCTTTTCTGATGCTGGACTATTATGGTCCAGCTTGAGAACACCAAGTGCAGTTTTCTCTTCTGCCTTGGAATCTGCATCCTAATATGTTCCGCCATCTACTTCAAAGCCAACTTATCTAACACCCCTCTTCCACCAACTGTCTTGAGCACCCAAACCACACCAGCCCCCAAAACCTGTGACATTCTTCCACCTGCAGCTCCCGGGTTTAAATGGCAGCGAACAGACTGTAAGAAAATCAGCTATGAGACCAAACCGGGCGCAAACTGCACTCTATTGCAGTCAGATCTGCACTTTATTATGGCCCCGCTAAGCAGAGAAGAGAAAGACTTTCCTTTGGCTTTCATAATCACCATACACAAAGAACTAGAAACATTTGTGCGGCTACTGAGAGCCATATACGCGCCACAGAACGTCTACTGCATTCACATAGATGCTAAAGCGCCGGAAGAATACAAGACGAGCGTCCGAAACCTAGCTGGGTGCTTCTCGAACGTCTTTGTGGCGACCGTCAACGAAAAAGTGACCTACGCTGGATTTTCTCGCCTGCAGGCTGACATCAACTGCATGAAGGACCTGGTGAAGTCTCCTACAAAATGGAAGAGAGTTATAAATCTGTGCGGCCAGGACTTCCCAATCCAGACCAACCTGGAACTGGTCCGGTACATGCAAGGAACCGAATGGAAAGACAGGAACATGACGCCGGGAATTAAGCAGCCACCCACTATGAAGCACAGGACTGAGTTTCAGTACGAGGAGGTAAAAGGCACCCATGTGGCACCAAAAGGCAAGGGTCAAAAGAAGGGACCACCTCCTCACAACATAACAATTTACTTCGGGACTGCTTATTACTCCTTGACGAGACCATTTGTGGAGTTTGTCCTCAAAGACAAAGTGGCCAAAGACTTGCTGGAGTGGTCTAGAGACACTTTCAGCCCTGATGAGCATTACTGGGTGACGCTAAATCACATGAAGGGTAAGTCAGAACGCAACAAGCATGAGTATTGTAGGCTTTTAACTGCAATGTTAGTTCCAGTCAGTGATTAAGCAAGATAACAGCAATATTGATGACAGAAAACCGCTCAGAAGCATGTAATCTCCAATAATAAAATTGGTGTTGCATGTTTACTCAGAAGCACCTGGCAGTTATGTAGAAGGCGGATGGGAAGGTAATGTTCGTGCAATCAAATGGAGGGACCAAGAAGGAAAAGTACACCAGGGCTGTAAAGGTACGAGATCGCCTAACGAACACTCTTTACGTTGACATTAATGCACTTGGCAGAGTGCATTATCTCTGCTTCCAAGCACTATAGGAACTATTACTGCTTCTTCAGATCACACTGAAAAACACATCAAATGACATCAAATCTTGTTTTATGAGAAAATGATAAAAATGAACAAACAAGAACAATGTCTGCTGATGACAAAAATCAACTTAATTCAACAACAAAAAGTTTTCATGCACCACTGACAGATATTTTTTTCTTGCTTCAAGTATAAACTCACGATTTCTCAGAAAACAAGACTGAATGTGTTCACTTTGCATCTCAAGTGAATAGATCTTGATTTAAGGTTGTTTAGGTGTTTATATTGGAAACAAATACAGCGCATGCAATGTTTAATGCAATGACTTCATGAATTTAAGACTTTCTGCTGTGATTAATTACCTTTTTAGGCCTTCATTTGTGGAAGGGTGAATTAAGACTTTTTAAGACCCACAAACACCCGGAAAGCTAGATAATATAGCTCTTGATAAAAATACTGCATTTATTTAGGACAGAGCCATTCAAGGCTTTTGCGCCGTCATCATAACATTAGATCTTCCCAACAACAGTCTGTATTTTCATGCATTCTTGTGTCTATGGATATCAATCCTGCTGTGTTTGTTTCTACAGGACAATACATCAGGGATATCTGCGTTTACGGGCTTGACGACTTACCGTGGCTTCTCAAAACAAAGAGCATGTTTGCGAATAAATTTGAGACCGCAAGCTTCCCGGAAGCCCTGGATTGTTTGGAACTGTGGCACCGACATAAAGTTCTCCGGCACGCCACGGTTCCCATTCAACCATCATGGCGTCTCACCACAGAGGTCGAAGTCATGAACAGCACGGTCATTTTTTCAAAAACAGGGGAGTGTTTCTGAGTAAACACCCCAGGAAAGTCACAAAGAAAGGGAAATACACACCGTTTACAAGCTTGTCAATTTCTGCATGCACTCAAAACTCTATATCATGTGTATCACTAAATGATCTGCAATATCAGCAAACAATAGCTCGTCTTGACGTCAGAGTACCGTCTCTCATGGACACAGAAAACATGTAGGAAGGATTAACACAAACCTCACTGGAACATTTTCTGCTTTACGGTGCAAATTTGTTGCATCAACATTCATGTCGCATGAGAGGGCAGCTTGTGATGTGTAAATGTTGAAAACATGTGAACTATGATTCTTATGTCAGTGATGAGTAATATGACTGTTGTATTGTTAATAGTAACTCATTTCTATTTATTTTTATTTATTAACTGCTGCATAATGTACTGTTTAAAGTGGATAAGAATTAAAGACATAAAAATCTTAAAGGCTGCTGCTACAATTTATAGAATTATTTAAAAAACTGAAATTATTTATACAAGTACTTACAGACATAAAACAATAAAAAGTATAAGTAGAAAAGCAAATAATAAAAACAATTAAGTATTTTTTGTGTTACTAAAAAAAAAAGGCTTTTGCATCTTAACTATATATATATATATATATATATATATATATATATATATATATATATATATATATATATATGGTTCCGTTTTTTAGAATTGAGGTTTTTAGATCATTTGAAAGCTGAAAAAATAAGCTTTTCATTGATGTATGGTTTGTTAGGACAATATCTGGCTGAGATTCAACTATATATATATATATATATATATATATATATATATATGAACAATTAAAGGACACTCTACTGTGATATACACAGTAATTGACCAAAAATTTTGAAAATATTGTGATTTTATTTTTTATTTACATAGCTAATCCTTACTCACAAGTTTACTAAGCATCATTATGGCATGTTAGAATCAGAATGAGAATGAGCTTTATTGCCAGGTGTGTTTACACATATGAGAATTTTTGTTTTTGTGACAGAAGCTTCCACAGTGCAACAGAATGACACTGACAGGTGCAATTTTCATGCAAATTATGTACACATGAACATTTGCTCAAGTCAGTTTTGTTTTCAACACTGTTCATAGTGTTTATTCTTCACATATCATTTTTAGACATTTAGTCAAACATATCACCACAAAGTGGTATGGCATAACTGCCATCAATGTTTCAATTTTATTTATTATTATTATTTTTTATGTTAAAAATTTTATAAATATATTTGTATATTTATTTTGGCTCACAGTCCTTGATCAAGTCTGATTTTTGGCCCTTCGTATTAGATCATTTAGGCACCTCTGCTCTAAGCAATCTGATCAGCCTTCCCTGGCGTTAACGAAAGAGAGAAAAATGCCTATTCAAAACCTAGACGCGTGTAACACAATACATAACCACAGGTTATGATTAACAGCACCGAGAATAGTTAAAAATTTGCTTGAAAATGGATAACCATTAGGGGTTTATATACTATATTCAAATTTTGCTGAATGTTTGTCCAGGCACAGCATGCGATAGTGCGGTTTAACTTGTTTATGCCAGCCTGGAGAAGAGACCTTAGGATGCAGTTTCCCTATTTCCGCCTTAATGCTCAGATTAATTGAGACAAATGCCACAGAGAAAAGCCAGCTAGCTGAGGCTAAAACCAATTAGTCCGAGGCAGGGGACTGGGAGGTTAATGATTCACTACTGAGAGTGAAAGACAAGTCACACTCATTATCCACGGTCCAACTCCATCCAATCGCAAACACAGTAGAGAAGGTGACAAATCACATGGGCAAAGAAAAACACAACCAGAGCTACTGAGTGCTTATCTTCACCTGTGATAATAACTCATTTTCCACATCCGCATTTGAAACTGACAAACTAGATATTCGTGAGTGAGTGACTAGTGTGTGAAAGTTAAAAGACAAACGCATTACTGCGATAAAGAAGCTGAAAGTACCGTAAATACAGTCAAAGTGGCCAAGACTTTCAAACAGCTTTCATATAGTAATCTGATTGTTTGTTAAACTTTTGCTCAATTAACATCAAAAGTTTGGAACAATTAGTTGGAACAATTGTTAATTTTTTTTGTTATGAAGTCTCTTCTGCTCACCAAGGCCACATTTAGCCTATCTGATCAACAATGCAGCAAAAAATATAATATTGTGAGATGTTTTTACAATTTAAAATGGCTGTTTTCTATTATAAAATAGTTAAAATCTAATTTATTTCTGTAATGCACCACTACTCCAGTCTTCAGTGTCACATGATGCTTCAGAATTCTAATATGCTGATTTAATGCTTGATTATTATCAATTGTTATTGATGCTCAAATACTGCTTAATATTTTTGGAAACCTTAATTCACTCTTTGTTAAATAGAATGGTGAGAAAGAAACAAATAATTAGAAGAAGCTTAAAAAAAATCATAATTTACATGTATTTGAAACAGAATGATTTCTGAAGGATCATGTGACTGAGGAGTGAAGCAAATGCTTCAGAAAATTCAGCTTTGCATCAGGAATAAATTATAATTTACAGCATATTCACATAGAAAACAGTCATTTTAAATTTCAATAATATTTTACAATATTACCGTATTTTCGATTAAATAAACGCAGCCTCGGTGAGCAGAAAAGACTTCTTCCGAAAACACGTATAGATCCTAATTATTCCAAACTTTTGACCCGGAGTGTAGTGTTCAGGCAGGTGAATGTGCATTAGCATAAACATATAGACAAAAGCTCTATGAAAGACTCATGCCGCAAAGCAGGACTACAGACAAAGGAAACAGCCTTCATAAAAAAAATGAACGCTGAATGAAAACACATTAAGATCTGCTGCAAACCATTATCTCTGACCTTTGATCAACATTTAACTAAGATAATTTATGTGGACAATTTTAATAAAGTAAACAAAAAATGCCACTGGTCATTTGTGGTCTAAGGTTTCAGAAACATTATTAACATACAGGTGTTTTAATAAAGCACCTAGGCAAAGACAAAA
Organism: Labeo rohita; assembly: GCF_022985175.1. Lineage (NCBI taxonomy): Eukaryota > Metazoa > Chordata > Actinopteri > Cypriniformes > Cyprinidae > Labeo > Labeo rohita. The sequence continues at coordinate 33,448,399 of NC_066874.1, read as the reverse complement.
GGAAGAGGTAAGAGCAACAGAAATTCAAGCGAATCGAGAACACTGCTGTTCACTTACCTTGTGGCAGATTTCAGTCTTCACCTCTTTGAGTGCTCGTTCTGAGAAAACACACCCACAGGTCTGCAGGTACAAAAACCTCAAGAAAGACAGAAAGAATTCTTTATCGGAATGGAAAATCCATTTACATCAAAATACAGCAACCACTTCATTGACTATACAATGTCTGAATGTTATTAGATAACAAAATATCATAAAAATGCGTTTGTACATGCTGAAATTAAAATCAATTGATGTAGTTAACTAATATTAACAAACTAAACCTTATTTCAAAATGTCACCAAGTAAAGTTAGATTAGAGAAAAGCTCAGGCAGCACTAATTTTAGATTACATTCTTTGGTGTTTGATATTTTTAATATAATCAAAATGTATCATGAGATAATCAATATTTTTACTGAATTTATTAATGTATTTTTATGTTAATTTCTACATATACTGATATATTTACCTTTTCAAGTACCTAATGCATTAACTAATAAACAATTTAACCATACTTTAAACAAAAGAATATTTTTTATCTATGCAATAACATTTAGTGTCCACAAACTCACTGGAAGTCTGCTAAGCAAACTGGCATGATGACTTGGAAACAGAAATATGAAGCGTGTTTGTTCAAGTAAAAGTAAAAATGTGTGTTATTTGGGATGTTAACTGTAATACTTTTACATTACAGAAACTGTGATTCAGTTGCGCTCAAAAGCAGTGCATGAGCTGAACGGATGTGGTCTTACTTGTGCTTTCCGTTCATCTCCAAACCAACCACAGGACAGATGAACATTGCACAGTGCATGTCTTCATAACAGTCTCCTTTAATGTTGCGCCTCTCCCCCTCCCATGCAGGGTTATCTGTCAGATTCAGTTCCTTCACGTCCTGTCAAACATAAAAAAAAGCTACTTGTAATAAAACAAACAAAAATTAATTTAGTTTAACTTGATGTACTAAAACTACGGTGACGCACACACATTATTTTTTTTCCACTCAGTTATGTCGTAATAACTAGATCTTATGTCATTTTAACAACATCTTTTCTCATAATAACAATATTATGTTATTAAAATGACATAATTATCTCATTAAAACGACATCTTTTCTCATAATAACGAGACGTTTTCTCGTTAAAACACCTTTTCTCAAAAAACGAGATGTTATGTCGTTAAAACGACATCTTTTCTGGTAAAAATGACAATTATTTCATAAAAACAACATCTTTTTTTCTCTTTTTAACAACATATTACGTTTTAAAAAAGATATGTTTTTCCCATTATAGAAGATATGATGAACGAAGCGATTGTCTGCACTGCTTTACCAACAGTCCTGACATAAATGAGGATCTGCAGGAGGGATAATAGAAATACACTGCTTTAAATGTATTTTCATGTAATGGTTTTTATTGTTGCAGCATGTTTACTAGGATTAATCTCCAATATGTTAATAAAATGCTATCCAATAACTGCATTTAGACCCAGAGGATATGAATGATATTAGGATATTATTATTATTAATAATAATATTATTAATAATAATAAAAATAATATCCTTTATTGTTGTTGTTGTTGTTGTTGTTATTTCATTTTCTTTAAAAAAACAGATAAACAGACTTTTTTTTTTTTTTTCACGGGTAAAAACAAATGAGCTGATGCTTTAATATTCGATATATTTGGTTCACATGGGTGGACGGCCTTGATACTTCTGATTATGCATTAATAATATTTTATTGATTATATATTATTAAATGATATCTTTAGATGAATCAAGCCGCGAGTCGCATCACTTCCTTTTTCTGGGCTAAATTCCAGGCTATACTGCAGGTAGGAATAGGCTGCGCTTCGCTTTGTTGGATTTATACAAATTAAATAAATACAAATTTGTTTTTCGATTGTTTTATAGACCTTTAAAGCTGTCTATAGACATAAAAATAGACAGCGCACCCTGTTATTTTACAAAAGCGTTTCATAGCGTTTTGTTGTTATTATGGAAGTACACAAAATAAAGCAGACATTTATATTCTTTCCTCTATTATCAAAATGCAAGAGATCGGGCAGGCGCCGCCCACCCGAGAAGTGCAGTGTTGCGCTTTATTTGAGATGTATATTCGCAAGAAGTGTAGCCTATGCAACAGCTAAACAGCATGAAGAAACGTTATTGTGACTAATTTGTAGAGCGGTACATCAGATGAACTTTTATTCTGCGTGATGGGACAGTAAAGACAGGCAGAGATGAAAAGTGGAGTCGAAAAATGTAGCTTAATTTTCGTTTGTCCGCTTTTCAAACAGAACAAAATCAAACCGTTTGTCATTTCCCTTTATTTCTTTTTGTTTGTATTTCGATTGTTTTGTTAAATCAAACTTAAGTCATTCAAATAAAGAAACATTCCAAGCCCTAATGCGTGCAGTTATTAGGTAGCATTATATTGTAGACAGATTAGAGATCAATCCTAGTAAACATGTTGCTACAATGAAAACCATTACATGAAAATACATTTAAAACAGTGTATTTCTGTTATCCCTCCTGCAGATCCTCCTTTATGTCAGGATTGCAGCTACAGCAGTGCGGACAATCGCTTGGCTCGCTCACATAATGTAATCATATCTTCTATAACAGGAAAAACATATCGTTTTTCTGACATCATATGTTGTTATTACGAGAAAAATGTTGTTTTAACGAAATAATTATGCATCAAAATAAATTAAGAATAGTGATTTGACATATATAGAAGGCATATTAAATGCAAGCAAACTGTCTACTTTAATTTTTCAATCTTTCTCATAATTTACAACTCAAAATGTTTAATAAAATAATGTTTCATCATCATTCAGTATAACATACTTATAAAAACAAAACCAACATACAAATAAACATTGTAAAAACATATGTTATACATGATATAATGTTTACATTGCAAAAGTAAACATTATATCATGTATAACACATGCAAAATTCTTCATTCCCATTTACATGCAGTTATTTCCTTCAGCCCTTTTTACACACAATTAAAAACAACATACGCCACATATTTTAATATGAAATATGGTTACTTCACCTATGAGCTTCACTGCATCAATTTAAACAAGTGTGTTGTTTCCATGAGGTACAGTTTAATTGCAATATTACCAAAATTGCATTATGAGGGAGCATGTAAACATAGTCAATGATAAAATTAAAAACATACAGTTCAGGCATCATGAGGAGGCGTATCACCTGATGAAACGCTTTTATTCACACACTGTCATTTATAGCACGATTATCATTTGCCAGAGTTTACTGACCTTGATGCTACGGATGTGTGCCACAACTTCAGCATTTGGCCTCTCCGCTGATTTATCCAACAAGTACTCAATGATTGCATCTTTATTATACAGTCTGGTTGAAGAGAAATTAGTTTTAAGCATTGCTGCAAAATTCATCATGGTTTTACTTTCTATTAACACTCTAGTAACATTATTCTGGAAGAAGTATTGCAGACACATACTAAGTAATACATGAGCTACAGGTATAACATTTCCTAACACAGATAATTTTAACAGTTTACAGTTTCCATAATTTTAACACTATAATTTCTCACATTCATTCATGCATCACGAGAGAAATTGCGCAGAACGGATTTAAATATGGGAAAAAATGGCAACCAGAGCTGAGAACTCAGCATTCTTACTGGTCACTAAAAGACAATTATTTATATAAAAAAAAAAAAAAAAAAAACACACACACACACACACACACACACACACACACACATTTCAAATTCTATTGAAAACCGTGGAAGCTCTTTTGCAAGGATCCATTCATGGTCTGATCTTATTTCAGATACCACAGTTAAGCAATAGCTGGTTGTTATGTTAAAATGATCGATCTTTAGAACAGAAATTATGTAAGGTAGAAAGTCATTATTGTTCAAAATAAACTGAGCAATAAACTATCTTGTATCAGCCTGAAGTGTTTGGTTTTGTGATAATGACCATTTGATGATCATTAAGTTGCACTAACGCTGCTTATCATATGTTCACTTACTAAATAAATAAAGGCAAAAATGTTTAACAGATGCTTCAGGTAGCCATATATCATCTTTACAAGTAAAAACATGACCATAATACAACACCGTACCTGCCCAGCTCACAGGCGACTATGGGTCGCTTCAGCTTCTCCTGACTTAACGCACAGTATTTCCATCTGGCAGCAAGCTCTGCATTTTTATCGACCTGTAAAAAAAAGTTCTGATTTATTAACCATAATAATATTAAATATAAACATTATTCTAAATATATACACAAAATATATTTTATTTGTGTGCACTTTTTTGTGTAAACGCTTAACATTTATTTGTCAATCGCATTGTATTTATTTGCATACTCATAAAAACTCATTCTGTATGATTTATAAGCTTTTGTACCCATGGGGACCTCAGTTTAGGTCCCCACGGTGACACTAGTCCCCATGAGTCTGTGTGTATTCAGGTCCCCACAAGGATATAAAAACAAGTCCACACACACACACACACACACACACACACACACACACACACACACACACACAAATGTGTATAATGACATGGGTACTACAACGTAAACATGGTTTATGAGGACACTTCCTGTGTCCCTGTAAAACAAAAGGCTAAAAAACATACTAAACAGTGTTTTATGAAATTCAAAAAGTGTGCACAGTCTCCTGTGAGGGCTAGGTTTAGGTATAGGGTAGGTGTAGGGCGATAGAAAATACGGTTTGTACAGTAAAAACCATTACGCCTATGGAGAGTCCTCATAAACCATATATACCAGAACACACACACACACACACACACACACACACACACACACACAATAAAGATGGCAATTCTGTGAGACTTTGAAATTTTCCATGGTACTGAAATGCATGTACCATGATATAAACCCCATTTACATTACAAAGGTACTAGCCTATGTCAACACCATGGTTCGTGAATTTCAGTAACGTTACCAGGAAGAATTTCCAAGTACTATAGTATGTTTATCTACAGAAAATAAAAGCGTATTGAAGAAACATTCAGTCATGCATAGTTTACTGAAATTCTGGCAGCTGAAAAATATAGACGAGCTATTGACATGCTAACACGCTACATGCTAATTTCATAAGGTTTATGACAATAATTGAGCGTTTAGCGCAAGGTCTTTACCTTTTCAACCTTTTTCGGGCCTTTAACCAGTTCGTGTCTTTTAGGAATGGTTCCACCGTCGCATCCCATGATGAAAATACGATTAAAACAGTTTTACTGACAGAATTTGAGCTGAAGCTAAATGGTAAAACTGTAAACAACCGAGGAGCTTCAGTGAAGAGCGTCAGCGGTACGTTTGCATTTATTTTTTTAGACACCGCCACCTAGAGAGCGGCCTAAACATTACATCCCAGTTAGATGCTGTTTTGAACACAAACCACCAGATGACGATCGATACTGAGTTTTGACGAGGAGAAAACATCGAATAGCGGGGAAGGGAATGACTGAAGTGATCGTCGAGTTTTCAGAAAGTTTATACACATTGCTATAAACCCAAAGTCTAAGCCATGTAAAAAGATACTTAGTTTTACCTTCAAAAAACAAACCAGTGACCCTAAATCTCACAGTCTAAAAATACCCAGGTAGAGCTGTCTAAATCTTACATTTAAAGGAATAGTTCACTCAAACATGAAAATTTGCTGAAAATGTACTCACCCTAAGGCCATCCAAGATGTAGATGAGTTTGTTTGGCGAAATTTAGCATTACATCACCAATAGATCCTCTGCAGTAAATGGGTGCCGTCAGAACGAGAGTCCAAACAGCTGATAAAAACATCACAATAATCCACAAGTAATCCACACCGCTCAAGTCCACCAATTTACATCTTGTGAACCTAAGGTACGTAAAACTAATAATTATCAATAATATTTACCTAATATTAATCATATTTTCAGAAGTATTGTTATTTAGTTATTCATCTTGAAACAAACACCAAGAAAAATATTAAAAGAATTGCACAGTAGCATGATTTTACAAGGTAATTCCTAAAATAGCATGGTACTGCCAGTTCAGCTAACAGGAAACGTTTCTGAATGTTAATTTAAGTTGCGAACTAACTTCCTGTAGCATAAACAGAGCATTCATTCAAAGTTATCTGGTTTTTAGTAACATTCTCAAAATGATGCTAAAAACAAACAAACTAAAAACTATATTTATACATTTGTTTATGGAACCGCTTATTGAATCTACTTTGTTCCTTAGCTGTCCTGTTAAAAAAAAAAAAAAAAAAAACGGCATATGCTGGTTAGGTATGTTTTGAAGCATGCTGCTGGTTTGAGCTGATTTAAGGTGGTCTTTAGCTGGTCTAGTTGGTCATGTGCTGGTTGCTTAGCCTTAGGACCATCTTAGGACCAGTTCAAACCAGCAGCCGTGTTTCAAAACATACCTAACAGCAAATGCTGTTTCTTACAAAAAGCATTGTGGTGGTGTTTATTGTACACAGACATGAACAAAAGAGTAGCGAGGTATTACTTTTTCTGTATTTTGTACCTCTGTACTATGGTAATACCATGTTTTATGAGCATGTACTCTCAATGAGTATGGTGATCATTCAGTACCATGACATCAATAATAGGCCTATGTATTGCCACAGTACCTTTTGTAACAGAAATGTATGCTATAACAAGCTTGAAAAAAGTATTTAATGCATGCCATGCCAAGTTCCTCAACTGTTGTCTTTCAGGAACGGTTTGACCGTGAGTGTACGGCCAGACTCATCTCAGACATTCAGCGTTTTCGTGGTAATTCTGACGCTGTGGACAATGAATATGAAACGAAATGGTCAGTGACAGGCCACTTAGTCTAATTGCGTGGATGAGAGCTAAAAGTTGTCTTAGGAGAGGAGGTGAGTGCTAATAAAGTCTATTTCCTGTGCCTTCAGGAACGACTGATTGGTTTAACATTGACGTGCACATCAGAGTGACCATTAGTTTGTGCAGCGGTATGTAAAGTACGACTGTGGCTGTATAATTTATTACAGTGCATGGTGGTTAAGTCTGTGCCAGTGTGTGTTAATATTTCCAATACGAGGTGTAATAATAATGAATATGAGAATATGCATGGGTGAATTTTTCATTTAGTTTGACATTATCAAATAAGGCCCATACAGTTCATCTCCATTATCTATTTGCTCTACCAGTAATTCAGAAATTGTGTTACGTGTCTTATTAGATTACGTATGCCTCTCTCATGGCTAAATGTTTTGCAATATGGATTTTCATTAGATCAAGGAGTGCTCTAATCTGTTAGTACACTCTTTCAAATACTTTAAAGTGTCTTTCAACACAGTGGTGCGGATCCATATGCGTTTTCTTGCGCTCTCAAGCTTTAATAAACAATTTCACTCTCTTAGACTCACGTCTGAGCGCGCTCGGAAAAGTACAGCCATTTATCTCAATTTAATTGCCACTACATTTACCCTTCAAATTGAGTTTAGCTTCAAGTCAACATGAAATCAAAACTGACCTCATGCACTTTCTTAAGCATGTTCCTGGTTTTGCTGTGCATGTTATTCCAAAGATTAAAAAATGTTTTTGTAATCTTTTTTTCTAAGCTTAAGAATTTTCCAAATGATCCAAAGAATTCTAATATATCTGGAAAGAACTTCCCATTACCATCCCAATTAATCTCAAAGGCAGATTTTTTTTTAAGCCAATCACCTTATTTGCGGTCTATTTTAAGCAACTGGTCAGTGGTGAAACATCTACTATAATATAATAAAAAAGATGTTTATGCAAAATACATTCAAAAGTTTGGAGTTAGTAAGTTATTATTTGTTTGTTTGGAAGAAATTAACACACGGACACATTAAACTTATTAAAAGTGACAATAAAGACATTTACATTTAATAATTTACATAGATTAAATCACAGAATGATGACACTGACGACTGGAATAGTCATGCAAAAAAATCAGCTTTGCAAATAAAATTACATTTTAAAATATATTCAAATAGAAAACAATTATTCGAAATGGTAATAATATTTCACTGTTATCAATATCACTATTTCTACTGTATTTTTATTAAATAAATACAGCCTTGTTGAACATCAGAAACTTCCTTCAAAAGCATTTAAAAAATCTTACCGAACCTAGACTTTTGAATGCTTTTTTATTTGCCGTCATCTTCCAAAAAATGGTCAGTGGTAAAACATCTACTGCAATATAAAAACATTCATGTGAATTATATGTTCCATGCAAAACAAAAAAAACAATGTTATTTCATTAAAATACAGGACTACTTGTGAATAGCTGTCAATAGGGAAATTCTTTTTGATGCAGAATGGTAATTTGCAGCAGTGGCTAAAAAAGCTAAAAGTTAAGCAGATAAAATCAAGTTCAAGCTACTTCTTGTCTCAATGAATATCCTGTTTAACTTTCAGATATGTCAAACTATGGAGCTAAAAGCAAAACCTCACATGGATGAGCGTAAAACTCAATATTATCAAGCAAAATCTCCTTTCAAGAGAATCTACAAGGCCCATTCGTGCGATTGAAGTGTTCAGCTTAATCAGGTTGAACGGGCGCGTTGAGATGAGGCGTGTTTAATTAAACACATCAGGGTTCACAGGGCACTGAATCAAATGCATTTAGCATGTCTAATTGGCCAGGCATCGCAGTGTTTGTACTGGCCGCGTCCCATCCCGACTCCACGAGTCTTCTGCTGCTTCAAGCAGGCCAAAATCGGGAACCCAGAGGAATGCAGATTTTTTTTTCATGCTTAAGCAGGAAGCGAAGAAATCTTGGCCGGCAGATACGGTATAGACATCATACAGCGCATTCGGGGTTAAAATAATAAGCCTCATAGTGCGTTCAGGGAGGGGAAAGCATATCTTGATTGAGTTTCAAGAAGTAGTCCATCAAAATATGGAGGGCCATGTGCATTTCACGGCAGACACTCTGAAAACGAGAGGCTTTCTGCGCCTTATTTCCTCTGAATGCACCTGGATATCTGAAGTACAGAGCCAATTTGTCAGTTATTATGGCAAATTTTTAAATATTTGTGGATTTTTAAGGAGGTCATTAAACTGCAGTCACTGTAATTTGCTCCAGAATGTGCTCATTACTACAGACTCCATTCCTGTGAATCATTTATAATTAATATTAGTGATTCTTACTCATGTTTACATGGACAAAACCCCCACAGACATACATTAAAAGCCATATGTAGAGCTATTTCATACTTGAGCCATATCCAGAGACCAAAATACGACTGGTGTATGTTAACAATCAATATATTCAATTATTTAATGTATACTGAAAATATACAGAATAATACTTACATACTTAAATATCTCAATGCCTGTAATTTCATATTCACTTTATATACATATAGATGCGCATGTGATAAAATATATGGTAATGTGTGTATAGAAATAAATAAAAATAGAAGCTCTAGTTTCCCATAAATTAAAATGTGTTATTTATGGGCATATTCCTGTATATTTTTGGTTTCCTAAGATCATGCAAATGATCCATTACATAATTTATTATGCATACATTTGCATGTATTTCCAGAAACATTGTATTGTCTGTACATTGAAAATTCCAAATTCTTGTTTCATTGATGTATTGTTTGTTCGGATAGGACAATATTTGGCCTATTTCAAAATCTGGAATCTGAGGGAGCAAAAAAAAAATCAAAATATTGAGAAAATCACCTTTAAAGTTGTCCAAATTAAGTTCTTAGCAATGCATATTACTAATCAGAAATTAAGTTTTGATATATTTACGGTAGGAAATTTTACAAAATATCTTCATGGAACATGATCTTTACTTAATATCCTAATGATTTTTGACAAATACACCCGTGCCACTTAAGACTGGTTTTGTGGTCCAGGGTCACATATAAGCTTGCAACTGTAAGAAAAGTCATTTTTTCCCCTCCGAATTAAACTTCATAACTTGCAATTGCAAATTGCAATTTATATCTCACAATTCTATTGTTCTATTTTTCTGATATGTCAGAATTTTGACATAAAAAGTTCATTTTCGTATTCAGTGGTGGAAACAGGCTTTCATAGCCATGTAGTGTCTTGCCTTAAGCAGAAATAATGTCAAATCATAACAATAAGAACAATAAACAGACAAGTTTTCAAGGTTTGGGTGAAAACTGGATAACTACCAGATGTCGAACATCATTCCACCCTCATCTTTCTTCCCTCAAAACTCACAGCAGTCAAAATGTCCAAAATCTCAATTAGATTGCATGCTTCCAAAGCATCACTTTGCCATCTGCTGGATCCTGGTGCACTGTGGGTAATGTAGTCCAGTTGTTAAAATTGTCCACATTATTTAGTATCACCAAAACAGGAATGCTCACAACAGACATTTCCAACAAATATGATACCCATGCAGATGATGAACGCTTGCACCAATTTTCCCTCATCAAGACGAAATCGCAATTTGTCTGTCTTTGCAAAAGCGCTGTTTCCACTGCAGCAGCTTATCCGTAATTGACTAATAAAGGACGCCTGAAGCCTGAAACACAGAGGGAAACCCATACGTCTGAAAGAGCATCAACATTCAACCCCCAACTCCTCACCGGCCGCTTGGGCCTTTTCCACTCTAGTTAGGCTGACGGGAGAGCGGAGGGATTCTGACAGCTCTTTGGCCGGGCAGGGGTTACCCACCGGGCCGGGGACATACCTGTGGCCGGGGCGAACGTGTGTGTGCGTGTTTGCGAGCGTCGCGGACATGCGCAGAGCCGCTAGCCTGTGGAAGCCCGTGCCAGACCTCCTCTCCGCGCACCCCAATAATAACAGCAATCCCAGTCTGAGCCGCATGCTTCTGCATATCAATGAGCTGCACTGCTTCGCTTTTCCACATTCAGCACTCAGACTGAGAGGGAAATCTGCGGGTGTGCATTTGCCAGATGGATGAACATAGATGGTATTTTACGCTAATTGTTGGGACAGACACTTGTTTGATAATGTCCATGTGGTTTAGATGTTGTGTATTGCACAAATACACTCAGATTTAAATACAAATATAATACAAATACAAAACACTCTGACTTTGCTGTGTTTACTATGGTGTCAAGAACAAACGAAACCAGCATTTTGTTCCAAAACCAAGAAAACTGCCTTGCTGCCTTGAGAGGGCCCGCATTCTTGTGTTTAATCCGAGCTAGTTTTTAATTGTTGGTTGGCATGCACTTCATTTTTGGTAGCATCTTGCGCCATGAGCTCTGCATTTTCACTGAAATAATAATAATAATAATAATAATAATAATAATAATTTGTGATGATGTTAATCACAAACTGAAACAATAAAAAACTGAAGTGACTTTACTAAATTTTCTTGTTTTGTTTTTGGCCAAAATAATATTTCTTATAAGACATGTTTTTACATTATTGTCTATGATGCTGTCTAGTTAGGCAGCACACTAGGTTTTAAAGCACAGCCTCAGGTTTTTTTCCAATATTCATAATGTTTGCAGCAATCTTTCTGTCTTTCTTTCTTTCCATGTGTTTCTCATAACGTTGAGCGTCTAGTCTTGCAGAAACGTTTCACCACGTTCCTCCGAGGACCGGCTCTGTCTTTACGGCACAGACTAATCAGCTGTAAATGTTTCTTTTAAAGGGAGAAGGAGGCTCTCTCACAGGAGAGGAGACGAGAGGAAAGCAACAGGAAGGAGGGGCCAGAAAGAAAGAGAAGACAAGTAAAGAGCTCTGGGCTTTGACAAATGATCTAATAAAGGGCCAGGAGGATTATGGGCCAGGCGCCCACTGGGAAGAGGAAGTGTACGGGTAAATATTTTTAAAGGCTGTCAATAAATTAGCAGAGTAGAGAGTAGCTCACATGAGGAAGACCATCAGTAGCAGACCATCTAGAACTGAAAGAGAGAGAGAAACAGAAGTACAATAACATGACGCATATGTATACATATACTGTCAACAGCCTTTTTATAAAATGCTTAATGCATTTTCAGGTGAAATATAAAATTAATCTCTATCTATGCATTTGGTAATTGTGACCTTTTAACAATTCCGATTTTTTTTGTTTTTATCTCACAATTTTTACTTCAGACATGTCTTCTTGCTTTACTTCTCAGAATTGAGTTTATAAAAAATTATGAGAAAAAATACAGAAGAAATACAGAATTATGAGAAGAAATACAGAATTGTGAGATAAAAAAATGCCATTAAATAAAAAATATACTTGTGACTTTTTATCTCATAATTCTGACTTTCTCTCACAATTCTGACATTTTTCTTAAAGACACACACAAACCTCACATCTCAATTATGAGCTCACATGAAATTCTTTCAAGATCAAATGGATCTAAGCTGCTTTGTACTCTTACTGTATGATAACTATTGACTCTATTTGTATCAGTTTTTATTTCCTTTTGTTTTATAACTTCTGTTATATTAGGCAATTAAAGAGCAACCACAAGGTGGACATCAGTCCACATTCACAGCGAACAAGCCTCTGTACACATCACATTTTACTGCTCCCACATTCACCATCCCCTCCTCCCCTTTCTGTTTTCTTTCTCGAGCGCTCGGGCCTTTGAGCCTATAAATGTCACGTCCTCTCACTTTCCCACACCATTCATCTTGGCTGGTTAGTCATCAGTCTGTTAAAGCTGATTTAAGCAGTTCACCTGTGCTGGCCAGGGGCGGCTGTTGCTCCAGATGAGTGAGAGCTTGATGAGGTGAGGAGGGATCGCTGGAGGTCAGGCCTGTGCTCGCTTGCCCCCGCGGACGGCTTCATTAAACGAGATAAGGAGACCTGCTGGAGAGGAGATTGAAGATACTGGAGCAGCTGTCTGTGTATCAGACATACAAATAAAACATAGACATTTCCTCCAAGCAGGAAACATACCTATTTTTTTTTTTTAAGAGTGAATGAAGTCTTTTTTTTTTTTTCTACTTACTTACCTATTTAAGGTTGCCTTGTTATTCAGGAACAGTGTCAGACTCAAACTGAGGTTTTGAATAAAACTAATGATTAAAAAAAAAAACTTTTATATTGTTTTTTCTTTTATTTAAACAGAATTTATTTATTTATTTATTGTTGCCCTGCAAATTCAAATTCAAACTAATATGGTTTCAAATAAAAAATTTATTAAAAATTACAATTATTTATTTATTTAGTCCTGCTTTGTTATGCAGGAACAGGATATAATTCAAACTTAAGTTTCTGAATTAAAAAAAAAAAAAAAACATTCCTGCACTGGGTGTTAACGTTGACACATTTCAGGGAACAAAAATAAGGAAGAAAAAAAAATAGATGGCAGCAAATTCAATTTCAGGACCTCCCAGGATTCACTCTTCAACAACAAAATATTACTTATTAAAATATGAATTCATCACAGAAAGTCAGCCTGAAGAATGGCATTACAACAAAATAAAAATAAAACAAAATCAAATTAAATAAACTAATGAAGTTTGGAATAAAAGTAAACATATTACTGCACTGGGTGTTAACCCAGGCACATTCCAGAGAACAAAAATAATAATAAAAATGTTGGCAAATTCAATTTCAGAACCTCCCTGAATTCACTAGTTCAGAAAATCTCAGTAAGAAATAAAGTAAAATAAAAAAATAAACACCAGAACAATAAACAAACAAACTCAAGCAGTGAGTACTGGGTTGTCAAAAAGAGATAGAAATTGTCTGTGGGCTGCTATGAGCTCAACAGCGTTTAGTCCTGCCAGTCAAATGCACTTTCAGCAGTCCAACACACTGAGATATTTCAGAACTTTAATGGACCGTAAGTGTGAAGTGATCTGCAAATCATGAATGTTGTGTTACCACACACATCATTATTCACTCTGGGGGTTTGAACACACACACACACACACACACACACACCTCCCTGTAGAGCTCTGAAGATCTGGGGATGTGAGACGTTTCCTTGCGTTTCCATTTCTAAAGGAATTTCTTTCTCAGTGATCCCTCAGTATGATCCCACCTATGTGAAGTACAGAGAAAAATATAACGCTTTATTGAGTCAATGAGTCATGTTTGTCATGTTTCTGAGTGAGAATAGTTGAACTTAACCAAACTGTTACAAATTTGATTTGGTTGGAATCAATAAACATGAAGAAACACTTTTTTAAGAATGACCATTTTTGTCATAATCAGTGTTGGAAAGTTACTTTTAAAAGTAACGCATTACAATATTGAGTTACTCCCTAAAAAAAGTAACTAATTATGTTAGTTACTTTTTATGGAAAGTAATGCGTTACATTACTTTTGCGTTACTTTTTAAATCTGGGCAAGGCTTGCTTGTTTGTTTTTAATATAAAAAGTTCTATTTTGGCAAATGTAAATGCCTTTTCACACCAAAAGCCTCAGGCTTTGAGAAAAGTGAATTCACGTGTGTACAGTAGACCGCAGAAGAAAAAATATCAACTCTTCAGCAATACAAAAAAAGGAAAACTAATGTTAGATTATCTTGAGTCATTTTTGCTTATTAGTATGGTGGAATTGGATCACTGAACGTCGGCAGCAAAGACATTGGTTAATAAAATGGTATTAATTGCTTAAGTTAAAAGATATGTGTATTATTTAACATATTTAATTATTGCAGGTTTGCGTCATTCTGAGTTGAATTTCACAGTTTTTGTTCATATTAATGAACACTGAATCTGTTTTTTGTGAGTGAGATGAATTAATGCATGTTCACATTTATTCTAAAACTAATATCTTACTCCCGATTTCTCTCAACATAGGGAAAGGAGAGCTTTTAATCAATAAATGGGGGATAAGTAACTGGCGTTACTTATTTGAAAAAAGTAACTCAGATATTTTCTTTGTCAATTAAAAAGTAATGCGTTACTTTACTAGTTACTTGGAAAAAGTAATAATATTACGTAACTTGCGTTACCCCCAACGCTGGTCATAATCATGCAGGTTTAGCTTGAGCTCACGCCTGCAGGAGCTGCTTCACTTCTCTGCCAAAACTCCAGCAGAAGTTGCTCTGGCAGACTGTGATGATGATGATGATGATTATGATGATGATGAAGGTGAGTTGATCCACACTCCTGTCCTCCCTCTGTGCTAAAAAGCCTTCAGAGGCGTCTGTCTCTTCACCTCGCCAGCTCTATCTTCCCCTGGAGCTCCTCATTCATCAGCAAAACCTGCAAGACAAGCCAAGACGTTTTTCCAATATGTTTTTTCACTACTTTTATTGCATTTCTAGTACTGCTTCCCTGCTGCTTTAGTGCTGATCTACCTTTAAACTTGTGCTACGGACATGAATGACAAAGCAAATCATGGTGCTTGTCACATTTATTTATATAGCACTACAACACATATAGTTTCAAACAAGCTTCACATTTATAAACAGGAAAATAACAGTTTTCCCACCTACCAAATACATGTTCTATGAACGCAAATGTTCTCATTAGTTTAAGGAAAAGTAATTTCTGAATGTTCAAAACGTCTCGTTTTTTTCTTTCTTTTTTTTTTTTTTTTTTTTTTTGAGGTTTTATAAATATATAATTTCTTTGTTAATCAAACATTATGGGAACATTCCATCTTATCATTTTGCAAATGACAACGTCATGGCAACGTTACTTCTGAATGTTTTCTGAATGTTCTGAAACAACCAGTAACATTTAAAAATTAAAAAAATGTCTGACTGAAACATTCCATGAAGGATGAATAAATAACAGTCATTTATTTATTTATTTGCTAAAATTTTGAGGACATTATTAAATATCAGATAACAAATAACCAGAAGTTAGCCAAAGTTCTGAGAACAGTCCTTGTTAGCTGAGTTAATGTTGGGCATTTTATCAATCATCAGTTATAAAACAGATTCATTTTTAAGTGGACTTCTCCTTTAAGGGTTTATACTGACATTGAGGGAAGTCCCTGAATATAATAACCTGGAAGGTGTGCTCTGTTGACTTGGGCCAGTAAGGAACCACCTAATCATCATGGTTTCAAGTTTTGCATGGGCAAACACACTTCAGAAAATGTAAAAACCCAGTTCTTTATGTTCTTTGCCTCTTCCTCTTGTGCTCTTCGCCAGCACACATTCTCCATTTACTCGAACGCACAGTAACCATAAACTACAGCCAAACTCAAGGAACACAGCAAGCAAACACATCACTGCAGCGAGCGCAGCACAGCCGACACCTCACTGAATCAAACATCTGTCTTTACCAATTACCTTCAACTCTCACCGTGTGCCCTGGAGGAGGAACGCCAGCATATGGGGTTTCATGCCCACCGTCACGCCACTCTCATCCAGCCGCTCAACAGAGAAGATGTCATGATGGAACAATGAAGAGGTCTACGGAACTAGACAGAGTGCAAAATTATTATTTTGAAAGGCTTGATGGCCTTGATTTCGGAGAGCGTATTCGCTGCCTGTCTCTCTCTCCAAACAGGCTTTGCAGTTCGTTTGCTTTGGCAGTCATCTTGGGTTTGTGGTTTGTGTATTCAGGCTCTCAGGGCATCACGGCTGTGCCATGCTTTCAGACCGGCGTGATGTCAGAAACAAGCTTCTGAGATGAAGATGCAACTTGTAGTGAGTTCAAAATATACTTAAACTCAAAGGTGCAAACTCAATAAACACTTCAGCACATGCTATTTAAGTGCAAAAACATGCATTTTATTCACTAATCACCCACAGACAAATAAAACGAGTACTACCACATTTTGGTAGACTCAGTTTTTAATTTCTACTATTGTATTTGGCTACTGCATCAGATCTTGTGCCATGAGCATAATATTTTCACTGCAAAAACTATTTTTCAAAAAATAGTTAAATGGAATGTATTTTATAAGCAACAAACAAACATGTTTTCTATGTAAATTAGATTATTGATTGCCCTTATGCATAAAACTCAGCACCTTTGGGCTGGCTCAGTTTTCTGTTTCTATTTCTATTAATCACTGCAGCAGCAATTTATCAAAAGAAGACCAAACGATGGAGAAGCCAGCCTGCAAGATGGGTAACTGTGTCGTGTTAATTGCATTCAGTACTAATTTTGTGGGTGTGTTTGCACTGTTACCTGATTTGCATAATTCCTTTAGTCAACAGGGTGCTAAAGCGACAGACAGCATGTGCAAACAAACAACACTATTCACTTCATGACAGGGCCATTTTATCATAGAAATCTAGAAATCACTTAAAATATTTCACAGAATTAATAAAGCATTTGCATCCCAATTAAATGTTATTGTAATATTAGATATATTTTTATTTATTTTATATGTTTATATAATCAGAAAAAGAAATGTAGGAGGAAATAGAGCTTTTTGGAATAAATTAAACATCAATACATTTTAAATTATTTAAAACACTTCACAGAATAAGTACAAAACATTAAATGTTTCTATCATATGGCATACTTCCACCAAGCCAATTAAGGAATTTGATTTTATCATCAGAATTTGATTAGAGCATGGGAAGCGATCAGCTATGATATTATTACTTAATATTATTAAACAATTTAGGTGGAGAACTTTCATATTTATTTGAAAGACTATGATTTCTTGTATATTTTAATAATAATTTACACTTATGAATTTATTAAGTAAACAAAGTCAGTTTTGCGTTTACATTCTTTTTAAACGTCTGTGAGGTTCATCAGACGGCACACACTGATGGCAACGAGCCTGTTTTCAGTGTTGCATGAAGAGCATTTGCCAGCAGACCATCATCCTCATGGCCTGTGATGTGCATTCACTAGCCGAGCTTGAGGGGTTTTATTTTTCATCCGAAGGGGGGAAAAGGGTACCCTGCTGTTTGCATTCCACCCTCCGCTGGTGTCAAACCAAGTTTGAGCCGCTACGTTTTGTCAGTTGGCACCGAGGCTCCTTCCTTCACGTTCATCGATTAATGACCTCACTTATTCAAAAACAAACAACGGCAACTTCCCCCTGGTATTCCAGTCAAAACACGCCAGCCCGGCCGTGTCCGCAGCACCCCGGCCAAATCAGCACCAGATGTCCCTAAATCGCTTTTTTTTTTTTTCTCTTCCACCATCCCTCTTTCCTGTCTGAAATTTCACATTCCAAGAGGACATGGATCTGCCGGAATCTCCGAGATTTGGTTTGCTGTTGTGAACTAGATGAGATCTTAAAAACCTGCTACATAGTGAGGGTGTGAAATAAGACTTGCATGTCAGACATGCATTGCTGCATTAACACATGTATGCATGTACAAACATTTAAGCATGCAAAGTTGCTCAGACTGCCACATTTCACTAATATTGTTCAAGGCAATACAGTGCATACATGCACCAACACAACATGCATTAAATATTTAGTGCCTCCATGCATTTTTGCATTTAAACATGCATGCATGTACAAAAATGTAAGCATGCGTAGTTGCTGAAATTGAAATGTCAAATATACAAGCCAGTGAAATGCATACATATGCATACTAACACAAAAAGCATCCAAAATAGGATACAATAAATGTTTAGTGTCTCCATTTATTGCTGTATTTGCACATGCACACATGCACAAATATTTAAGCATGCAAAGTTGCTCAAACTGCCACATTTCACTTATAATGTTCAAGGCAATACAGTGCATGCATACATCAAAATAACATGCATTAAATATTTAGTGCCTCCATGCATTTTTGTACATGTACAAAAATGTAAGCATGCATAGTTGCTGCAGTTAAAAGGTCAAATATACAAGCCAGTGAAATGCATACATATGCATACTAACACAAAAAAACATTCAAAATAGGATGCATTAGACATTTAGTGTCTTTATGCATTTCTGCATTTACACATGCGTGCACAAACATTAAGTTGCTCAAACTGAAACATGTCAAATATCAGTATAGTGCACATGTCCACACACTAACACAAAAAGCACCCGGGGGAGGATGCATTAAACATTTAGTGCCTCCATGCATTGCTGTGTTTACACATGCACGCATGCAAAAACATTTAAGCAAGCAAAGTTGCTCAAACTGACACGTCTAATATATGAGCCAATGAAATATGCATACTAACATAAAAAGCATCCAGAATAGGATGAATTAAATGTTTAGTGTTTCCATACATTGCTGTATTTACACATGCATGCATGCACAAACATTCAAGCAAGCAAAGTTGCTCAAACAGATACACGTCAAATAAACATGCCAAAAGAGTGCACACACACACACACTAACACAAAAAACACCAGCACAAGGATGCATTAAACGTTTAGTGCTTCCATGCATCAGTGCCATGCGGCTCTTTGAAGCTGAGCACGTCTCAGTAAGGGCTGACAGTATGCATCGGCTCCTGCCAAAGAGACAGCAAATCGGCCCATTAGCCCACCCAAAGCTGTCCAACACCCTGCCTGTCGACACACACCATTCACACCGCTCCTTCAGCCAGGAGGGAAGACTAATTTACTTTTCCACTTCACTGCAATAGGAAAACAACAGCCCTGCAGTGCCTAAACAAAAGAGCCACTTGAGAGGTGATAGCAGCACCTCTGGAAGCTTCCACACTCTCAGATAAAGCCTATTTAGCAAGACAGCAAACACACATGCGCACTGTCTCTCTCTCTCTCTCTGTATGACGGAGTGTAAATAGCTCCCAGTGTTGTTTTTAGGGCTCAGGAGGACCCCGGGGCTCTGCGCTGGACCCGCTTAGAGAGCGAATCAGTGCGTTTGAAGTCCGAGACGGGTTGATGGGCCTCGATTTATGGCTGTCTTCATCTCTCCTTACCCCTTTCACTGACATATAAAGAGGCCCGAGATGTCTGTGAGGAGGTGCGGATAGGTTTGGGTTAATAAAGCTGCCTATAATGTACACTTTCAGGACCTTTTAACATTTGTACAATTTTGTTTACTGTTACATAATTAAAAACCAAAAACTGCCTGGATCCTATATGATTTCATTTTATTTGCAAGGTGCAAATGTTTCAATAGCATTTTCTGTAGAAATCACACAGAACTGATATAATATGTCAAATTAGGTAAAAGATTTAAACACAATTAAATAATCAATTTATTGCAACTTATTATACTGAAATAATATTTTATATATTATTAATTCTATTTATAATTAAATCATATTATATGTGACCCTGGACCACAAAATCAATTTTTTAATTGAGATTTAAATACACATTTAAATAAGCATATTGAATAAATAAGCATTCCATTGATGTATGGTTTGTTAGGATAGGACAATATACAACTATTACAATTATTTGAAAATCTAGAATCTGAGGGTGCAAAAAAATCAAAATATTGAGAAAATTGCCTTTAAAACTGTCCAAATGAAGTTCTTATCAATGTATATTACTAATCAAAAATTAAGTTTTGATATACTTATGGTTGGAAATTTACAAAATATCTTCATGGAACATGATAATAATCTGTTTACAGAAACAAAATATTTTACACAAAGCACTCATGCTAAACAACTACAATTCCATGAAATTACCATAATTTTTGAAACTGCATGGTTTTGGACACTACAAAAATGCCAATACATGTTTTGTTTTTAATATAAATAACCAGATTAAAGTAAAAAAAAAAATATATATATATATATATATATATATATATATATAAATTCAGATAAACTGGGAAACACTTCGGCATGCATTATAATGCCACTCACAATTTTTTAGGATTTTGGATTTATGGCGCTAAACTACACAACATTGGCAAAGTGTCAATTAAAAAAAATTCAATAAAATACATTTTAAAAAGTCAGAACAACAAATTCACAAAGCAGAAACTCTGAAATGTGTATTTTTACTCTTGTAAAAAAATAAATAAATAAATATTGCCTTGATCCCTGTATTAAACACTCATCCACACTAGAGCGCGGAACAGCAGATGAGTCCCGGACGGCCACAGTGGCAGGGGTTTAAAGGGGAATCTTGTGGGAAGGAAAAGCTCTCATTGCTTGGGATCTGCTTGTGTAAACAATCGGGTTAATGAAGCTCACCGCTCCTAATCCCACCTCCCCCTCCTGACCCGCCCACCCCTTAATCCCACCACACAACCCCAACCTGTCAATCACATTGCCCCGGGGCACAGGCTGAGCATGTGTGTGTGTGGATCAAGGTGAATTTCAGAGCCTGAATCATACTCAAGCCCAGTTGAGGGCAAAGAGGAGCACAAGTTTAATCAACTCCATATGAATGTGTTTCCAGCCGAATGAGGCACTTCAGCGGCGTTACAAACACTTACATCATGACCCGCTGCTCTGGGGTTGAAAATCAAGGCATTTATGGGCCTTCTTAAGGGCACGTATGACTAAAGCACAAGCCACACATGATGACGTGCACGAGAGAGATTTATCACAAGATAATGGATTTCTTTTGTATATTACGATAAAAGTCACAGTACATAATATGTTTCTTTTATCTATATCTAAATCTACATCTATATATTTTTTGTTTTGTTTTGTTTTGTTTTATTTTGCTTTAGAATTATCCTAAAGGTGTTTTTATCCATTATTTGGGAATAAGTGCAGGAATTTTCTGTTGCTGTAACCTCAGCGCTGTAACCTCAAGCAAACCTGTTGTTATATAAATATACATTATGCACCCTGTGCCTCTCGTTACCCTGGGGCTGTAAAATGGGTGTTAACCAGCAACACCATCTCTTCCTAAGGAAGTGTTTACAAATCTGTTCCCTACTTAAAACTTTAAAACAATCCTTAAGAGCAAACAGAGCTGTGAGCTTTAGGAACCAACACAAATCTGGAGTGTCTGAGGACATTGTTTCCATCCCCAGAGAAACAACATTTGTTATGAGCTGAGCCGAGGCAGATATATTACACCATCTTCACTTTCATCTTGAAGGCTGGTTTCATATACACCAGAATCATACATGCACTTTGACCTGAGTAAACATGATGTTTGAAAATGTGACGTTTGCTCTGGTGGAACAGTCTATGTGCACTTAAAAATAAAGTTCTTCACCTTAAGCAAAGAACCTCGAAAGTAGTCGATATGACTTGAATAATGATTCATATTGTGATGATTCAAATTGTCTGTTCACAAACTCATAGGACCTAAGAAGGCTTGACTTAAAGACATACAGACTACATTTGAGGTATTGTTTTGTCTTCTGTTGACAGTTGTGGTCTTTATGAACTGTAATTACATAGAAATATAAAATATGAAATCATTTAAAAACACATTTTTCATCATCAGTATCATGACTCACCTTATCAGTTGTCATACTACCATACGTACTATCATAACAAAAAGTACTATGCGTTTACCACAATCAAGGACCATGCACAATCAAGATACCACGTTATTCTTTTGAGCATGTAAATACTGTAAGTACTATGATAGTATCTGTTCACATACTATGGCACTTCGAAATATACTATGGTACTAAAAGTAATGTCGCATATTTTTATACTTCCAGTATGGTAATACCATAAATGTCCAAAATACCTCAGTAGCATCATAATACCATTGTATTTTTTTATAAGTGGTGGCATTACAGTATAGTAATGGTATCAGATGTCAGAAATGGTCGTACCATGGTAATTTACCATAGTACTGTGCCATAGTACTCCAAGGTATTGCTGAAAACCCATGGCACATGTTCTAAAATACATTATTTACCAAAGTACCAAACAGTACTGTGGTACTACCATGGTATTTTGGAAATGTTCCATGGTATTTGTGGAAGTACCATGGTGCTCCATTGTATATTTCAAAATACCATAGTATTACTATTTGACACTTTTTATGGAAAGACCCCTAAAAATGGGCAAAGTTGATCATTTCTGCCAACATACAACATTATCATATAGAAAACAAGTTTAAGAGTGGCAGAAAAAAAATCTGAAACTATCTACACCATTTAAAAGAAATCTCAGATGCATTTATTATGACTTAATTTTGATGGAAACCTTAATTTACCATGGAAAACCTTTATAGAACATTAAATAATCTTGCTAATATTTAGCCATTTTGGAAATGTACCATGGTATTCTTGGAAGTACTATGGGGTACCATATAAAAAAACAATGTATACAGTAGTCAACATTTGGATGGCTAGTGGATCAAAACATTTCATCAAAGTTGTCCTAAAACGAAAAACAATACCCGTTCTTGTCTTAGAACAACTTTGATGAACGTTTTTGATCCACGTCAAATGTTGACTACTATATTTCAAAATACCATAGTAGTATCATTAGATACATCACTTTACCATGGTACCGCTATAGTACTTTTTGGTAAGACCTTTAAAATGGTACAAAGTTGAGCATAATTTACACCAACACACAAAATATGACAAAGATTCTGGAAGCTACCTACACAGTTTAAAAGAAATCCCAAATGTAGGCTTTTGTATTATGGTTTAACAGCAACTGCTATTTTGGTGTAAACCACAGTTACCATGGTAAGCTTTTATACTAGATGAAATAACCTTGCAATTTGGGTATACTCCAGTCTAAATTAAGTACATTTGCCTGCTTGTTTATGCATATATTTGAGACGGAGAAAATAAATGGAGGTGAGCGGTGAAGGAGGAGAGTGATCGGGTGGTAAGGAGGATAAACGGGAAAATAACAGCCCTGAGCAAGAGGCAGAAAGGCAGCAGTGGTTTGGCGCTCACCGTGATGGAGCGAGCGAGCTTTTCCGTGCCATACGGGAGTCGTATGCCCAGATTGTGGAGCGTCGAGTCGCTGACTTCGCGGGCACGGCGCCAAAACCAACATGGCAGCTTCACCCGAGCGGTGCGTTTGGCACAACCGGGGTACGTTCATCCCATCATCCCCTGTGTCAGGGTGGTGACATGGGCAGCCTGGCAGACTCTTACAAGACTGGAACTCCTAAGCAGAGGCTTTATGGAAGACCCTGCCGGTTATTATTTCTATTAGCGGGCGTTTTATTCGGCTCCAGATGCCAGCGCTCGCTCTCCACAGATGGTTCTGCTCAGACGGACCGTGTTTGCTTTACTTAAGAGCTGCTTTGCCAAATACCGTTCTGATATTTTTCTTCGTCCCCTCTGGTCTCTTCCTCATCCTGTCAGTCTTCGTTTTTGCGTTTGTGGAAGTGATGCCTTTTAGCACGCTTGTGTTTGCCTTTTCTGTTTATTAGTTTTTCATTTTTCAACAGGAAGTCATATCTTCGGAATGGCGATTGCAGCTGGTTCTTTGGTGTGACAGGTGGTCTTTCCTGTAAAATAAATGAATGAAGAACTAAATCACATGAAAACACTTTGAAAATTCACTTAAACATTTAAAGTAGGCTATTTTATTGGAATGATTGGCAAAGTATTATTATTGTGTTGTCATATAAAACAAGTGAAAGGAAGAAGTGCACAATATTACAATAACATTAAAATTGAATTAATATCAAATAAGGTGCTAAATAATGTAAAAATAAACCATGTGTGTGTGTATAAATTAGGGCTGTCAATGTTAAGGCATTAAAGCATCTGATTAATTCTAAAGAATTTAATGCAATTAACACAAATTACTGAATCATGCGAAACTGCTTCATTAATCACGATTAATCGCAGTTAAAAATGTAATCTATTAACAGCCCTAATATATATCTTGATACATGGTATTACCACAGTTCATGTCTAAAATAGTCACATTTAGGTCAAAAGAAATATGCAGGTATCACTGTGGTGTTTTTTCGATAGTGAAGAACAAACCTTGTTTTAAGCCTAATACTGAACTAAACGTATCTTAAGTCACAAAATAAATCAAGTGTTTTTGCCTATACAATAAAACAACACTGGCGCCCACTGACTTTCCACAGAAGAAAGACAGTCATACCGGTTTGGAACAACATAAGGGTGAGTAATTGATGACAGAATTGTTATTTTTGAGTGAACTGGCCCTTTAAATCTCTCTGGAAGTTCTGTATCTCTCATGTAGTTTTACTTCTCAAGTAAGTTGATCTTATTTTAAGGACGTTTAAATGTTGTTACAGAAAAACAGGCACAGATAAGAAGTCTGATGTTTCTGTTGGTCTTGTCTGACAATAAGTTGTTTTGACAGTGATATGTAGAGCTGAACGTTTCACGCGACTTACAGCTGCTGTGATTGACAAGGACATTCAAACGTTGAAAACATTGTAACACAATATAACAGACCTAAATTAGACTGTGCACATTTTCACTTGACTTCAACCTCTGATATTTCTCACGGTGAGCCAGAGTTCTGGGTTACTGAGGATGGAAAGTGAGATATGAATCAGTGATTTTGTTTCTGTTTCATAGATGAGACAAGAAGAGAAGATGAGAGGTTCATTCACACACTTCAACATTGTCTCTGAGCTGTCAGTCAATAGCTGTCATACAATAAGAGCCATAAAATGAAGATTTATGAATATCATATTAAGATCTCTGACTTTTATTGCAGAATTTGGTATTTTGACAAACCCGAGCATGTTGTTGAGATCTGAACAGAGATACATGTAAGATTGTTGGGTTTCCATTTGTTCTCCATTGAATCTCATTGCTGTCTAGACAAAACGGCTGCGATATTACACAATGTCATGTGTGATTGTTCTTTCCTGTGGGTATTTTCCCAGTCGCTCGTGTCGTAAAACATCTTTTGTGTGTTTGGGACACGGCCTGTATTCTGTGTATGACAGCATAACAATGGGGAAATTCCCCGAAGTTTTCATCTGGACATAATGATAGTCACTCGAGGAGGAGGAGAATAGCAGTACTAGTTAACATCAACCACATCCCAAAACAAAGATGCTCGAAAATACTGTTTTGAGGGGCAAAAGGACAGTAAAAAGTGCAATGGGAATGAAGTGTGCAGTAAAAAATTGTTCATTTATAACTGCATGAGTCCAAATTAAAGTAAACAAATAACCATCCAGAAATCAGGTCTTTCTCCATCTCAGGGCTTGAACTGCACAGGGGTTGTAGGTGAATAAACATCTCCACTGAGATGATAACACTCCACCCTTAAACCTCTGTTTTTTCTGTCTTTCACTCTCTCTTAAATCCACATCATCTCTGCACCGACTCGGAATTTTGCTCGCTTTGGAGAAGGACAAAAAACACTGGTCGCTTTCGAGTTCATCAAAGCCCTACAAACACTCTGGAAAACAAAGCTTTACTAGCTGTGAAGTGCGGTCGAGAGGTCGTTCAGACTGCGTCCACCAGCCGCTTCGTCTGGCAAACAATTAAAAGTTGTTTTGATGGTTTGGACCCGATTGAACTCATACAGTAACGGCTTATTGTTATGTCTGTAGCAAAATATGAAAATAAGTCGACTTTATTGAGGAAATTAAATTCACTGCGAAGCCAGAAGGGAAGGACACTCCCTTTGTGAGCTCATTAAAATTAAAACGTGCTGATAGTCCAGCGTCTGCTGTGGTAACGTCAGTCGGACGAGAGAGACAACGAAACATAAAATCATTTCTTAATCAGTATTTTTGACTTCTTTTCCACAACAAACACTCCTGAAACAAATGCAAAAAAACAAGACTTGTTTTTAATGGGAAACATGAAAAAATACTATTTAAGAAAATTATTTTTACTATATATAGCTATTGTACCCTCCTATTAAAAATATTTTTATAAAATTAGAAAAAAAAAGTTGCCTTAGCAACCGTAGCTGAAATAAAAATTTGACTTTGAATGACTGAAATGACTAAAATTAATTGAATTACTAAACAATAAAAACAAAACAAAAATACAGGTAAACAGAAATATAAAAAAACTAATAAAAATGAAAAAAGAACCACAGAATAAAAAAATTGAATAAATGAATTGTAATTTTTTTTATCTCACAAATTTTTCTCCCTAAGAATTACACTTTTTCTTTCTTTTTATTTATTTATTTATTTATTACTGTAAAAAAATAAAAAACAATTTGTTGAGTCAGCTTAAAATAATTTGTTACCCTGCTGCCTTAAAATTTTAAGTTCAGTCAACTTGAAATTTTAAGTTGTACTAAGTAACAACTTAGATATTTGTGTTTGCTAAACTTAACAGATGGGTAAGTAACCCAGCTGCCTTAAAATTTGAAGTTGATTCAACTCAGATATCTAAGTTGTCACTATAATTTAACATTTCAAGTTCAATAAACTTTTTTTGAGTTGACTAAACTTAAAATTTTAAGGCAGCCAGGTTACAAATTATTTTAAGTTGACTCAACAAATTGTTTTTTACAGTGTGGGCTTCTATAAATAATTATCAATACAAATAATAAATTAAAATAGTTCATATACAAAAACATACGAAGTGCCTGTGTGGGACCGCTTTCATATTGGAAAGCACATACAAAGCCTTATACTGTCTAAGTCATAGGTTTGGTAGCACATCTAATGTTGTCAGTACTAGTGAATATGTCAGAACTGTGGGTCAGTGGGGGTAGAAGGCCACACGGAGGTCATTTGCTTAAAGCATTAATATCGATCTTAAAGGCGGATTGGAGAGGGTCAGGAGTAAGTTCATTTCTGACAGTGTCTTATAAAGAAGCGCGCCTCAGGTGGTTTTGGCGCGAGCCTGAATGAAACTCAAGGAAGGGGGAAAGACACAGACCTCAGACTATTTTTGTTCTCACACACAAGGGAGGGCAGGGCAGGTGAGCGGGGGTGTTCGGCGCTTCTCAATGCCTGGGGTGACGAGAGAATACGAAGGTGTGAGAACAAAAAAAGAAAAAGACATTCTGTGCATTTCCTCTCCTGTTCGCCAACTGGCTCTAGGCTGAAGATTTCCCAAACTCTGCCTCTCTCTCTCGCTGGCCTTCCCTTGTCACTCAAACCTATGTGAAATCTCCTCCCACTGAGGCTTATCAGTGCCTCCACTCCATGAGAACCTGTGTCAGGTACTTTCTTTCTCATCACTTTCACCTGCATTATGAATTATTCTGTCTGTATTTAGAGCATGACAGGGTTTGCCAACTAAAATTCCAGTTCACTTTCTCCATAAAGAACTCAACCATGAGCTTTGAGGTTATTAAATGATGACATGCTTATGCAGAAGACACAACTATTTCAACTTAATACTTAAAAATGTTTGTGTTTAATCACTAAATACATTATTTACAATTATTATTATTTACAATAGTTTACAAAAATTATTTAAGGTATTAAGTGTTGTTTTGTGGGGGAAAAAAAGTGAAATATCTTCCATAGAGGAAAGAAAAATAAACTTAATTCAAAGGGAAAATTTTATTTTTCTGACTTCATTGGGATATATTAGTTATTGTTTTAAGCATTTTAAGTCACCTAATATTTACAATCGATAAAAAAGTGGTACATTTATTAAAAAACAAGATGCAGATATACGTTAATAAATTTAAATTACAGTAAATAAGTTAATTGTTTTATATTCATGGTTTTTATTTGATTATGTCGTCAAAAATGCATGATGTGAGGAGGAGAAGTTGTAATATGAATGTAAAATAAGGTAAAAACTTGTTTCTGCCTTTGTCTTTTTTCTTACACGTTCATGTTCTTTTCTGATTTAAATTAAAGTTTGTAAGATTGTGATTCAGCTGGTTGGTTTGGTTTAAGTCTAAAAACCATTTTATTGTGGGTTCGTTTATTTGTTTGTTTGTCTCCTATGGAGAAAATGAATGTAATGAACCAAAATCAATTTAAATAAAAAGTGAGCGCTCACTTTATTTTCCTAATCATACCTGCTCCTTCAGATACTGTACAAACAATCCCAAATAAAAGATAAACAAATTACAGTGGCGTATTGCTTAGCTAGCCACATTATATAACAAACAAATTCTCAGAAAAAAAAGGTACAAAAGCTATCACTGAAGCAGCACCATTACAGTACTAGTTTGTACACTTGAGGTACTATACAGTCAGATAGTCATTATCACAAATAAAGGGGTGTAGTTTCTGACCTGATGTTCAAACACGGTTTGTCCTTTGAGCTTTTACAGGGCATGTGTCTCCAGTGGAGCTGCGGTCACACTCTCTGACTTTGTGTGTGTGTGTGTGAGAGAGAGAAAAAGATGCTGGAACGCCTGTCAAACCACATGTAATTAGAGCAAGACTTCCATGACCGACACAACTCCAATGCAATTTATGATTTCTCTAAAGTCAGCTTATCTTATTTTAAGATTTTTTCTTTTGTTCTTTGGTTCACCACAAGTTTCATAAACGCCATCAACCCTCACACAAAAGAAGATTTAATGAGAGCAGTCAAACATCTCATTTTTATATTATTTACAAGGAAAGAGGGAAAGGTCAGACCCAGACTTAAACGTTGCACATCTAATTTTTTTATTAAAAAAAAAAATCATTTTTTTAAATTATTATAGCACAGAAATATACAAACAAATATTGTAATAAATAAGAATAATAATAATAATAATTATTAATATTAATAATAATATAATTGTACAATATTTTATATATATATATATATTTCAATTTATTTTCTATTTTGTTTATTTACATGTACATGTGTATTTTATTTACATCTTCTTTATTACATTTTTTTATTATTTGTATATATATATATAAACACACACATATACAGAAATTAATAACAAATATAACTGATTATTACTTACATCTTGACAAGAAATATATAATCTGTAATGGTGAAATGGTAAAAATATATATTATATATATTGTGAAATTGTGTAGATTTTTAATTTCTAAAATATATTTATAGTATTTCTTCATTAAACTGATGAATGTCAGAAGAAGTAAGTGGCAAATGACTTAACACCAAAATATTATATGACAAGGATTTTCTTCTCTCTTTGAGATGTGATTCATACTGAAATACTGAGAGGTTGTTAACAAATGGGAGTCCAGGTTTACATCTGTTTCAGCTTCCAGATGGGTAATCTATTATTAATAATTCCCCAAAGCTGATAGGAATCCAATAACTTATCAATAATTCATGCCACTGTGATCAGGCTAACTTAATTACAGGACTAGTTAAAAGGTTTAAAGTGTCCAGGTCTTTCTATTAGTGCAGTCAGGCTATTGATACGCCATAAGGACACTGTGCCAAAGATCAGCGTTAGTAGCTCTGGTATTGATAGAGGCTGAAAGGATTTTGACGTTTGAGTGAAAAATTTGGCATTGATTACTGAAACTCAGTTTAAGTCCAACCTTCATTCGCCACCATTTCTGTTGAATTAGGATTGAGTTTCTTTACCTCGTCACGTCTTTCCACTAAAGGCTTCCTAATGTGCATAGAACTGATCCAAAACACTGGAGAATTTGAGAGCCTGCATGAAAGAAAAAAGATATCTTTAATATCTCATCTTTTATCAGACAGATATTAGACTTTATCTTGTGCTTCTCAGATGTTTCTCCTGAACAAAAGACACATTCATATGGAGTTTAACATGAGATCTCCTTGATGTCTCAAACTGTGCTCAGATTTGCCAAGAGACCATCAAAGTCAGAGTCAGATGAACTCTCATTTTCTCATCAGATGATCTGAGCTGCTTTTTCACATTCATTTTATACTTTAGCTCTATACTCTTATTATATGACAGTTATTGTCTAATGTGTCTACTTTTAGTTCTTTTTAGGAATTTTATTAGAAATATTTGAGAGTGAATCATCAAAAAAATCTAATTGATAATAGATAATCAATTATGATATACTAACATGTTGATATTTAAATGTAATATAACTGAGCACACCAAATCTTCTGAGCTGTAAAAGACCAGCCTCTAAATAAAATATAATATAGATAATAAACAAAAATAAAATATAATGTAACATATAATACATGAAATAAATATAATAAAATTAAAAATAAAATAAAACTACTAAAATTTCCTATGTGATTCAAATGTTCAGTGTAAATATGCATCCACACTTTATCATAACATTTATGATAAATCTGTTTAAAATTATTTATGAGATCATAGACAAAGCATAATTAATGCAATAAAAATCATGATATTATTATTATTATTATATACTTCTACATAATCTTTATAATCATATATACACATATCATTTATAATATAATAATTTTTATATAAAAATAAATTAATAAAAAAATAGACATTTTAAAAATGTAAGAGTCAATCATCAAAAATCTAACTGATAACCTGTAAAATTATGATAAACTGATAAGTTATTAATTAAATGTAATATGCGACCCTGGACCACAAAACTAGTCAAACCAGTTAAAATTGAGATTGATACATAATCTGAGCGCTGAATAAATACGCTTTACATTGATGTATGGTTTATATTTATATTTGGAATCTGAGGGTGAAAAAAAAATCTAAATATTGAGAAAATCACCTTTACAGTTGTCCAAATGAAGTTCTTAGCAATGCATATTACTCATCAAAAAATTACGTTTTTATATATTTACGGTAGGACATTTACAAAATATCTTCATTGAACATGATCTTTACTTAATATTCTAATGATTTTTGGCATAAAAGAAAAATTGTTAATTATGACCCATACAGTGTATTTTTGGCTTTTGCTACAAATATACCTGTGCTACTTAAGACTGGTTTTGTGGTCCAGGGTCACATATAACAGAATGATACTTATCCAATATTAAAATGTAGTAGCATTACATGTTTGTTGCTTTCATTCCTATTTTTTAGCATGTTGTACAACATAATTCCTGTGATTGGATTGCAAGCACTTAAATCAAGATTTACCCGCAAGTTTCAGTTGCAGGCCTGCGTTGCTGTTGGGAAGGCAACTGTTGTTTGGCACCTCTTAAACAGAGCTGTGCTAATGCCAAGACCTGCTGTATTGTTTGGTTAACAATGCTGCAGCGCCTGTGGCCATGCGAAACGCCAGCTTTCTCAGAGACCCTCCTACCTACACCCAGCTTACAGAGGGACAAACAAACAGAAACACAAAGCTATTGAGAACAGCCTCTATTCATTTCCTAACAGTCGCCTCTGCCCGAGGGAGGATACAGATACATCCACACACACACACACAAAAATTCCGTCATCATTTACGCACCTTCTTGTTTTTCAAATTCTCCAACTAAGAAAATTACACTACAATTAAGTTCTGAAAACGTTAATTCTGAATGTTCCTCATGAGAAACACAAAAGTAAAAGTTATATGAAAACACTTCATGATGAAACAGATGGAACTGTAACAGATGACACAAATGTTCATATTCAGGTGAAATATCCCTTTAAAACACAAAATGGTCTATAAAAACATATACATTCATAGGCGTACAGAGATATCTAATATGGACAAACATGACAGAAGATGTCTTTTGCTGAACTCACACACACACACACACAGACACATCCAGTCATGTTGCATGTAACTTCATAATATCCAGCAGCATAATGGAGACAGTAAAACGTGCATTAGTCATGGCTGCTCCTTTAAGAGTACAAAATATAATAAAATCCCCCGGTACATGAGCCCCGGGGTCAGGTGCATTTTTGACTGCCGTGGGAACCACAAAATGAAATGTGTGAACGTATCTGTCTCACCTCTGGGGCTGGGCTGGGAAAGAGAAGAGACGCGCTGTGAAAGACACACACTCACACTTTCACACAGTCCTGATCTGTCGTAAAGCGTTCACACTGCTCGTGGCCCAGCTTTATTATAAATCATCTGGGGCCTGTTCATTTCAACAGGCCAGAACAGGTGCCAATCAAATGTTATCGCCAAAAATGCTGAAAAAAAAAGGAAACAGTAAATGTATTATTACTGAAACTTATTTAAATGTCAATTTATATTTGTGAATAGATATGTATACTACATCTAAAACTACATTAAACAGCATTTTGCTCTTTTAATTGATTGTGCATACTATTATTATTTCATTTGGATCATTTGTGCTTTTTAAAAAAATTACTAATAAGTCCTAAAACTACTAGAAAATGTATGCAATATTAATAAACGTTGGCAATGTACAGCTATTTAGCGTGCCAATAAATCCACTTGACTTTGAAACCAGAGGCCTACCAAAGTTAAGATTGATTTCTGACACTGATTAGGGTTTTAATTTTCATCATTTCTTCAGGTCTGCGTCATTAGTGTCTGTTTAATGTCTGTTGTAGGTGTCCTTGTTTTCGTGATGTTTCACTCATTCCAGAATGGCATTTTCACGTCAGTCGACAAGACAAGACTGAATACTAGTTCATGGGATAATAGTGCTGTTTGTATCAAATGCCTTCCTGCGAGGCACTCTTGAATCAGTGCATATTTGACAGAATATACTTGGAAACATTTCTTCAGTTGTTTTAAGCTTTACATACCAGAAGATTTGTACACACCTTTCACTCAGATTTCTAAGAAAAAATGCATTTCTTAAAGGAATAGTTCACCTAAAAATGAAAATCTTCTTATAATGTACTCAGCCTCAGGCCATTGAAGATGAGTTTGTTTCTACATGGGAACAGATTTGGAGAAATATAGCATTCCATCACTTGCTCACCAATGGATCCTCTGCAGTGAATGGGTGCCATCAGAATAAAGGTCCAAACTATGAACACGTCTATCTCCTCTTGAACTCTCACATCAAAATCTACCCACATATTTGTTTAGAACTGTTTTCACTTGTAAACAATGTTTTATCTGTGCATATTTCTTTCCTGATTCAGACCAGACAAGTTTTTCACTGGAGAAAACGTTATTATGGATTATAGACTTGTATTTTATCCAGAAGCAATGGTTTAAAGATAAAACGCATTAATGATGAATTTGTTTCCTACAAATTCACAGCTTTTCGCTTCATAAGATGTTAATTGACAAACTGCAGTAGTGTGGATTACTTGTGAATTATTGCGATGTTTTTGTCAGCTGTTTGGACTCTCATTCTGATGGCACCCATTTGCTGCAGAGGATCCAATGATGAGCAAGTGATGATACGCTACATTTCTCCAAATCTGGTCAGATAAAGAAACTCATCTGCATCTCGGATGACCTCAGGGTGAAAAAATTGTCGAAAAAATTGCATGAAATACTACTTTAAACCAATTACAAGACCTTTTTAAACTCAACAGCAGTGCAAACCCAAATTACATTGCTAAATGTGTACAACGTAATGTTAAAATCTTACAGCAAGTTGTTCAGGAACAGAAAAACGCTTATAAACGAAACCACGCTAACCTAATTAAATATTGATGCACTTTACAGAAACTTGCACCCTGTGATTATTTTTGCAAGCATTTAAAGGAATAGTTAACATGGTTTGCATTTGTGTAATTAATGTTGTTAATCTTGTAAATATGCAAATCAGTGTAGGGATTAGAAATATACAGTGTGAAATCTAAACCAGACTTAATAGAATTAAAGGGACAGTCCACCCAAAAATGAAACTTCTGTCATCATTTACTCACCCTCAAATTTTTTCAAACCTGTATGAGTTTCATTTTTTTCTGATGAGCATAAAAGAAGATATTTTGAAGAATGTTGGTAACCAAACAGTTGACGGTAGCTGTTGATTTTCATAGTACGGAAGAAAATACTATGGAAGTCAATGGTTACCGTCAGCTGGTCTGGTTACCAACATCCTTCAGAATATCTTTTTTTGTGTTCAACAGAAGAAAGAATCTCATACAGGATTGTAACAAGTGAAGAATTTCATTTTTGGGTGAACTGTCGCTTTAAACTACAAAGCTAAAAAACATATGGAAAAATTGCTATTTTAGCATTTAGACAGGGCAGTGGAAGTCAACTGGATGTGACCGCAGTGGTTTTTGTTGTGTCGGTATGTAGTGAAGGTGGACCCGTCGGGTCAGAGAGGTCTCCGGAGAGATCGCTTCTATCTGAACTTTATCGGCCGAAACATCTGTTGCAATTTCTGTCAAATGAAACTTTTATTACCTGATCATTAAAGTCCTGGCAATGGAAAAAACAGATGTCGGTGCTGTTCTTATGACCGCTGCGTTTTATGGTGTTGGTGAAAATTGAACCAAAGGGAGGCCGCCCCTCCACCTCCATTATAAAATTAAGGGGGAAATGATTTCCACATTCCACGGACAAGAGGGGCACTGCTGGGGCGCTGAGAGACGAGCGGCCGGTGTGTGACGGGTTAGAGGACTCGAACACGCTGAACTACTCACAGAACCACCACAGACTGAGAGTTTATTAGTGCTGGGAAGGGCTCTACTGTGTTTATTGGTGCCGCACCGAGACTCCAGTACATTGAAGGAGCTCTGCTTTATGACGTTGACTTCAGTCATATGCAAAACCCACCGTCACAATGACAGGGTGTTGCTATAGGTGTAGCATGTTGTGGATTGTAGCATGTTGCTAAAGGCAGTTTAGAAGTTGTTCCAGGTGGTTGCTAAGAAATTGCAATGTGGTTGCTACAGCGTTTTGTTTTGTGGTTCCTAGGGTGTTGCTATGTGGTTGCAAAGGTATTCTGGATGGATTGTAGCATGTTGTTAGGCAGTTTAGAGGTTGTTCTAGGTGGTTGCTAAGACACAGCAATGCAGTTGCTATAGTCTTTTGTTATGTGGTTGCTAGGGTGTTGCTATGTGGTTGCTAAGGTATTTCGGTGGATTGTAGCATGTTGATAGATTTTAATATTGTTCTGGGTGGTTGCTAAGACATTGCAATGCGGTTGTTATAGTATTTAGTAATGTGGTTGCTAGGGTGTTGCGGTGTGGTTGCTAAGGTGTCTTGGGTGGACTGTAGAATGTTGCTAGGCAGTTTAAATGTTCTTTTGGATGGTTGCTAAGACACTGCAATGTAGTTGCTATAGCATTTTGTTTTGTTGTTGCTAGGGTGTTGCTATGTGTTTGCTAAGGTGTCCTGGGTGGATTGTGGCATATTTTGTTTTGTTGTTGCTAGGGTGTTGCTGTGTGGTTTCTAAGGTGTCCTGGGTGGACCAAAGCATGTTGCTAGGCACTTTTGAGGTTGTTGTGGGTGATCGCTAAGACATTGCAATGCAGTTTCTTTAGCATTTTGATTTGTTGTTGTTAGGGTGTTGCTATGTAATTGCTAGGGTGTTCTAAGTGGACTGTAAAATGTTGCTAGGCAGTTTTAATGTTGTTCTGGGTGGCTGCTAAGACATTGCAATGCACTTGCTATAGTATTTTGTTTTGTGGTTGCTAGGGTGTTGCTATGTGGTTGCTAAGGTCTTCTGGGTGGATTGTAGTATGTTGCTAGGAAGCTTTGAGGTTGTTCTGGGTGGTTGCTAAGACATTGCAATGCGGTTACTATAGTATTTAGTTATGCAGTTGCTAGGGTGTTGCTATGTGGTCGCTAAGGTGTTCTGGGTGGATTGTAGCATGTTGCTAGGCTAGGCAGTTTTGAGATTGTTGTGGGTGGTTGCTAAGACACTGCAGTGCAGTTGCTATATAGTATTTTGTTTTGTGGTTGCTAGGGTGTTAAGGTTAGGGTTAGGTTAAGGTCTCTAAGTGGATTGTTGTTACCTGGTTGCCGTTTGTATGGTCTCCTAAGAGACTGCCTCTCCAGTTGCTATGTGGTTTCTAAGATGTTCTAGGTGGTTGCCAAAACATTGCTTTGTGGTTGCTAAAGTGTTGCTAAGGTCTTTTGAGTTGTTTGTTGCTGTGCTGTCACCAAGATGTTCTAAGAGGTTTGTGCATTACTATGTTGTTTTTAAGGTGTCTAGTGGCGTTTTAAGTATGTTGGTATGTGGATGCTAGGGTGTAGTAAGTGATTGCCTGGAGGATTTCTACAATACGTGATGCTTAAGGTGTTTTGAGTCATTTTTGGAATGTTACTAGGATGTTACCAGGCAGTTGCTAAGGTGTTTACAGGTGTTAGATGGTTGCCTGAAAATTCAAGATTCCCCAAGGTGAAAATCATCTGAAGAAGAAGTGAAAACAATCACAGATGAGTAAAGTAACAGGACAATTACTTTATGTCTGGGGCACAAACACTACAGGATGACGCAAACACTAAACTTTATTGCTTAGTGTTAGAAATTTCATTAAAATAGCAATTTAAATGTGATGTTCAGCTTTTCCCCTAAATATATTCACTACCGCTTTATGGTTTTAATATTAGTATTGGCATCAGCTGAATGCAGACTTAAATAGAAATGAACTTCATCTCTTCTGGGGAATATTTACATGATGTTTTGGAAATGGGTTCTACTTCTTTGCTCATGAGGAATGGCAGACAGAAGTGAACTGGTGAATTGAGAGGAAACTCTCCCTGATCTCTTGCTGTTCACAGCATGTCTGACCGGCTCAACAAAACTCCAAGAGAGAAATAAAGATAAAGACAATGGCTGCTCTTATTTTCTTCTGTAGCCGCACATTCCACAGAAAGCATGGAAATCGGCCACCCTCCTCGCGAAAATGAATCACGGCCAGACAAATTCGTGTCTGGGTTACGTTACTTAACTACAGTCATAGGTAAAGTTACCAGATTTTTCCTCATCCGCGCTCTCGCTCACTCCGTTCAGACTCTTTCTACCTTTCTGTCTCAGCAGCCAGACTCTTGCCATCCTTGGAAATAAATCAAATCCACTAGAATATCACACACATCTGAATCACTGCTTATTGTAACCAGATGATGGTCACTGTTGTAATGCTAAATTTAACATTAATAAAGTGTGAACTTGATTTGACCCCCAGATATAGAATGTTGCTCCAACTACATCTAGCGCAATGTGATTTCTGTCTTTGATTCTAATTGCATTAATAGACAGACAGCTATAGACAGCTAGTTGTCACACTTTTTGTACAGAAACCCAGTTTCTGTACAAACACAAAACTGCAAATAGATATTACATTAACTAGTTAAACTAGGTGTTTGAATGCAGTATATACAGCCACTGACTGTAAAAACCAACATCTAATTAGGCATTTGATTTAAAGTGCTTCCCGTTTGACAACTAGTCCCCATCTGCCATTTGTATTTTGAGATGCTTTATTCGAACAATACCTTTGTGAGAACTGCCGAGAGAATATACAAACGACCACATAACAACACAGCTTTAAGGCATTTTCAGCATCACTGTTTGAGAGAATCTCTTAAAGCCTCGTAAACTAGTTCAGACTCACCTCACAAATCTGGTATGTACTGGGAAACTAGACAGTGAAAGACAAAGGAAATGTCGTTAACAACTTGATTGGCCTGAATATTTTGTTTGTTTCACCTAATGTTCACCTAACGTAATGACAAGTTAATAGATTTTCATCAACTTTCTTAAAGAGACACAGCATCTTATAGAAGTCTGTATCATTCAAAATTTTTAAAAATGTCTCACAATTCTGAGAAAGTTGCGAAATAAAAAAAAAAATAGAATTCTGAATTTTTCTCACATCTCAGAGTTTATCCCCCGGTTTCACAGACAAGGCTTAAGTCTAGCCCTAGACTAAAATGTAAGAAAGAAACTTGCACTGACTGATCTTAAAATATATCAGTGCCTTTGTTTTGTCTCAAGATGCGCACCAGTAATGTTTTTCCTAATGTATACTTTCCTAAACTACTTAAATTGAACTATGACCTAATCCTGGTTTAGGCTAAGCCCTGTCTGTGAAACGGGGCCTATATCTCATAATTTTGACTTTTTTTTTATTCATGTACCATCATGACAATATAGTTTATATAGTTGATATAGAATACATTTTTAAGTGAGAGTCACTAAAAGAATTGTGTTTTATAATTAGGGTATGTTTACATTTACAAACATACTTATGATGAACATGGGTGAGTATAAGTATGAACATGAGTATAATGAAACGCCACTACCCCTCCAATGCAAATGAAATGTACACGCATACTGTAATACCTGAGGATATTTCTGTTGATAACGATATGATGATGATTTATCCTCTTCTTTTGACTGTTTTTGAAATGAACCTTTGGAAACAAATTGTCACTGATTTCCAAGGGGAAACTCACCTCATAATAAAAGGGAACTCTACAGAAGAGGAACAAAAATCAGCATGTTTATCCACTTGTAGGTCAAAGCTATTTTTTTAAAATTAGTATTCTTTCACATTGGCTGGAAATCACACATTTCATTTGACTTCAGTTTTTTCACTTGACAGTGTGTGAGGCTTCATTCAAGGTAATTTGCACAAGCATACAAATCTGCTAAAAATACACTATGCCTTCATAATGAAGACAAATCACAATCATCTAAATGTGTTCATCAGGATTTCCTTGGGAACCTCCATTAATAACTTTTCTGACAGTTTGTTTTTCCTGTTGCTGATTTGCATTTTTATACTGAACTAATGTTATTTTGTATCCCCTACCCTTAAACACCTGTCTGCAGTCATACATTTCGAGTAAGACATTATTTAGTGTTTTTATACAATGTAGATTCACTTTAGCATTTTTAGAAACTTTTACAAAATAATATAACATATAGCTGATGTATAAAGCATTAAAGAGTAGTTCAAATTCTTGTTTTTTTACGTTTTACTGTATTTGTGAGATACATTTTTAAAACTTCAACCCTCACAAGCGTTGATAAATGTGCGTGCGCGCGCACACAGAGCAGGATGGTCTCGTTGCGGTGGAGCTACACGCGCGCGTTGAGGACTGGAGCAGTAGGAGGAGGAACTTCAGATCGCTCATTTATTGAACGTTTCTTCACATTAGTGCGCACTCGAGTGCGCCACACACGCAGGCAGCGAGACACACACGGCAGAGCTCTCGAACACACCGCGATCTGACCGCGCGCGCAGCCGGATCATTCAAAATTTCAAAATTCGAATGTAACAGCAGCGGCGGGATGCAACATTATATCCGTCCGTCGGCGCTTTGATCAACGCACATCACGCAGGATGGAGAGGAAACTTTGCTGAACGTAACAGCTGATTTTTCATTTGCTTTGCTTCAGATATGGTGAGTGCATCATTTCTTCATGAAAGTTGTCTTGTTGTGTGGGGTATTTGACAATAACGAACCGCTAACATTTCCTGTCTTAACAATATAATGCATTATTTATCCTTTATACTATGAGCCATATTGTTGGAAAATGCAAGATGATGCGTTTGTTAACATTTTAAGGAAGTTTAAAGGATGCTTAAATATGCAGATATCTATATACATTCATAAAAATATTATGCATTAAAAGAAACCTAAACACTGATCTGAAGAACTAATAAAGAGTCATCACTATTGTTTAGAACCATATAGAAATTCATGAACCCTGTAACCCTCTTTCAGTTTAGATAAAATAAAACAAGGCTAGATCTAGTACTGTGTGCAGTGCATTGTTTCCGTTTTAATTAAGAAAAATAAACAGACACGTTATGCATTATTCATATTATTTTTTTATTCATATTTTATATCTACATTTTAATCAAACAATATAAAAAAGCTTTAATCATGTTGTAGGTAGATTTTAGTCAAAAATTCTAGTTGAGATTGTTCAGTTCATGCTCTTAAAAATTAAGATGAGCCTCTTGAATATTTACTAGCTTCAGAACCTTCTGCTACTTCAAGAGCTGTATTTGGCTCTGTAGGGTAAAATAAAATTAATACATAGATTAATAAAAAAAAACTGGATGTGTTATTATAGGTTCTTAAGATATGTTTTTTGGTTTCTGGGTTTTTTAAATAATCTAAACACAAGATTATAATAATAATAATTTGCCATTCATATTTTAGGCAGGTTTTATAAACAAAATGTTATGCAAATAGAATCAAAAGCACTATAATTTGAACACAGTTAAAATCAAAGATTTGTCTGTAAATCATTCAGCTGTTAAGTGAAAGTATTAGTGCTCCATATCAGGTAGATACGTATTTTGTATTTGTAGTAATTTGTATTAATGTAGTACCTATTTTCAGATTGAGATTTAAGCATCACACTGACCAAATGCACAAAAGAAAAAACTGTCGATCCTCCCATACACTGACTTAAATTATTATAAATTGTTGTCTTTTAGTGCCTTTTCCCATCAGCTACAAAGGTGAAATGTAAATGTGCAATGTTGTTGTTTCTATTTTTGTTTATATCATTGGAAGCTTAACATGATTAAAATGCAGTTTTTGATGGGACAAGGCCCCTTCTATTATTAAAAACCAAAGAAACTTTAATTAGCGCTATTCAGAACCATTTCCTTAATCACGTAGAAGGTCTTTGAACAGGATACTTTGTTTTTCAGATCTAAACATCTGTCATTCTTAATTTAATTCTGTTTCACTCTGTACAATCACTCTTGGTACTCTCATTTTAGCAGTCTTAGTTTATGCATACGTGTCTATTCACACAAGCAGTTTTCTTTTTCTAGATGATTACTCTGAAATCGCTGAGGCGATGTTTAAAGTCAGGAAACTAATAAGGTAATTTTAGGGTGCCTTGCTAAGCATTTTTCAAAGAGAAGCATTCATCGTCCTCGAGAAGCTCTCACAACCCCCTGCTCAATACATTAAGCGCTTTGTTTCACAAGAGCGCAGGTCACTATTGCTGAGTTCCAAATTATTAACCATCCAGGTCCACAGTAGAGATACAGAATCGGACACTGAGATCCAAAACCGGTTGTAGATGTAGTAGTGATCCTAAATGTCGGTGCTATCTTTCCCATGTGCAATGATTCTACCACCACCATGACTTTGCAACACCGCAAACAAGTCCAAGAAATACTGACTCATGCAACTCAGCAGATTCTGTTTTTCTAACATGACAACGATTAAGTGAACAATATTTCTTATTGCAGAACATCTGCACAACCATGTAATGCAACTAGTTTTGTCTTTGGTAACTTGACATATTGTGATTATTATAAAAAGCATTGTAATATGATGAACATTTGGTGTTTTTTAGACATTTAAATTAAAAGAACAAAATGGCATTACAATATTAAATTATTCATATTAAATTAAGTCTCCTGCTGCCAGTAGAAATGTTACTCTACTATCTGTTCACATTTAATTCTCTCAAATTCATAGTAAAATGGAATTTTTGCTGCCAGTTGAAGTGGTCACTTTACAGTCTGTTCACACTTGATTCTGTTTTAAAAGAACCAAATTCAAACAGAACCAAAAATGAACACCATTTTCTTTGCGTTCACATTTTACATCCATTGAAAATGGAGTCAGATCTCTTATTCTCAGTATCACAATGCAGAACTCCATTTTGAAGCATGCAGATATTTTTGTCAGTTTAATCAAAACTTTTTTTTTTGGATACGTCGGAACACAAATTGATCAGACTGAAAACAGACATTAATGCACCCAACACTTATTTACATTCTTTTTCCCACTGGAAAATGTTAAACGCACATCAAAGGTCATGCACACAGGGGCAAGTTTGATTTGACACTCTCGTTTTCGGTGTTTAATAACATCAGGTCTCATTCTGAGCTCTCCTTCCGTCATGGTTCTGATTACTAATCCTAATAAATTGTGAATAAGCTGCACAATTCCTGCTCGAGGAGGCAAAGCGAGGCCCGAGTTCCCCATCCTGAGACGCCCCCTCTTAAGAAAACACAAATTAATTCCTAAAGTCCTCTGTAGCCAAAGGTTTCTGGAATGATAAATATTTTCATAGGAAGCGCGGCTCTTCCTGAGTTTATCGTCGCTCGGTTCATTACGGGCCGTCCGGCGTTAACCCCTCGGTTTTAGGGTGAGGCTGGAGGCCTTGAACTCCGCTTCTGCTTTGAATTGTCAACCGATCCTCTGCTTCCAGATGGAAGATAACCTCGCTCATAATGAGCAAAATATTTAGCTAGCGCCCATAGAGGGATTCCCGAACGTCTCGTGAGTCTTGCGCAACTGAATGTAATCGGTAGCATAAAGCCGTTGTCACAGTTAACACTTTGCCACATCATCAGACAGTCGCGACTGTGGCTTCAAGTCCAGGCCAAGGAATTTTTCACTCCTCAGGATTAAAGGTATGAAAAGCCTGTAATGCAGATATAGGAAAAGAAGCATCACTACTATTATTGCTCATACTTGGAGAATAATTTGCTCTGAATTTCTGGTCTGTCGTTTCCCAAAACAACTGTTGATTCGAGTATACAGGAACGCGTATGGTCAGAGGCCCGTCAACAGCAGGGTGAACTTCGAATTAACTTCTCGCTTTGATCAGACGACGCTCTAATCATCTTTGATTACAACTAAACTTCCTTTTGGTGATTTGCCTTACTTTTGAACTCTAAGCACTCATTATATAAAGATAGAAGAATTTTAAAATTGTGATTGTGATTTTTTTTTTTGAGATAGGAATGTATATATATGTAGTTTTAATGCTATAAAATATTATGGAATATATATATATATATATATATATATATATATACTGTATATAATATATTAAAATGTGCTTTGGTGCTCTGAGTGAAAAGTCTCTTATTTTTCTGTCTCAGTTCCATCTTCATTGTGAGCCTGTGGGATTTTCCACATCATTTAGTTTTTTCAGATCATTAACCAAAAATGTAAGCAACGCTAATAGTGGTGCTTGACTTAACAAATGACAGTATACACTGTGGAGAGATTCTGTATGTTAATGCGAGTAGAAAGCAGCACAGTTTTGTAGTTCCCTTTCAGTCTGTTTCTGTCTTTCACACACACACACACACACACACACACGGAGTCATCTAAACCCTTTTCCCTGCAGTCTTATTCTTTTCACCAAACAGCAGCTGGTTCTTCAGCTATTGCCAACCTTTAGTCCTTATCATATATCTTAAGACACACACACACACACACTTGCAGCCAGTGTCACATGCATCACTGTCATGGAGTCATAAAGCAAAGTGCTGAGTGACTGTGTGTGATCCAGTGCATTAAATATTTTACAAATGATAGATGCTTTATCTTATTATTTTCTCTTTTTATTTGGAACTTGATGGATGCAAATCAAAAGAATAAAAAAAAAACGCCACAACATTCATGCAACAAATGAAGGCTGATAAGAAAATAACATCATCACTGCTGATTGTCTGATGGCACCCAAGCAAAATTGTGACATTTCTACCATCACACAGTATACCGTTATACCCTCTAGCGCTGATGTGAAAAAATGTTTATTTTGGGATTTTTTTTACGCTACTAATTGCGTTAACAGCTTTGCCAGTTGACAGTCAAGAACACCTAAACTCAACACTGCAGTCAATAACTCAACATCAGTCAACATGTCAATGATTAAGAGACTTTTTCAGATTAACTATATTCTCTCTTTCATAATCGATTTCCAAAGGTGGCGACTGAGAAACTTGGACCGTATACAATGTAAACAAATTAGTTCTCTCGAATAAGCTGAAAAGTTCCTCGTCTCTGCTGCTCAGGCGCGTTTACACATGCTAACCGCCCTCAGGGCAAACAAGCAGGAACTTTTTCAACAGGTTTCTTTGATAAAGTCATATATCATTCAGTGACTGTCCACAACAATGTAAGCCGGGGATGTTAGAATTTGCAGCTTACCGTGTCGCAAGGTTAAAAGTTCAAGACTGCTAACTGAATAAACTACTTAGTCTTCCTGGGTTGTGGATACTTTATGCAGACGGCTGTTTTGCAAGTCATGCGAAAGCTCAGGTTTTTAAATCCAAGTCAAACAAGCACCAAACTCAATTTCAAAGGAATATTTTAGGATAAATACAACTTAAGCTTCACCGAATAGCATATACTTAGCGTTAGTGATTTGAACAAAGCTTTAAACCAAAGTATAAAATTTGTCATAACTCATCCTGCAGCATGCATGCTACGTACTTGAGGTGTGCTGTTACTTTTCTAGCTGATGATTTACAACTAGTGGATGATAAAACTGGGCAAAACTGAGTACCATTAAAACTTGGGCTAAGACGAGACCACCAAAACATCCTAAAAACACTTTTAATTCAGTAAAACCACCTGGACAACCTTAGCAAATGTGTTGCAACACCCTTACAACGTGGCTGGAGTTTTGCACATGCAAACACCACTCACAGTTTCTTTAGAAATGTAAAAATCTAGCTTCATAACTGAACAGAAAGCATTTTTGCAAGCCTGAAATATGATTATACCCTTGTGAAAAAGAAGTAGACTTTAGCATATGTTTAAAAAGATTACTTATAGTTTTTAAAGCACAACAAAAGATTAAACCAATGATTTAAAATATAAAGTAAAAT
Organism: Labeo rohita; assembly: GCF_022985175.1. Classification (NCBI taxonomy): domain Eukaryota; kingdom Metazoa; phylum Chordata; class Actinopteri; order Cypriniformes; family Cyprinidae; genus Labeo; species Labeo rohita. Next base: position 33,403,477 of record NC_066874.1, on the reverse strand, counting down.
TTTAAATTTAACATTATTACAAAGTGCATTTTTTAAAAGTGTGTTCAAAAATAGTCTTGTTAAGAGAAAGTGTACTGTGGCTTTTAATTTTATTAATATTGTATTATCTGCAAGTACAGTCAGATTTCAACATCTGAAGCATACTACAAGTGTATATTCAATACAATTAAGCACACTTCTTTTCACAAGGCTAGTCAGTGAAATGTTATCCAAGAATAGTTGCTCTTTCGTTGTGCATGTGATTTGCATGCTGTGAAAGCATGCAGCTCTCTCTCTCTCTCTCTCTCTCTCTCTCTCTGATGCACTCGAGCCGTTTTAATGCAGTCTGAGCCTCCCGACTACAACAGGCCAGATGTGTTACCTGACCGATCCCCTCATAAGACGGATCCTGGGAGGTCCACCAGCTGTCCCCATCCGTGACCCACGTCTCGGGGCAGCGCTCCGGGGGTGAAGGGTCCAGCAGACCTGGAGGCTGGCGGCAGTAGGGATGAGGGGGATGGGTAGGATGAGAAATTGGGAACCGATGGGGCGAATGTCTGAACGGAGGGGGTCGATTACACATAAGTCGGGGGTTTTTGGGTGGGAGAGGGGATCCTTCCATACAAGCTGGCATGAAAGGTGGCTTTCTCCTCTTGGAGGCTGTCATGTGGAAAGCAGAGCCCACCATGGCAGGCGGTTAGTGTTACACACAAACATGGTGGCCAGGAACATGCGGCCGAGCCCGGGCTGGGCTTTTTAATAACAGAAGCCAATAAATTAAAAGTCTATCTGCAGGATGGAAAACTGATAGCTTTCCGAGGACTTTCCGCACGGGGTTTTGTGTGTGCATAATTGTTTTGCACTTTTCTTTGCTTTTCTTTGTGTTTTCTGGATGACAAGTATTGAACAACAAAAAGGAACCTGGAAGAACCTGGATTGTTTTTGTAAATACAGAATTGCACAACAGTGAATATTGTGCAATAGTAAAAATGTGTACATATGGGCTCTCCATACTGTAATTTGTGCATGCTAGCTCATTTTACATTTTACCTTGTTGTCCAATAAATACAGCATTGGCTGACAAGGAAAGAGGAACTTGGAAAGAGTTCAGTGTTTTAGAAATGATTCAAATTGAATACAGAATTGTATGAAAGGATAGATTTGTATAAATATGGACTCTCCAAAATGTGTTTTGTGTATGCTAGATCATTTTACACTTTCTTTACTTAAAATACAGTAATGTCATTATTCTGGCTGACAGAGCAAACAGGAACTGGGAAAGAATACATTGTTTTATAAATGATTCGATTTGAAACCCATTTTACACTTTCTTTGCTGTCTTTTCTGGACAGCAAGTATTGTCAAGATTCTGGCTGAAAAGCAGTGAGGAAAGAAGAAAATGTTTTATTCTTTTTTAATACAGAGTTTGTACAACAGTTTATATTATGCATCAGTAAAATGGGTAAATATGGACTTTCTGGACTGTATCTTTTGCATGCTAAACTCTTTCACACTTTTCTTTGCTGCTGGACAACTAAATGACACATTTCTAATATGTTTATATTATGCAGCAGTACAAACGTGTAAACATAGAAATATAATGCATGGATAAAAATTGCATTGATGTAACAATGAACTTTCTGCACTGTATTTTATGCATTCTAATCTGTTTTACACTTTTCTTTACTTTGTTGTCCAGAAAATACAGCACTGGTACGAGTCTGGCTGAAAAGCAAAGACGAACATGAGAAGCACACAAAAAATACACACACAAACTCTTTACCGCTCATCAGAATTGTTTTTGTAGGAAAAAATGTTTAAACAAAGAATGAAATGTTTTAGAAACGATGCAATGCAAATTATGCAAAATGTTCAAATATGGACTTTCCACACTGTGCATGTGAACCCGTTTATCACCTTTCTTTGCTGTATTTTCTGGACAACAAGTATTGTCACAATTCTGGCTGAAAAGAGAAAGTTTTGAACAAAGACTAAAACGTTTTAGAAATGATTCATTTGGAAACAGTATGGTACAGTGGTTTATATTGTGCTATAGATATATTTAGGTAAATATGGCATTAAGTGAAAAAACGGGCTTTATAATATCAGTTTGACTGTTTTGGCTCACATTTTTTGACGTTACATAAAGTGAAGCTGTTTTTGCACTGATGTCAGGCTTCGTTTAATTTGAATAATCTTATTTTTTGGTTTGCGGCCATCAAGTTCCAATCAAAGTGCTTTTTTAACTCTTTAATTTACCACATTTTCTAAAAATAGAGGATTACTACATAGTTATGTAACACGCAAACCATTTCTAATCGAGTTCCCAGCATCTATCGTGATTTATACGGTTAGCGTTACGATTTTGGCTGCTCACCTCTATATCGTACATTACATCATTGTGCATATATGTCTTCGTCGAATCCGTGCAACACTTATCAGGGTTCCCATGCTCTGCTGCGCTCCAGCATTGATGAAATCCCCGGACAGTGATGTAAGCGCCGCCGCATCTCAAGAGACCATTACTAGGCTGTTACAGCCCCCCCATCGCTCCATTAGCGAGCTAAAGAGCAGACGCGTGTGGCCGGCCGGCTTTATTTACGAGAGTCCGAGTTCAAAGGCTGCAGACAAGCTCGAGCCCCAAAGGCAAGCGGCCGCAGACAAGCTGTTCGGTTTGTGTGTGCGCTTCAAATAAAAAACACAGCTTAGTGCATCAATTGAAAAACTCCCACAGCGTGCACAGCCAGATCTCTGAGGTTCAGCATGATGCGGTAAATGAGCTAGAGTAAGCCTGATGTTTGGATAAGACTATTTACCAAATGTCAAATGCATCAGTGAACTATAACGAGGTAAAGTGTGAGATGAAGAGTCTCAACGACTATCACTTTTCACAAGAGTTTACGATACGAAACTACTGGTTTTAACGGAAAAGTAGCATATGAAGCATAGACAGGAAAACATGGGAAAATATGTTTTGCCAGGAAAAATGAACATGAAACAAGCAAAACTGTTTATAACAATAACTTCAGTATTTTAGCTAGCTAGAATAAGTTCAGTGTTTGGATAAGACTATTTACCAAATGTCAAATGCATCGCTGAACTATAACGAGGTAAACTGAATGGTGAAGAGCCTCAACGACAGTTTCGCTACAGTTTACTATGGATGGCAATTTACGGCACAGAAAAAAATGGAAATGTTGCATTTCAATCGCGTCCGATAGCTAAAACATTTGCGAGCAAATGCATTAACACTTGAGCAGAATTGCAAGTATTGCAAGGAAAAATGTGAATAGCTTTTGTTTCTGTTGGTCTGCTGCCAATGCATCTACTGTATTTTCAGGAAATGTTGAGCTCAGGCACTGAGGTCAAAACCTTTTATTTTTCAAAAAAAGAAAGCAAACTCAAGCAGAAAAGTTTTGCAAGGAAAATCTATTTGTATTTGTAAATTTGTAGCACTTTTTGAGATTCTTCTTAGAAAAAAGGTGGAAATTCAGATGGTTTTGCTTGCAAAACATTTTTTGTATTCAATAAAAGATGCAAAATAACATCAGAAAATGACGTTGTTATTTTGTGTCTTTACTGTATAGTGGGTCAGGTTTAATTTTCAGACTGACCCTCAAAACACATGCATGCAAGTGTTAATTCTGCATGTTAAACTGGGGCACAAGAAGTATTGCAAAAAAAAAAAAAAAAAAAAAAAAAACACTTTGATGGATACATGCTTCAGAAAAATTAAACTGAACAATAGACTCTTTTTACAGGCTGTAATGATGCGTTTCCACAGTGAATAACATTGTAAATCAAGTTAAAATTTTAAAATTTGCCAAGTATGGCGAACCTGGGATATGTAAAAATGGTCTATATTTAATCAATTCTCATATTTGGAGCTGGACTACCTGCCCCATTGATCCCTTAGTGAAACCCCGTGCGAGTTTAGAGGAAATGAAAGGGCAGATGGCTGCTCGCAGTCTGTCTGGAGTCACGCTGGAAATACGAGGGCTGCAGAAGTGCTGCATTGTTGCAGTGAGGTCACCGTGTCTCGCGGTTTCCCTTCAGGCGGTGCAGCGGTCACCCGCGAACCCGCGCCCAGCGCCATATGGGACGTAGCCTTCAGCTACCGGCCAGAGAGCAGTTTGGCAGCTTTGATTGAACGGTTTAGATCACGGTTCGGCTTGGAGAGCTCGCTGTAAATCAGACAGCCATATGGCAAAGCTACGGCTCATGATTCGTTTCAAAGACAGACAACCTGCTCTCTTAACCCGGTCATAATGGTCCTGTCAGGACATGTGGAGCAAAGCGCAACAGGCTGGTCCAGAAGTTAAAAATCATATTTGTTTTGTCCATAGAGGAACTGATTTTTAATGACAATTAATAAACCGTTAAAGACAGACAGTAGTAGTAGTGGACAGCCAGTGTTGAAGGCTTCATCTTACGACCAGTTGTTCTTCAACTAGTTTTGCTTCATGGCCACATTCATGTTTGGTAAAAAGAGACATAGATGTGACAGCACACAGTGATGTATGATGTAAGGCGTTGTGTGGAATACGATAGCCGTGAAAGACGCCAACGCTAGCAGAACAGCGGCGAGGCCAGGTGAAGCGCTCTGGACCGGCCGTGCCCCGTCCCGGGTTTGTTTTAGCTCAGTTTACCACTGTGAAAGGGGGTAGAGCGTTCTTTCCCATGCCCTCTCGCTCCGGGACACGCTCGTACCAGGAAACACACTGCGCATCACAGGAACTCTGGGAGGAAGTCAGGACTCTGCTGGGCGGCCCGCGTTCGCCGTCCCCGCTCACGTTTATTTTCTTGGGAAAGGTTTTGTTAGGAGTGGTGCGTCAGCAGGTGTGAGAAAACCATCAGTGTCAATCGCTGCGTCTCTGACCTGGAGAACTGCTCTTTCTGTTTTCTGAAAACAAGCAGATGTGTGTGAAAGTGTGTTTATATGAGATTAAAGGGATAGTGCACTCAAAAATGAAAAATCAGCCGTTCACCTCCATGAGTTATTCAGCAAAACAATAGTGTTATTTTAGTGCTTTTGAACTATTGTAAAATTTAAAAATAAATTAAATTTGCTTTTATTTTTATATTTTCTTATTTTTAAGTTTTTATACTTTTTTGTAAGTTTTCATAGTGATTTTTTACATTTTTATTTTTTTTTTCTCTTAATATTTCTATTTATTTTTAATTTATTAGTTTTTTTTAGTTTTAGTAAATTTAGTACTTAAACTTATTTTATTTTAGTTGGTTGCCAAGCCAAAATTTCAAATTTCTTATTGTACATTTTTAAATTTATTGTTAATTTATTTTATTACAGCTTTGTGAGACACACAAGTTATTTAGCATAATGTTGACACCAATATTATTTTTGTATTATTTATGTACTATTATAGTATTATTTTGAATTAGCTTTAATTTTGTATTTTCAGTTTTTATTTTTATTTAAGTTTTTATAATTTTGTTACTTTATATATATATATATATATATATACTTTTAAAGTTTTTAACCTAACATTAATATTTTATTTTAGATTTATTTCAATTAACGATTTTGAATAGTTTTAGTTCCCAATAATAACACTGGTTGATGTTGCTCTTTTAAGTGCAAATTATTTAAAAAAACACACACACACACACACACACACACAAAAATTCTTATGAAAATATGACTTGCGCACTATTTTCCAAATACGATTAGCTAGCAAATCTTGTTAATGCTTCCATCAATTTATATAAGACTTCGAGTTAATAGATTTAAAAATATATAAAATAATATATAAAAAATATAATAATTACTTTTTTCTTAGTGGCCAATTGGCAGTCTTAGACTTCTGTACTGACACCTGTTGGTATAAATTGTTTCATTTATGATGCGTTTGTGGAAATACAACCCGTTAAATTGCGTAATATTTAGTTGATCATTTTATTGCATTTTAAATAAGCTTTTAAGCTTAACTGTTTAGATAGATGACATCATTATTGGAAAAAACTTGTATCGATCGAATACTATCATACGCCATATCATACGCCAACGTACAATGCATTTCTTAAGAGGTAACCGGTTTTTTGAAGTGGAAAAAGTTTCACCTTTAACACGCCAAGCGATGGAATTATCGCAGCTTTGCTGTCGTTATGACGGTCACATGATATGTTTCTTTAATCACGAATACCACGTACGGTAGTGTCGCAATTGTTTACTGAGAAAACAGAGCGAGCAGCAGCGAGACATTGTCTGTGTTTGTTTTAAACATTCGTTGGGTGCCGCCTGACCGCAGCCGCCAAACCATCATTCACTAAACTGTCAGATTAATTAAAAAGGAGCTGAATCTGGCACGTCACGATCTGCGTTTGAGGTCACACATGTACATGCCCACTCTTGCGTGATTGTATGAAAGCTCTCGTTTTGGCTCTTATTTCACCTTTTTGCTGCCCTTCCTTTCCATCTTTGCTCCTGACAGCAGCTGCACTCTTGATATTGCTCACATTGAGCGTCTCTCCGTCCCGAACGACAGATGGAGGAGCCCTGAGGGAAAAACAGGGAGAAGTTTAGAGGAAGACAACAGCTTTGTGCTTATTTTTGTCAGAAGCGACCTTACGGCAAGCATGCGTCTTAGTCTAAGATGAGGTTTTGGCAGCATGAGATGTACATTCTGGTACCAGAGTAGCAGGGTTATTATTATTAACTAAAATTAAAATTAAAACCAAAAACATTTTTAAAAATTGTTTTATATATTATAAATAGAATATACTTTTTTTTAATAAATAATAAGAAAATATACATTTCATTTTTCATTGACTTGTAGATTAACCGAAACAATAATAAAATATCTATAACTGAATAAAAATAAATAAGAACTATAAAGTTGTTTTAAAAGTGTATTATTTTAGTACCGAGATACTAAATAGTATAGTTTTTAGTAATATTTTATGACAGCGATGAGAAAACAAATACAGACTTTATTAGAGGACAAGGACGGTTTTTTGTCCTGAGTTGAGGTGGGTCATATTGCAATCAAAAATCAGAGATCTCAATTCAAACCCAAAAATTTGTCATTAAATTCTCACAAATTAAATTAAATCGCACTGATTTTAGCTTAGCTCTCATTTGCGCGTTTTTCCTCCTAATGTCTAAAGGCAAAGTTGAAAATGAAATGAAACGTACATTAGAAAGAGCAATAACTTAAAAAAAAAAAACAGTCAAGGTTAAAAGGTCATTCGCGGTGTTTCACCCATATCTTCTCTCATTTGTATTCATGCAAACTATACCCACATACCACACCTTGTCATTACCAGCCCAGAACAGAACAGGGACGGTTGCATTTCTTACATTACAGGCGCAAGCACAACCAGCGTTTTTTCGCCCGTCCTGAACTGCTGGCACATCGTCCTGCCTGTGGTTTCCGATGCCAAATTATGCCAGGTTGAAAACGCAGGTTACACATTGTTCTGTTCCAGGAACACAGTCCTACCAAGCCGGTTTATACAAACAAGCTTTTCACTGTTGTCTGTATCTTAGAATTCTAATTATGTGTGTTTTTGGAAACCGCAGGTGCCTCGTCATTGAGAAATACTGCCCGTTCACCTTTTTTTCCCCCTGTGTAAGACACGATTAGACATGAATTGCGCTTTGTGCATTTTTATGTTTTGGTTCCTTCTTCGTATTTTACTTTCGAGATGCGTGCTGTTGGACCGAAGCCCGGTGTGCTTTTTAGGTCACACATTTCTGACAAACAGGTCTGTGTTTTTCAGGAGAGCTGACAGCTGAACGCGTGCAGGCGGAAGTACGACGACAGACAGCCACAGGTCTGCATCAAATTCATACTTCACAGTTTGGATGTAATGAATTTCCTCTAGTGCATTCATGGTGGTTCAGATAGAAAACGTTTCAAATGTTTCTTTTATTCACAGGAGCCACTAGATCTACACATCAGGCGACGATTTTAGGCCATGTGAGTGATATTACAGCTAGTCACTGGGTTTTGCTTATATGCTGCAAAAAAAATTTTCTTGCTTGTTTTCCAATAAAAATATCCTTAAAACAAGAAGCGTGCACTTAAGCAAAAAGCACAAGATAAGATTTTTTTCCCCATTGGCAAACTTGTTTGGCAAACTTTCTGTGCAAACTCTTCACAAAACTTTCAATTCAAAGTGACAAATTACATATGAATGGTTTTACAGTTGATTTGTGGAGAATTTTGTGGCTGAATTTTAATTTACCAGTGTAGATGTACATGAAATGCTTGTTTAAAACCATACGATTTGGGATGAGAATCAAGAATTGTACAGAATATAATGATTTACTAAATCCACTCAATGGTCCCAATGATCCCAATTACCTACAGCAGGGGTGCTCAACCCTGGTCCTGGAGATCGACTTTCCTGCAGAGTTCAGCTCTAACCCTGACCAAATACACCTGAACCTGCTAATTAGGATCTCAAGGAGCACTTGATAATTACAGACAGGTGTGTTTGATTAGGGTTGGATCTAAACTCTGCAGGAAAGTCGATCTGCAGGAACAGGGTTGGGCACCCCTGACCTACAGTAATTGTAGTACTTATAAGGACAAGATAACTAATGAGTTTGAGAATGAATCATAAGAGTCATTCATTCCTGAATTAGATTCCACTTAACAGTTCAAAATCCATAACTTAATTCCATTAAGGAATCTTTTAGTACTTTTGAGCAATTCATAACTCATAAACTTTAGACTGATTCATCTGTCAGATTCATTAAAGAGAACCGAACCATAAGATTATTTGGGTTTGAATCACATTTGATTCAGATTCCTTAACAGTTCCCTTAATGATTCTTTTAGTACTTTTGAAGAATTGATGGGACTCATGGTTTTGAGATGCATGTATTTGCATACAACAAACAGCACAACCAGTGTAGTTTGATTCAGAAACAAACGACTCCTATGAAACAGTTCCTTTTAATCATGAATCAGCCTCATATCGGCTCATAAGAGTAATTTGTGTGCAAAAGAATCATTCATTCGCAAATTGGATTCCATTAATGATTCCAGATTCCTTAACAGTTCCATTAATGATTCTTAAAATATTCTAAAATATATATTAAAAAAAAAATATATATATATATAAAAATCAATAACTTATTTTTTTCCTGCTATTTGTATACTGATGCACTAATGCACTAACATTAAAACTAAAACTGAGATTAAAAAAAACATATCTACAGTATATACACTTTAAAAAAAAAACAATTACAAAAACAACAAAATTACAAAAAATGTCAAAAATGAAAATTTATATATGTATATATAATAAACATGTATTTTATGTAAATTATATATATTGTATTTTATATATATATCATTTATAGAATTTTTTAATGAAATAAAAACAACATTTAAAATTCATTCTAAGTGATAAAACTATAACAATATCTCAATTACAGTTAAATAACAGACTGTTAGTATTATTAATCCATCCATTTAAAAGAACTGTTTCATAAGAGTCATTTGTTTTTGAATCAGAACATCACATTAGACAGATGTTGTCTATTTATTCTTAAGATGTGTTTCTCTAAATACAATTTTTTATTTTTTACAGATCCACTGTCCTTAGTCATGGCTGCTTACGGACAGACGCAATACAGCCCCGCGTTACAACCGGCCGGTCCGTACACACCATACACACATCACACACAGGGCTACAGCATGGCATCCTACAGTAAGTGTCATTTCACACCCGCCCTAAATAGTGCACATCACAGCTGACCTGACAGCTGATCGTGTCTCTTTCTCTCACCCGATCAGATATTAAAACAGAAGATGGCTTGAGTCATTCACCAGGACAGAGCAGTCTTCTGGGATACACATCCAACTTCAGCGGTACTCCACCCGCTCAGACGCTCTACAGTTACTCCACACACGGTCAGTGCCACAACCGCCTCTGTAAGAGCCATGTGTTATCATTTCATGTGATAAAACAACTAGGTATTATAAATAATTTTATCTGCATGGTATTTTAGAGCATGGAATGAGCAATAAACCAAGTAATAAAGTATCGGAAATATGCAGTCGCTCACTTTGCATGCAGAGAAAATAAGGAAAAGTGGTGTGCAACTGACCATTAGTCCCGCCCCCTTAGTTACTGTTGCTAAGGTCATCAAGATTTCTACTAGTGCTTTTTCTGCTGCTATAAACATAAACATTAAGTAAATTATTGCAGGAATTATTCAATAATATCTGGATTTTCTGAGCATGTAAATTTAGTAAATATATCTAGTGGCCAAAAAGCATATCATTAGATAAAATACATATTCTTTAATTATTATTGTTTATTTTCAGTGTTGTTTAGTGTTGTATTTACATGACTGTTCAATTAGAAACAATTAAAATTCTTTATATGTGATAGGGCCAACTTTATATTGTAATTTGAATAAAGGAAATTTAGTTTATGAATAACTTTTATGAATAAAATATATATAAAATAAAAATAAAAATGTGCACACAACTGTTTGAAAGTTTGGGAATTTGTAAGATTTTTTAAATTTTTTGAAAAAAAAAAAGTGTCTTTTGGTCACCATGGCTGCATTTATTTGATCAAAAATACAGTAAATACAGGAATATTCTGAAATATTATTACAATTTAAAGTAACTGCTTTCCATGTGAATATATTGTAAAAATTAATTTATTCCTGTGACGCAAAGCTGAATTTTCAGCATGATTACTCCAGTCTTCAGTGTCACATGATTCTTTAGAAATCATTCTAAGATGCTGATTTGCTGCTCGAGAAACATTTCTGATTATCATCAATGTTGAAGATGGTTGATGGTGTAATATATTCATGAACATTCTAATTGATACGATATAAACAAATACACATGGTTCTGAACATCTATGCTGGGTGGATAGTTAGCAAAATCCCCACAGACACACATACAGCTTTTCAGGTGCCGTCTACAGTCGACCCCCCCCAACACACACACACACACCTGTTCCCCATTATCTGCGGTCTGGCTCCTGGCGTCAGGCGTCTCTCTCTGCTCTCTCAGGAGGTCAGAACCTTTCTCCGCTCCCCTCCGCAACACACTGGCCATTGGAGGAGCGTGTTAGTGTGGGAGTGAGTCTCAGACGGGATCTGAGCGTCGGATCACAGTCAGTCGCCCCTCTTCTGCCTGCAGTGTGAAATTGACCGCTCTCGGTCAAGGTCAAAGGTGAAGTGGCACCAGGCACGTTTTCAGGTTTAAAGGAACAGAATTATTTACTAGTCATCATCATTTACTTACCCGCATGTCGTTCCAAAGCTGTCTGATCTTTCTTCATGGAACACAAAAGGAGGATGCTTTAAAGAAAATTAACAGTGCTTGAATTTTTTCCATTCAATGAAAGCAAATAGTAGCTACAGGCTGTCAGGGGACAAAAAAAGGATGTCAAGTATGAAAAAGCAACATAAATGTATCATATGTTAACTTTGTGTGAGATAAGGTTTTTGTCATTAACTAGAACTGTGAAACTTTTTTGATAATTTAAATAACCTGAAATAAAATGAAATAAAATAAAATAAAATAATAGATGAAAAACTTTTAAGTTTAAAAATGTTACCTTAAATGTAGCACTGGTATGGCTAAATGAAAATAAATAATAAAAAATTAAATCTAAATCGTAATATTTAAAAAAAAAAAAACTAATTAAATGACCAAAATGCATAAAATTACTACAAATTAAACTGAAAATATAAAACATTTTAAATATTAACAAAAACTATAATAGTATAGAAATAATACTAAAATAACACTGGTGTGAGCATTAGGCTGAATATAAGGTATTATTCACTAAAAATCTTCACCTTCATAAAAATGGACATACAAAAATGTTTGGTTTCATTCATTTTGGATATCAACACAAAACTGTTTCTTAAATGTTGTAAAATTCTTCTTGAGCAGCCAATCAGCATATTATAATGATTTCTGAAGGATCATGTGACACTGAAGACTGCAGTAACGATGCTGAAAATTCAGCTTTGATCACTGCAAAAAAAAATTATATTTTGCAATACGTTCACACAGAAAACAGTTATTTGAAATTGTAATAATATTTCACAATTGTACAGTTTTTACTGTATTTTTAATCAAATAAAGCAGCTTTGGTGAGCATAAAAGACTTCTTTTAAAAAGTATTAACAAAATCTCACTGATTACAAACTTTTGTAAAGCAGCATGTGTGAACTGTTCAGACATACAATGTCATAATGCACAAGACATCTGCTTCCTGTCTGTCTAATTAGCATAATCAATGAGTTATTAGTGCTATGGCCGATAATATAATCTATTATGTATTACAGTGATTTACGGTCATTCATAAGCGTCCCGAGACATCATTTACAGTAAAATTGTCTGCTCGTGAAATGGATGGATTTCTAATGGGTCTGGGAAAACGCGCTTACTACGTCTCGCGCTACATCTCGCCGGTCTCGTTTGATTTATAGGCGAATTCCAACAGGAGACCTGCTGTAGCATGAAATAAATAACCCTTCTCCGGGTGCCAAAGGTCCTCGCGTTTCACCGCTGTGGAGAAAATCAGAAACACGGCCCCGGCGTTCGCCCGCTTCCCTCTCTCCCCCTTTGAAGACTTTTTGCTTGCTTCCTTGGAGATTTCGTGCTGTTTTGACAGAGTCATTTATCTAGGGCAGGTTTCAGAAAGCGAACGAGCGGGAATATGAAGGGAAAGAGACCGAAAAAAGCGAACTAGACAGGCCTGGAGAAAGACATTCAGACTCTGAAAGTCCGATAACGGAGACGGATTTGCTCTGGGCTCCACGCTGCCCTTTCTCACCTGAACTGTTTTTGCAGTCATAAATCAAGCGAACTTTCTCTGAGCGCTTTAAACGTGTCTATATTTCACCAGCCGTCCACAAGCCGTTTCTCGGCCGCTGCCTGTCGTGTTTCCTGCGTCGTGTTTGTGTTGGATCGTGCGCTTTGGAGTGTCTTTACCACAGTCGGCTCGATGTACTCTCTTAAACTAGCTTTGTGCTTCTTTTCCAGGCGGCAGCATTTCGTCTGGAATTTTCCAGGGTGCAAACAGCATCACAGGCTCAACGCCATTCAGTCCTGCACAGCAGGTGGGTCAAATTAGGAAAATGCATCACACAGCACCTTCACTGATGGACTACAACCACCCTTGGAGACTGATATACTGTTGCACTATTGCAAAAGAAAAGTGGCATGACTAAACTTATTGAACCATGGCATTTTTTTAGTACATTACAGTATCATTTGACCACCATGGTATATCAGCCAACCCTTAACGAATGAGTTTATATGGTCTAAAAATGAACAAAATGAGACATAGGAAGTAGTATGGCTAGTCTGGGATGATTCATTTGTGTCTTTGTTTCCAGCAGGACTTCTCAACGTATTCTAGCTACAGTCAAAGTCAATATTCGCCATACTACAACACACACTACAACAGCCCGTACATCACAACCAGCAATATCACACCCTCTGCCATCACAACAGCAATACCCTATCAGCACACAGATCATCCCGTTGTATCGACCAATCACAGCCCGGAATCACACACAGGTGAGCTCTATGGTGAGAAATGATGAGGATGATTTACATACATAACTATTGTTTTTATATTAGATACACGGAATACTTTATATAAATATATAATATATAAATTATACTTAAATATAGTTTAAAATATATGCTGCCATCTTAAGCAATAATTGGTCTTTTTCAAGTTCAAATATCCAGATTTTTGACTGTACATTTTTCTGTAAATGGAATCTTAGTTTAAAAAAAAGCAAAGCTCAATATATATAGGGAATATTAATGAAAATACTAGGAAAATTAGCATGAAAAATTATATGAAATATATATTTTAGAAAATCTGCCAAACTGCAAAATTTATGACTTTAAGCTGCTTTAATATCCAGAAATCTGTCTCTCTATATATGTAATTTGACTATAAAGCAAATATATATATATATATATATATATATATATATATATATTATATATATTTGAGTTTCAAATTGATTTAATATTTAGCCCAACAGGGAATACTTAAGAAAACACTAAAAGGCCATCTAAAATATATAAAAAATACTGTCAACAAGCAAAGTCCAAAATGTAGAAAATACTTCAGAATATACTTCTTTTCTAAGGCTCTCTTAGACTTTTCTTTTCAAAATAAAATAATGATTTTTTTTAAAAATAATATTTTATTTTATATTAAAATATTTTTAAATTGTATAAAGGACAAATAGTTTGAAAAAGCTGTATGAAATGTGGAAAAAATAATATACTATCAAAAATAGTACAAAAAGCGCTCTCTCTCTCTCTCTCTCTATATATATATATATATATAAATAAATTGATGGTAGCTTTATGTTGTTTTAATGTCTAGATATTTGACTTTATGTCTGTTTTTATATGTAATTGATAGTAGTATAAAACAAAGTTTCAATATTACAAAGATAGTACAAAATATTAAAGTAACCAAATGATGCTATATTTGTACGGTACATGACATTATTATATGTGATGTATTTCAGTTTGTAATACAATAGTGCTAACTTATAACATTCAGTACTATTTGCTTTGGTATTGAGATGTTTGGTTGTATGTCTGTATGTACACGATATGTCATCACATGCGTGTGTGTGTGTGTGTATGTGTGTAATAGCAGAGTACCACGCTCCCACGAGTCCTCCGACTCCAGGAAAGGAGCAGGAAGGCGCTCCAGCGAGACGCAGCTCAGATGGGAAGCTGAGAGGCAGGAAGCGGGCCAATGACCCCGTCCCCCCTCTGGACTCTGACATTGAGGTACAGACGCTGGCCTTCACGGTGTCCCTTACACAACGCCTTTCATTAACATTCTTGTGCTCCGTACTGCGGGGATTACTTTCACATCCAACACAGAGTTGTGCAATGATATCTGGCAACAACCTCATTTAAGGAAATGACAATGAGTTTAAAAGGATAGGTCATCCAAAATGAACATTTTGTCATTATTTACTCACCCGTATGTTGTTCCAAACCAGTATGAATTTCTTCTGAACAGATTTCTAGCAGAGTGTCCTAACTTTTTTTTGTACAATAAACATATGAGGACTGATAAAAAAAAAATGACAAAAAGCACAGCTGAAGTTTTAATACTAAAAGCTAAATCACTGTAAGTGATACAGGTTTGAACAAAATTACTCATTTGTGTATTCTTTCCTCCACTGATTCTATTGCATGTATTTCCTAATGTTGTTTATTAAAATATCGATATGTGTATTTGATTACCAGACAAAGAAAACTGTAATACGTTTATGAACAATGGCTCAAGAGCGTTTGCCTATCATTGCCGTAAGCTGTGAAATGTGGCTGAACCGACTAAAATTATCAGCCACTATTATCATAAACACAGCACTGAGATAATATGCAGTGTTTTGGAGTAAATACCTTTCTTGACTAGTAAGCAGATTAAATGTGTGTCCATACTCATCGTGTGTGTGTATATGTGTGTTTAGAGAGTGTTTATTTGGGACCTGGATGAGACCATCATCATTTTCCACTCGCTCCTCACGGGGACATTTTCCACACGCTTCGGCAAGGTACGAACCAGTTCTCCCACTCGCACCACTGAACTTTACACTGCTTTAGTTTTGGAAGACAATACTTTCTTTTTTAGTATTTTTTTTTTTTTACAAATCTACAATTCACCTTATATATATAAAAAATTAAATATTATGCAAATTTAAATGAATAGTTTTCTATATAAATATATTTTGAAATGTAATTTATTTCTGTGATCAAAGCTGAATTTTCAGCATCATTACTCCAGTCTTCAGTGTCACATGATCTTTCAGAAATCATTCTGATATGTTGCTCAAGAAACATTGTTAAATAGTTGCAGTGCTTCATATTTTTGTAAAAACTGATACATTTTGTTTCAGCATTCTTTGATTAACAGACATTTTTTAAATAGAATTCATTTGTAACATTATAAATGTCTTTACTGTCTTTTTGATCAATTTAATGCATCTTGCTGAATAATATATTATTAATCTTACGTCACCTAAATTGTGAATGGTGGTTTATGTGTCCTACATACAGCAGAAGTAGCAAAATTTGTACAAATCACGTTTGTTTGATCTTAATCCATCTAAAGCCCTAAAAGCGAGCAGAAACAAAAGTCCCTCATGATCTATTTTTCATAATAAATAAATATGTTCCCCAGCTGTTTTAGAGAACCGTCGTCAGCAGACAGTAAGTGCGGAAGAACTAAATGAACAGTGAAAGATATAATGACGCTCCTTCAGCTCCAGACTTGTTATTTGGCCGCTTGGTATTGACTGACGGCTCATGAACTTCTACGCAATCTCCAGGCAGCTGATGAGGAAACAATGGTCATGTTTCTTTTTCTTGGCCCGCAATCTATTTTGAATTCCCACGATCCCTTGCGGATTTGACGTGACACATAAGAGACTCTGAGAAATGCCTGGCCGTCTCGAGCGCGCAGATCTTTGGACTTTCTTTTTGAGGACTGCAGAAATGTTGCCGTGACTAATGTGTCTAATTTCAGATCCAGGAAAAAGACTCCAAAATAGCTTATAACTGCGGCTGGAATCCACTGGAGATAGCAAATCAAAGAAAACATCCATATGAAACTGAAATTGGGCTCGAGTTAAATAGGAACGAGTTTGATGTGTGTCACGACAAAGCCGCTTACGGTCATACAAAGAGCCGCGATTGCCGTGGCTCGGATTTCGCATCTTTAAGTAACAGGATATTTAACTCGCTTTTTTTATACGTACTTTATGTCAAAGCCATAAGCCCATCACTGTAAACAGCATGTTTGGGCTGATTGGCCTACAGCAAGACTCGGCCTACTGAATACAAAACGTCTCAGGGTGTTGAAAGACACCAGTTTGCTAATGTGTTTTTTAAGCTAAGGTCAATGTCAGAGGTTATTGGAGTCTCTTTCCATTAGGATGACATTTATCCTTGGTCAGTATGTATACACCCATAACTCAATATCTGAATATGCACACAAGGCTGTTTTTTTCCAGTCCAAATTATCTCAACCCTAAATGGCAAACAAAAAAAGTTATAATTAATAAATAAATTAAAATAAAATGAATTTATTTAAAAATGTGTTTAAGTGTTTAAAATAAGTGTAATAAATAAGTGTTTAAAAATAATATTTTATTTTATAATATTAAAATATATATTTAAAATAATATCATATTTTAAAACATTGACAGATTTTGAACAATTTAACTTTTTTTAAAAATATGGCACATTTACACATGTGCTCAATTATAAATATATCTAATATGTTTTTATTTTATTTTAAACAAACAAACAAAAAAAAAATCACTGGAATATATCAGGAAAATATATGGGTAAATATAAAAAAATTACTAATAAAATTTTTATCATATGAAATATATTTTACTTTTTTATATATGGGTCAAAGATTAAAAAGGGTTTAAGCATAAAAACAATACGTGTAATACTGCTTTAAATTGTTGTTTTAAAAAAAAAGGTTTTTTTTAAATAACATTTTTTTTTATTTAATTGCATTTTTGTTTTTGTTTTTTTTGGTCAAAACATAAATATCATACATTTTCCCCTAATTTACAGAAGACACTCACTAAAATGTTATTCGGTCTAACAGTCTTGTCAGGCATATTTACAACAAAAATCAATTTATGACATAATAAAAGACAAATTACTTTCACCCCAAATACTAATTAGTTTTTAAAAAATTGCCACTATTGTAGGTTTTGCCCATTGCCACAAATTTTTTATTCATTTGAAACACAATAAAATTTAAAATGCTCCCTTATTCTTTTATATATCTTAATATGTACAAGTCAGAATAAGCTTGTTGTTTGAATTTTTACATAAATATTGTGTTACACTGAATGACAATGTAACATACATTATTTCAACCAAATTTTATTCTCCAAAAAATTTGAAACCTTAAAAGTAGACACTTTACTTACATTTAATGGACTTTTTATGTCCATAGAAAATGTATTTTAATGTGGACATCTTAACGTCTTTGACCCATATATTTTCCTGTTGTTTTTATATATTACGTTTAAGTAATATATAAAAGTACAATTACAAAGGTTGTCAATTTGAAAATGATGTTTCTTTCAAGCATTTAAATTTCATCATATATTTACAATAAGTTTCAAATGCGTTGTCGCCAAAAAAAGTTGGGTTTTTTTAACCATATGTCGTAACTTCATTACAGTCCTTCCTAAAATCCATTCTCAATTGTTCAGTCGTAATTTTAAAGTGGTACAACTGTTATTTTGTGGTTGTCTACCACCTGTAATAATGTCATCCATTCATGGCAGCAGATTACGGGTTATTAACTTAATTAAAGCAGGACGAACTTGCAGCTCCTGTGGCTACGCCATTCACTAACAATGATTAGGTGTAGAGGAAGAGCTGTTTTGCAGTTAATCTGACACTAACCTTTGGCTGACACCTGCAGTTTGAGTCGCTGCCAAACAGAGGAGTTAGCAGCTAGGTACGTAGCTGGCATGGAACGGGAGTGCACAATGACTTAGCTTATGTTAGCATGAGGCTTTACCTGCAATGTGAAGAGAAAACAAGAGAGAAAGAGAAATAGCTGTAGTTTGACACGCTTCTGATTGAAAGCACAAAGACTGCGCTGAGTGATCAGCATTCTTGTTGGACAAAAACCTGTTGCGCCACACGCTCCTACTCCCAGTGAGGTCATGTAATCATCACCTGTCACTTCTGTGAAACGTTCAAACCAGGTATGAAAACTAATTTGACGTGCTTTCTGTGTTTTGATCCAGGACTCTGGCAAGGCTGTTTCTCTGGGCTTGTGGATGGAGGAGATGATCTTCAACTTGGCCGACTCACGGCTGTTTTTTAATGACCTGGAGGTGAGCAAAACATCAGAAGCAACAAAATCAGCCAAACACTCTTTTTTGGATTAAATGCATGTCAGAAAAAAAGGTGTCAATTATAAAAACAGGTAAATTGTTTTATAATATGGAGGGTGATACGGAAGCCATAGGATAAAATTTTCACCATAGGATAAAAAAAAATAAAACAAAAAAAGAAATTTGTGACCACTTATCAAAAAAACGTTTTACTCATAATTCTCTCATACGTTGCAAGATATATACTCAGTTGTGACATGCAAACTCACAAAAGTCTGAACTGTGAGATACAGACTTGCAATTTACTTTTTATTTATTTATTTAAAAAAAAAAAAAACAGTACTGAACTCAGAATTCGGAGGGACAAACATGAAAATTTCAAGATATAAACTTTTTCCTGAATTTCCAAAGTTTTTCAATGTGAGATAAACTCACAATTCTGAGAAAAAAGTCAGAATTGTGAGATAAAAACATGCAATTTTGAGAAAAAAGTGACAAGATGTAAACTCACAATTCTAAGAAAAAGTCTTTGCGAGATATGCTATGAACTTGCAATTAAACTTTTTATTTTTTATTATATCTTTAAAAAACAGAATTGAACTCAGAATTCTGAGGGAAAAGTCAAAATTGCAAAAGTCAAAAACTTTTTTCCGAATTTCCAGAGTTTACAACTTTTTTTAAACTTGCAAATGCAAGATAAACTCACAATTCTGAGAAAAATTCTCAGAATTGTGTGATTAAAAAAATTTTGAGAAAAAAAAAAAAATTACAAGATGTAAGCTCGCATTTCTGATAAAAAAGGTATGAATAGTCAGATAACAACTTTAACAAATAATAACATACACAAAACTAGCACTAATGCTGACGATCAATTAAAAAACATAAAAAGTAAAAATAAAAATAAATAAATAAATAAATTGATTGCAGAATGTTGCAATTGGCCAATCAGAATCAAGTGTTCCAGAGAGCCAGATAACAAAATTTTCTTATTGGTAGGAATCTGCTCCTTTTAGATTCTCTAGTAAAACACCTGTCAATCATAACCCTCTATGTATTTTCCATCCCTCGTGTTTTTATTTGTTAATTATTTTTGCTAATTTGATGCCGCTTTCAGCTGCCATTAAGACAGCAGTAGTCTCTGCTGCATTATCATATTTAAACCAGTTCCTGCTGTTTTTTTTTTTTTTTTTTAAGACCTCCATGTGGTGACACATGCATGTAATATTCCTCACATGAAGCCACCCAGACCAAAATATGAGGAACAAAACATAATGTGTCCTCATGCTTTTGTGACAGCTGTAAAAACTGGTTCTGCTGTTTGTCACAAATATGCAAAGAAACAGCTAAATAATTCATCATGAAGACTAAATATATTAAAAAAAAACTACTGCTTAAAGGTTTTCAAAACATTTTTAAAGAATTTAATTAATTTAATTTAGCAGAGATGCAATAAATTGATCAAAAGTGACACTCAATATATTTATAATGTTAGAAAAGTTCCATTTCAAATAAATATGATCAAATAAATGCAGCCTTGATGAAGAGAGAAGACTTATAAAATACATATTCATGGGTGTTATGAAATATGTATTAGTTATTTAAAATGCAGTAGAGTTTATGCAGTAAAGTGTTTGTTGAACATTCCATGACCTGACAGTATATGCAGAGTCAGTGTGTGAAAGACCTCGGTTTGCCCTCTGCATGAAGAAAGAAGGGATTAGATTCTCTAAAAGCTTTTGAGGAGGTGCTGCAGAAACCCTGACAGCATCTGAGGTCTTAATTAGGGGTGTGTGGCTGCCACTGAAAAGAAAATTTGTCCTGGGGAGGAACAACAGCCCAGGGGTGGAGGGCACACACCCCATTATTTCTTGAGCAGGTTTTAATGACGGCCCGCTTCCCTCTTGTTCTGTTTTCCCTGTAATTGCCCTCAAATAGTCCAAAGCATCATTCAGCATTCAAACACTGAGAGTTCAGTCTATTCAGACGTGTCAGCTGGGAAACAGAAAGCCGCCGCGGGCAAAATAACTGCACAGGGGTCAACAGCTTAGAAATACATGTGATTAATGGCCTAACTTGATCATTTAACACTTTAATTAATCAGAGAAATGAAATTAATGTCTAGTAGAGAACAGCAGAATAATTCAAGAGTGAAAAGCAAATTTGTGACCTAGCAGTGGAACTATTTTATTATATTATTGATTTTATTATTGTTTTTTTTTTTTTAATAATTGATTTTTACTAGAAATATTCAGAGAAAAATTGATGTTTGGTAGAGAAGGTATCTGAGCAGCAGATTAAATTAGTGATTGAAAGGTGTTTTGTTTTGTTTTTTTGGAATATATATATACATATATATGTATACCCTCCCTCCCCCCCCCAAAGAAAAAAGTAAAATATATATATATATATATATATATATATATACACATACACACATATAATTTCATGAAAAATCCAGGAAAAAAATGTAGAAATTAAAGAAATTACAGTTTTAATTCAGCTTTTATTCATTTTTATTCAGAAAAGACACATTGTTGATTAATAAATTAAAATAAAGTAATAAATGATTAATTAAATATTAATACATTTAAAGTGATAGGAAAAATATATAATCTATTTTAATCTATTTTAAACAAATGCTGTTATTTTGCATTTTATTAATCAAAAACCCTTAAAAAACAACAGTGAAAAAAAATAATAAAAGCAGTGTGTATTGTTTAGTGTATATATATATATATATATATATATTAATTTATTTTTTTTATTTCTAGATGTTATTTTTAAATTAATCGAAACTCCTGAAAAAACACAATAAATAAATAAATAAATAAATGCAGTGTGCAGTGTGTATTGTTTAGTAAATAATATATATTTGTTTTAATCGTTTATTGATTTCTATTATATTAGTATTGATTAATATTAATGATTAATATTATTGATAGTTCTGTTATATCATATTATTCTATTATTGCAACTGTGTTAAATTAAAATGATTGAAAAGGGTTTTTTTTGTTTTTTTTTAATAAAATAATATTTGTATTTAGCAAGGACATATTACATTTATTAAAAGTGATACCAAAGATATTTATAATGTTATAATAAAAATAATATATATATATATATATATATATATATATATATTGATTTAGTCTTATTATATTATCGTGATTGTTTTAAATCTTTCATTTATTCATGAAATAATTTATCCTGAGGGGGGAAAAAAAAGAAAGAAAGAAAAATGAGAAAATCTAGTTATAATTACATTAATTTAAAAACAATAAAAGTCAGTGGGAGGTCGGCAACATGATATTATGTAGCTAAACATGACGTGTCCAGTCATGTCTGCGAAAATATGAAAAACAACAGCAGATTATGAATGTGTTTTGTCAGTGCTGAAGGCTGAGTAATTGTTTTACGAAGCTAGATAATGATCTCAAGAAAAGAGCAGATGTTCAGCTTATGCATCACCCACCGCAATTAGTGTATATTGGCAGTCGTACATGCAAACCCAGCCAAGACAAAAGCGTTAATTAACGTCCAATATCAGGTTAAGTCTGCCATCTTTCTGATATTTTACCCTCCGGAGTACAAGGCGCCTGGATGTCTTGGGTCTCGGTGGCCTGATTTCGCTTTTTTGTTGCTCGTCTTTTTTAATATTTCACTCTCGCTCTCACCATCGTTCCCCGAGGCTCAGCGGCGGGTGAACCTGTCTATACACAGTACATCACTTTACACGGCTGTAACGTATATCCGCCTCATGCGTATCTGCTTTCCTTTCATTTCCCAGGAATGTGACCAAGTTCACATCGATGATGTGGCCTCGGATGACAATGGGCAGGACTTGAGGTAGAGTATGACTTTCCTTCATTTAGCCAATTGAGCAACAATATGAGCATTTTCAATAAAACAGATATTATGTGCTGTAAACGGTTCCTGTTCTTCATGCCGCTGACATATTGAGTATTAAACGTTTTTGGTTTTTATCATAGTTTCGAGGCAAGCCCTCGCTCCGCTTCCAGATGTTTTATGATGGACATTAATCACACGTTTAAGAGCATGTCTACAGAGTTATTAAAGAAATAGTCCTCTGAAAGTGAAATTTCTGTTATTCCAAACCCACATTAATACTCCAAAAAGCAGTTTATATAATTTTCTATCTTTTATTTTAATTCATTTAAAATATTTTATTGATTTTATTGAAAATATTTAAGTTTACTGAATTTATTAAAAAAAAATTTTATTAATTACTATGAACTGATCCAATATGATAAAGGAATATTTTTTAAAAAGCTCCACAAGTACTATAAAAGCAGTTTATAAACATATTTCATTTTACTGAATTGTGTTCAATCTATTTAATATTTTTATTTATTTACTATATATATATTTACTTACTATGAACTGATGCTATATGAAAAAGCAGCAGGAATATAAAAACAAACTACAAAAGTACAAAAATGCAAATACAAAAAAGTACCATATATGCAATCTATGATTTATCAAATATTTATTATTTACATTTTTTTTTTTATGAAAATAAATCAAAACAAAAATATTTAATAAATCATAGATTGCATTGTTCAGTTACTGAAATGTATTTATTTATTTACTACGGAGAACTGTTGCTATATGAAAGCAGTTTTTAAAAAGTCTATTTTAAAATCTTTTATTGTTTTATCTTATTTATTAATATCTTATGATTATTATTATTTATTCCATTATATTTTTCTATATATTTTCTGTAAAAAAAAAAAAAAAAGCAGTAGGAATATTATATATTTACATTTATTTTAGAAAATAATATTTTATTAAAATTTACTGGCAATTTTTTTACATGTATTTAATATGAACTAATGCTATATGAAAAAGGAGCAAAAACCTTTTTTTTCTTTATTAAATGTGGAATTACAAGAGGATGAATAAATAAATGGTACAATTTTCATTTTTAGGTGAGCTATATCTTTACCATAACGGCATGCTGACACGCTGGTTATTAAACCTTATAGTTTCTTATCACTGTCTGTAGGCAGACTCTCGCTCTGCTTCCAGACATTTTACGACGGACATCAGTCAAACTTTTAGGAGCGTGTCAGGAGAAACAGTGTTTGGTGGTGTCGAGCGGATCTAAAGCTGACCGTGCGTGTGTGTCTGTACTTGCAGCACGTATAACTTTGGCACGGATGGCTTCCAGAGCCCAGCAGGTGGAGGCACGCTCTGCTTGGGCTCAGGTGTTCACGGCGGGGTCGACTGGATGAGGAAACTCGCCTTCCGCTATCGCAGAGTCAAAGAGATCTACAACACCTACAAGAACAATGTAGGAGGTGAGAAGAGAACACCGCAGCATTCGACACCCCTGATTTCACAACCAAGTATAATTAGGGCCTGAAATGACTAGTACAAAACAGACACTACCTGTTCTCGAATCCGATTGGTCGAACCATGCTGGAAGCCGTTGTAAAATAGCTGAAGTACACACACCTGTAGCCGCAAGTCTGTTGACTTCCAAATTAGTACATCAACTGTAAACACTGCACAGTTGGACTGAAGAACTACTACCAGGTGCAAAACTATAATAAAAAATCTAAAATAATAGTAATAATTATTATTATTATTGACAGTAGCAAGAAATAATAATAATATTGCAGGAATGTAGTTTAAGAGCATTTTATTGTTTTTTAGTATTGTATGCAATTAATTACTTTATTGATTACAATTAATATTAATATATTTTATTTATATATGCGATACGGACATGTTTGATATTTAATTAAATGTATTTATATAAATACGAATTGGGTGTTTCAGCTATTAGCTTCTTTTGGCCCTGTGGGATTTTACTAAATAAATAGACAATTAAAAACAAATTCACAATGAGGAACAGCTGTAAATTGTGATGTCCTCATACATTAAATATGTAATAGGTAAAAACGTAAAAGAAAATAATATTTTTATTTTATTACGGATTTTCAGTTCTTTGAAAACATTTACGATGCATGTATAATTTGACCTTCAAATAACAAAAAGAAAAAATGTTGATTATTTTTCTTGTTTTAAATTAAATAAAATTAACGAATAAATAAATTATTAAATTAAATATTATTGTACTTCATATTAGAAAGAATTTAGTTTTTTTTTCTTGTTTTATTAAAATAATAAAATAAAATACACCAGAACATAAGTGCTTATAGTTCAAGAAATGATTATTAAATATGATTGAATATTAAATTATTGAGAATAAACCAGATTATTTATTGTACATTATATTAGAAAAAATATTTTCTTGTTTTAAATAAAATAAAATAATAAATTAAACACCAGAAAATAAGTGCTTGTATTGTAAGAAATTATTATTAAATATGATTTAATATTAAAGTATTTAGAATAAACTAAATTATTTTATTGTACATCATATTACTGTTACTCTGCTTTGCTTTTTGCCAAACAACGCTGTAAAATCTGTGTAATTCATGGCCAGCTTGTGACATTTCTTCCTGTTATTTTTGGATTTTCGGGAAGCATAATTTAAGAATTCGTTTCATGCATTAACCTTCAGTTAGATGTTCAGTTAGATCTTTGGTTTTGTGAATGGTTCATCATCGCTGTTATGTTTTGTAGGTTTGTTGGGCAGTCCGAAGCGGGAAGAGTGGCTTCAGCTAAGACGGGAAATGGAGGTTTTGACGGATCTGTGGCTGACGCAGGCACTCAAAGCCCTCGCTCTCATCAACTCCAGGTGAGGACAGAACACATACAAGAATACAGCCGCTCATTACAGGAATACTCCAGCTTAAATAAACAAGACGCGCGTGCGTGCCGTAGAGTTCAAAAGCAGAAACTACTTTGTGTGGTAATCAACAGTGTGCCACAGATACTGAATCTGAAATAATCCTCCGACAATAGACTTATTTTACGGCAAGTTACAGCAGTTTTGTAACACTCGTGCATAATGGGTTTTGGCGAGCGGAGCACACTGTCAGCATGAAAGATTGATGATACGGACAGATGATGATTAATAGCACTTCAAATATGTGAAGATATTTCAGTCTCACCGCTTTTTTTAGTAAAAAAGTGAGGTTTATCTGCTGTCCTCCATACAGTGAAACCTATGTAGTGATCAGAACCTGTCACAATTCAAACTTCTTTTTCTCAGAATTGCAAGTTTATCTCTCACAATTTATATCTTGCAATTATGAGTCATACTTCACAATTCTGAGATTATATTTCTTAATAATGAGTTATATTTTGGAATTATGAGTTTATATTTTGCAACTGGCTTTATATTTCACAACTGAGTTTATATTTCAAAATTATGAGTTTATATTTTGCAATTCTGAATTTATATTTCACAACTGAGTTCATACCTTGCAAATATGAGTCTTTTTTGCAATTATGATTCTATCTCACAATTATGAGTTCATTTTTTGCAATTCTGAGTTTATCTTGCAAATATTTAGCAATTTCATATCACATAATTATGAGTTTATATTTCACAGTTATGAGTTTTTATTTTATTCACAGTTACGAGTCTTTTTTACAATAGTGATTCTATATCTCAAAATTATGATTTTATTTTTTACAGTTCTGAGTTGACATCTTGCAATTATTTTCCAATTCTAAGTTTATATTTCATAATTCTGAGTTTATATCTTGCAAAAATTTCACAATTCTGAGTTTATACAGTATTTCATAATTATGAGTTTATATCTGTGAGTTATAGTTTGCAATTATGTGTTTATATTTCACAATTATACCCCGTATAATCGTGTTCATACCTCGCAATTATGAGTCTTTTTTGCAGTTACGATTCTCTCACAATTATTTATTTTTTGCAATTCCGAGTTTATCTTGGAAGTATTTGCAATTCTGAGTTCATATTTCGTAATTCTAAGTTTATTTCTCACAATTATGACTTTTTACCTCACAATTATGATCCTATATCTCACAATTATAAGTTTATTTTTCGCAGTTCTGAGTTGACATTTCACAAATATTTTGCAATTCTGAGTTTATATCTCACAATTAAGGTTCTGTGTCTCAAAGTTCTTTTTATATTATTCTTATTCATATTTTATATTATTATTTATATTATCAATTTTTATATATATTTCATTTTATATCTCAATCTGAGTTTATATTTCACAGTTAACTATATTTCAGAAATGAGTTAATATCTCACAATTCTGAATTTAGATTTCACGATGTCACAATTATGTTGTTGTTTTTTTTTTGTTTGTTTTTTTCAATTCTGATTCTATATTTCACAGTTAAGAGTTCATATTTCACAATTAGGTATATATTTTGCAATTCTGAGGTTGTATTTCACAACTGAGTATCTCACAATTCTGAAAAAAAGTCTGAGTACTGAGATAAAAAGTTTTAATTCCATGGCAGAAATAAGCTTCCGTAAGGAATAGACACAAATCTAAACCTTTATTCACTAAAATCTGCCCCTCCATCGAAGCTCTGAATCTGTGTATTTTTACAGAGAAATTCTGCTAAATTCCTTTATGGCTGTACTATTTAAGAATCATTTTCACTTACATATGTTCCCTTTCACAGACCGAACTGTGTGAACGTGATGGTCACCACCACGCAGCTGATTCCAGCGCTCTCTAAAGTGCTTCTCTATGGTCTTGGAGCAGCTTTTCCCATTGAGAACATCTACAGTGCCACCAAAACAGGTTGGCTGCCTCTTCCAGCGCTGCATTTCAGACAGTTTTTCTGATCTAGAAACAGAATTGTTAACATTATGTGTCTGTTATAGGTAAAGAAAGCTGCTTTGAGCGTGTGACTCAAAGATTTGGTCGGAGAGCTGTGTATGTGGTTGTAGGGGATGGAGTCGAGGAGGAGACGGTCGCCAAGAAGGTATAAAGGAATTTATTATTACTGGTATTGTTATGGTTCCATGTCTAGAGAAACATGCTATTACTGTACAATGTCATATTTTTATTAACAAAGGCTGTGAATTCTAACATTACACATAAAAAAAAAATATATATATATATATATGTGTGTGTGTGTGTGTGCGCGTGTATATATATATGTATATATATATATATATATATATATATATATATGTGTGTGTGTGTGTGTGTGTATATATATATACATATATATGTATATATATATATATACATACATTTTTAAAGATGATTTATATTTTACATTTAAACATTATTCAATATTATTACTATTTTAAAATAATAATAATAATAACATACTTTACAATATTTATAAAATATTAAATGTGATTTATTTATATTCAATTATTTTTGTTATAATCCTAGTTTTATTTTATAATCATTTTTATTAGAGTTAGCACGTTATATTATAATTCAGTAGATTTTAATATTAGTCTTATTGTTTTTTAAATAATAAATACTTTGTTATTTTACTACTTATTTTAAAATATCTTTTGAAATTGTGTATTTATATTTAATTCTATTATGATTTTATTTTGTACTTTAGTATTTTTATTAAAATCATTTATATGATAAAAATATATTTTATATTGGAATTTAATATATTTTAATGTTCAGTTTTTATATAAATATAAATATAAATATTTAAAAATGACATTTATATTAAATTGCATTTGTTATAATTTTTTTTTTTTTTACGTAATCTGGTTTTGTAATTATCATATTACAATTCAAATCACCTTTTTTATATATATTTAAATCCATTTAAACAAACATGAATGATGTATTAAAGTCCTTATTTCAAATCTACCCAAATCTTTATTTTTAAAACACTTTTCATATATATATATATATATATATATATATATGTATGTATTTTAAAAGACCTTTACGTGCATACATGTAAACAGAAATGTATGACCTATTAAATGATTACTTTTTCTGTAATATCATGACTGACAGTTTGCTTTGTAACGTCCCGCAGAAAAACATGCCGTTCTGGAGAGTGACGTGCCGGGCGGATCTGGAGGCGTTGAGTCATGCACTTGAGCTGGATTACCTCTAGAGGGCAGCACCCGCCCGTCTGCCGTCTCCCGTTGCGCCTCAGACGTGTGCGGTCCACAGGAATCACATGACCCAGCCAAGAACTGCAGGACCAATCAGCAGGGAACAGCAATCTTACTGGAAACATTTGCTTCAAATCAATCCAAGAAAAACGCTTTTGTCTCTTTCTCGTGCTCCACCTGAGAGGCTCAGCTCTTTCATTCACTCGCTTTTCTTTACAAAGGCACTGCACTGAAAACAAAGACCCATCAACCAACTGATTCAGAAAGCCTGTGTTCGGAATAACATACTATCACACTGCTCATTTCTTCAGATTGCAGTATATATACTGTGCACAGTATGTGTATTTTCACAGAGACACAAGACGACAATGGAGCACAGCACATGGGTATCCCAGAATGCAATGCACTTGACTTGAGTTTTTACATCTCATCTTTTTGGACTGACCAAAAGTAAAAGCAATTCCCACAAAACTGGATTAAAAATGCAAAATAAGTTTTTATTTTTGAGATGATAACTAGAGGTCATGTGACGGTAATGCAGCATACTACTGTTTGAAATGTTTATCATAATGCATAATGTGTACTATTTTTTATATTAGGCAGTGTACAATGTAAACTGTGCAGTATGCTGTAATGTTAGTATTGTATTCTGAACATAGCCGTTCTGAAACAACCCATTTTAAAATTTAAAGGGGTGTAAAAATAAGATTTTAGCATAAAATATAAGTTTTAGATTTATTAAAGCAGAAAATTGAAAAAAGATCAGATTCATAAGTGAAGATGTAAGATTTGACATCATTTTATGTAATCAAAACTGATATTTTTCTTGCAATATCCTACCAAATCGATTGAATATTGCAGCATACATAAAAAGAATAATTAAATATTAGCTGAATTAAAATGCATTCAAATTCAGATGCATTCTATTGTACTAAAACTTTAGAGAAACTAACCCCTCACTTGAGTACAAAGTACTGCAAATCCACTTATTGTAAAGGAAACCCCCCTGAAGTGATTTAAAAGTAAACTAACCATGAAATTAGCCAAACTATTGTAGCAAATTATACTGGGACTAAATTAAACGACATGATTAACTTATGAATTTGAGTGTCCTGTGAGTTTCCGACTTCTTTTCTTCCTGTGTCTCTGACGTGTGCCTGGATCTTCATGTGGTTTGTTACTGATGTATATTTGTTACGTTGCTGAAGTTGATATACTATATACTGTATGTGCCACTCTGACCTGCATGTGCTCTTTACAATCGCTTCTGTTCGCTATAATTTGTATATAAGGTTTTATTGTTGATTACTTCTGGGCTTATTATAATAGAATAAAGATAAATTAATTTCATTCACATGTTTCCTTCTTCAAGTGGCATTTGCCTTGTGTAAAGTGGAATAAACAGTTATAGAAAACTGTTACTTTGGGGGTTTTTTAAGGCACAAATCTCACAAAGCTCAAATTTCACCGCAAAATCAAAAAGAAAATAAAAACATATTTTGCATAAGAAAACAATGCTTTGTTTAAAATGTGTGTACTATTTTTTATATTAGGCAGTATACAATCATATTATCTGTGACCCTGGACCACAAAACCTTAAGTAGCACAGGTATATTTGCAGCAACAGCCCAAAATACATTGAATGGGCCAAAATTATTGAAGGTCAAAAATCATTAGGATGTTATGTAAAGATCATGTTTTATGAAGATTTTCTATCGTAAATATATCAAAACTTAATTTTTGATTAGTAATATGCATTGCTAAGAACTTAATTTGAACAACTTTAAAGGCGATTTTCAAATAGCTGTATCTCAGCCAGATATAACAAACCATACATCAATGGAAAGCTTATTTATTCAGATTTCAGATGATGTAAAAAAGTTAATTTCAGAAAATTGACCCTTATGACTAGTTTTGTGGTGCTGGGTCACATCTGAGATTGATTAATTGATATAAATATTATTTTATCTTAAAATATTAAAAGTGTCATTATTACTAATAAGCATGAAATATCAATTCAAATTCAGACTTTTTTCATATTATGGGTCAAATACGTTAGGATGTCCACATCAAAAGAAATTTACGAAAGTGATCAAAGCACATTTAATGGAAGTAAAGTGTCTACTTTTAAGGTTTCAAATAAGATTTGGAGAATGTCAACATTTGGCTGAAATAACTATACAATAATACATTGTCATTCAGTGTAACAATATTTATGTAAAAATTCAAACAACATGCTTACTCTGACTTGTACAGATTAAAAAATATAAAATAATAAGGAAGTATATTAAATTTTATTGTGTTCTAAATGAGTAAAAAATTCTTACTGACAAATGGGCAAATTGTACAAATGTAGAATTACAACAAATTAGTATTTGGGGTGAAATAATTTGTCTTTTAATATGTCATAAATAGTTTTTTGTTGTAAAGAAATGCCTGACAAGATTACACTGAATGACAATTTAGTGGGTGTCCTCTGTAAATTAGGGAAAAATGTATGATTTTTTTTTTTTTTTTGCTCAGAAAAAAAGAAAAATGCAATTAAATTAAACAGAAACATTTTTTAAAAATTTATTCTTAAACAACAATTTATGCTTAAACCTTTGTTATTTATTTTTTTATTTAATATATATTTACTTATAGATTTTATTATACATATTAATATTTTAAAATATTCTTACTATTATTACTATTAAAGTAATAAGGGAGCAAAACACTTTTTCCCCACTTGTTTCCCTTTTTTATTTTGTGGTTACATATTGTGCATACAGTAAAAATCATTTACAACTTTTCAAATATCAGTTTTGTTTTTCTGTGTCCACGTCCATAGTATGAAAATAAACAGAAAAAAAGTGGATTTACAGTAAAACAGATAAAATACAATCCATAAAGTAAAACTTACAGCAATAAACATAAAATACGTTTTTATAACAGTCTATATCTAGTCTCAGATAACATAACAGCACTTACATATACAGAGAATCAGAGTAATGAGTTCAGTCCAGTAGTAACATAGTATAGGCCTAAATAAATAAATAAATAAATAAATTTCTGGTGACACCTGTACTGTTATTTTAAAATAAAAAAAGGTAACAATTCTGACTTTATAACTCGCAATTGTGAGTTTATATCTCACAATTCTGAGAAAAAAAAAGTCAGAATTAAGAGTTTTTAATCATGCAGTCCTGAGAAAAAAAAGTCAGAATTGTGAAATAAGTCGCAATAAAATTGTAATTTTTTTTTTTTTTTTTGGCGGAAAAAGGCTTCCATAGTTATTCACAAACATACATTACCGTTCAAAAGTCTGGGGTCAGTAAGACTTGTAATAGTCTTTAAAGAAGTCTCTTATGCTCATCAAGGCTGCATTTATTTGATTAAAAATATAGAAAAAAAAACAGTAATATTGCAAAATGTTTTTAAAATATAAAATAATGTTTTTTATTTTAACATACTTTAAAATAGAATTTATTCCTGTGATGAAAAGCTGAATTTTTATCAGCTGTTACTCCAGTCTTAAGTGTCACATGATCCTTCAGAAATCATTCTAATATGCGGATTTATTATTAGAATGATCGATGTTGGATAATATCAACAGTTGTGCTGCCAAATATTTTTTGGAACCTGTGATTTTTTTTTTTTTTTTTTTTTTTTTTTTTCAGGATTCTTTCATGAATAACAAGTTTAAAAAGTACAGTGTTTATTCAAAATATAAATATTTTATAACAATGTAAATTATTTATTATTAACTTTTAATAAACTTTTAATTATTAACTTAATACATCCTTGGTGAATAAAAGTATTCATTTCTTTAAAAAAAAAAAAAAAAAAGAAAAGAAACAATAAAAATGTACTGACCCCGAACTTTTGAACGGTAGTGTACATTAGTAAATTGTGATAACTGAAGAATTATTCGAGAAGAGACACTAACTGCTACAATACAAGCTTTGCTGCCATCTGCTGGAATTTCCCCTCAATGACACCAGCTTATTTTAAATAACAAGTCGTTTACCTAGCTTATTTGTACAAGAGCGTATTTTTAAAGGCCCTTGATGACACTTTCACCATCAGTCTGCACTTGTTGTTGTCATTGCAACTTTGCACCCTGAGTCCGTGCCACATAGTAGAACAGAGACACACCGCTAAACACGAGCTGCCCTAGATCACAGCGCTTGTGTGCTCAACACTTATTTGATCAGCTAGTGTTGACAGATCATACCTAATGCTCGTAAAGGAATGTTTGGATGAGTTAGTCCGAGCTCAACGGCCCCTGCGACCCGCCGCCGGCCTTTCAGCCCGTCGCACCCTTGAGTGAGTTTGATCTGAAGGCAAATGTCAATGACTCGCCTCACAAGTTTGTTTTTCAGGTGAATGTGTAGCGAAGAGGTTATTCTGTTCTATCCCATCGTCCTGTTATGATGAAAAGCTCTATATAATGTATATGCAAAGGAAAAGCGCGTAGGACAGACCTGAAAATCAGAGTCAAAAACAAAGCCAGCACTGCTCGTCTGATATAGACGACGAATTCAAGTGTTTTGTGGAAAGAGAAACTCTTTTCTCGTTCATCTCTGTATAACATTTGATCAGTGATGATTGGAACATTTTGTTTGCTCATTCGTTTGTTTTGGCATGGCTGTCTTTATAATAAACTCATGTGAATGTCACCAGGTTTAGATCTTACAGCACAGGTACAGATCTATCTGGCAATGATTTTAAACCACTTTCACGTGTTTGCAAGAATCAATATTAACTTTGAACATTAGATTATTTACTCCTGTAAAGGCTTTTCCCCCTTTTTAAATACAAAGATGAATCCGTTTTTCCCTGTGTACATAAACTGTCTGAAAAGGACATATTTTTGAAGGATAAAGACTTGCCTATTTTTATATTTTCAGTGGTAACATAAAATACATATATTTTACATACTGTAATATAACAATTAAATTAATGACAGTTATATTGAAGTAATTGTATTATAAAATAAAACTATGATTAACAAATAGAATGTCATTTAAAATATAACTAATAATTTATTCTATAATAATTATATAAAACATATGATAAATATTTGAAATTATTATATAAAAATAACCTAATTATATTTATATTATAAATATATCAAGTACATTTATTTATACAAAATATTTATATTTATATAACAAATATATTTTATAAAGGGGATATTTTTATATCATCGTGTTTAATTACAACAAATATAATAATTGTAATAATGGAATATAAATACATAAATTGTAGGCAATTGCAGATTATTATTATTATTAAATAATTTTTACTTTAAAATACATTATTTAAAATTTAATTGTAATATAATATATATTTGTTGCACCCTAAAATGTCCACATCAAAAGAAATTTACAAAAGTGATTAAAGCACATTAAATGTAAGTAAAGTGTCTATTTTTAAGGTTTCAAATGTTTTTTGGGATAAAATGTCAAAATTTGGTTGAAATATTGTTACATTGTCATTCAGTGTAACACAATATTTAGATAAAAATTCAAACAACATGCTTATTCTGAATTTGATTGTGTTTTAAATGAGTAAAAAATTCTGACAAATGGGCAAAGTCTAGGATATTGGCAAGTTTTAAAAATGTAGAATTATAATTTATAATAATAATAATAATTATTATTATTATTATTTTTAAATTATTATTATTATTATTATTATTATTATTATTATTTAATCATTTTTACTTTAAAATACATTATTTAAAATTTAATTGTAATCTAATTTATAAATATAGGCCTGTAATAAAATAAAACAAATGTTATAAGCAATATCATTTAATACATCATATATATAATATAACAATAACAAATAAATACTTATTTAATAAATTATATTATAAAGATACAATATGAATAATGTTAAATGATTGTAAAATATTTACTAAATTAATATCAAATTATTCTGAGCTATTTAGGGTCATGTGTAATTTTCATTATGTATCATGTGTAATATCATTATGTAATGCAAATGATCATTATAATACAAATAATAGAAAAACTAAGTATAAATAAATGTATTACTAACAAAATAACTAATAATATAACAGAAATTGTATGCAATTGTAAATGTATATCAGAAAGATTTTATATATCTAAATTAATATTATTTTGAATGACCAAATTTTTTTTATATCAGACGCATTCTCTGTGTAATTTCTTTCATTTTTTGAAGACATTAAAACAGCTGCGTTAAAATGTTTCAATCTTTCACTGAACCTGAGCGTCCTTTACAAACTCAAAAACAGCATTTCAACCCCACACCGACTTAAACTTGTTTATTTGTCCCGACGTCCACTAATAACAGGGGATCAATTTTGCCATGAACCACATCATGCAAAGCTCACGTAATCAAACGCACGCACTTACACAAGTCAATCCCTCAACCCGACTGTTGACTCCTCAGTTATTTGTCATCCAGCATTCAGCATAACAAGTTTATGGCTACAAAGTCTACTATGTTCCAGAGTCCAGCCGAAAGAGACCTTGAGGAGTCATTTCAGAGAGAGATGGAGGGGAAGCACAGAAACACGGCATGCGGGAGGGACTGTGACCTCGAGCGGCCGCTGATTACGCAGCCACACGCCATCAACATGTAACAGCAGCGAGTTCACTCACTCTAGTGCCCTTGATGCACTCGCCGGACAGGAGACTGACATGTACCGTGATACAGCACTTATCACCTTCACGGTCTCTTCATCGCCTTTTAGGGACATTATTACCTAATTAGACTAAAGACAATGCAGTACACCTCCAGTATGGAGATTAGTGACCAATAAATAACTTTACTCAACTTTATTCATTCCCTGTGTGGATATGCCTTAAAGACCTTTTAACATTTTTTGATTTCATTTAAATTACTTCAGTCCACAAAACATAATTGATCTTAATCGCAAAACATTTATAAACTGTGGTAATGTTTGCTGTACAGTCATCAAATCAGAATTACCACTGAAAAATACTAAGAAAAAACTCAAAAGTGCTTTTGTATGTGTATCATAAATAAATGAATAAATAATATTAATAATAATAAAACATAATGACAGATTGAACTATACTATTAGGTTGTTCTCTATGTAATAAATATTTACAATTGCATAAATTGTTTAATTTTTTTTTTTTTTTTTTTTGATCTTGGGAATCACTCACAGAATCACAGAAAAAAATGGGAATTATAAAAAGAAAAAACATTGACACAGTGCTTAATCATCATAAAGTCACTAATCAAACTGTCTTTGTATATGTGCATCATTGTTAATTAAAATAAATTTACAATTTTTTTTGGAAATAATAAAAATAACTTTGCTATTACATTTAAAAAAATACCTTTTTTCCTTTCAATTTTATATATTCAGATTAGCGTTAGACCAGTGTGAGCTTTTTGATCCCTAATCTTACTTATGTACTTATGTAAACTTGGATGCCATCATAAAGCTTTTGTAACATTTTGCAATAAAACAGAATCATCACTGGAGAAAAAGTGAAACAAAAGTGCTACATTTTCATAAAATTCAGTGGCTAAATTGTTTCATATTGTATACGTGTATCATTGTTTATTAAAATAAACAATATTGACAAATTATAAACTTAACAGTATTTGTTTCTTAATGCAATAACTATTTACTATTGCATAAATAATTTCTCATTGCATAAAGAAATCATTTAAATAATTTTTCTTCTCTTGATTTTAGGATTAAACGCAAATGATTTTGTGAGATCAATATAATAAATAGTCTAAACTTGGATGCCGTCACAAAGGTCACATTTTGCAATTTAACATGCCATTTAATTCTAATTACTGCAGTGCACAAAATATACTTGATTTAAACTAACATATTAATAGATTGTGGTAGTATTTGCTGTACAAACAGTTATCAAATCAGCATTACTTAAAAACAGGTAATTATGAAAAAAAAGTTATAGTTATTGTATAATTATCATTCAAGTTTTCTGTTCTTGATATATTTCCCTATTGCATAAATTATTTATTCTTCTTCCTTTGATCTGAGGCTGAAATGCAGATTTTTTGTGTGATTCTTTTCATTATTGGTAAGTAATGAACTAATGAAGAGCGGTGTGAGTGAGATGCTGGCAGAGGTCATGCAGTACACGATGGTGTTTGAGTGTGTGGTTGTAGTTGCTGGAGTTCAGCACACAGAACACAGGCACTGCCTGAACCCGAGCACTGGCGTTCATCCAGCAGAACACCAACGCTGACCTCCTGACACACCCACACACACACATCTGTTGCTGAACGGCATGGACGGCTACAGTACAGCATGTCCCAAACAAAATATATAGGGCAAAATATATTGGAAAATATAATGACAATTTTAAAAAATACATGGGAAACTAGTGCTATATATTTTTTACATACTGCAGCGTATGCATAGACCATGTATAGGTAGATACATATGAAATATATAGCAATAAAGATACTCCACTAAATTGTTTACATATTATAGCTTTTTTAAAAAAAATACATTCATTCATTTCACTTTCATGAGTAAATACATGTGGTTAGAAAAGTTAAACACATTCATAAACGTATCCTTTAATGCTAAAATTACACATTTCATATAAAAGTGTGATTTATACAAGACAAAAAAATGATTTTTGGAATATTTGAATATTTAATTAAATCACATTTTAAGTTATAAGTGAGCATTATAAGTGAACCACAGAGAACATTATAAAATGAGAACCATTTTGAAAAAACATATATATTCACT
This sequence comes from Labeo rohita, assembly GCF_022985175.1. Lineage (NCBI taxonomy): Eukaryota > Metazoa > Chordata > Actinopteri > Cypriniformes > Cyprinidae > Labeo > Labeo rohita. The sequence continues at coordinate 33,365,863 of NC_066874.1, read as the reverse complement.
TATATAATATAATTATGTAACTTATATATAATATACTGTATATATTACAGTGACACTACATATTTGGACTGTTAATATATGAAAAAAAAAAAAATTCTTTAGATATAAAAAGTATAAATGTGCAACAAGATACTATTTGAGAATCATACATGATGCAACTTGGCAAAATGAAAATGCATTGAGCAACTACATAAAAGCAAACAAAACATGACGCATAAGAACTGATATGCAACCAAATAACAATCCAATCGGTCAAAATCTACAATTTCTGGTTTAATCGGAATTCTTGCTTAAAAATTCATAGCAAAACGTAATGCGCATTTGCTTTGGAAAACACTACTAAATATACAAGATACAAATATAGGCCATTCTGATGCATGCTGGGAATTAATGGATTGTTTACAACTTAATGCAAACCAGCTGTCCCACAGAAAACAACTACAGCACACGAGTCGATCTCAAGATTGTGTGTTGATTTTTCAGTTTGGGGTGCAGAACAGAGCGTGTCGTACGGGAACTTATTGAAACAAGTCAAAGGGCGATCATAACAAGGTGTCCCTGGCAGCACTAAAACATATCTGTTGTTCTACTGTAGCGCAGAAACAGACCCCGGGCTACAGTTTCCCCATCGTCTTTTATCAAGCGGAAGAATTTGTGGTTGCACAACATACTCATAAATTTAGTGTTACACTCAGGGAACTCAAGGAAGTTGACGTCATTTGAGAAAACACAGCGGCAGGCAAAACAGCCTCTAGAAAACAGGCTCGGGCAGGTCACAGAGCGCACGGATACTCGTGTGCTGCAATGAATGAAACAGAGATGAAATCTGGAGAGTTTCCACCAGAGGCTGAACGCAGGGAAAATGTGGTCAGGTGTTTGTAACTTCACTCTCCCGCTCAAACAACAGGCATTACACCATTTGTCCCAAGAGTCAGCGTGCCAAAGTCATGCGGCTCTGGCGCGATTTGAGGGAACACTCAACGCTTTTAAAACTTGACCATGAAGAGGAGAGGCCAACAAAGCCAAACACTGTGCCTATAAAATACATCAAGCATCTGGAAGTCAAGAGAAGGACAAATTGTTATATTAGTCACATATTGTTTTGCAGACATTCCCAGATATATGCTTAATTTTTCTGTGGTCTTTGGTAATCCGAGCATCACTATAACTACTGCTCATAATTAGCTTTAGGATTTGCTCTAGACTTCACGGTGGGCCAGTAAACAATTACATAGCAACGCCCTAGCAACCATCAGTAAGAATGTGATACTATGTGTCCAATTTGTTTCATATTCAGAACTTTAATGTGACAACACCTTTTCTAAACCGCAGTCTTGGACAGCATGTACAGACATTTGCTACCATTTATTTATTTTTAGAGACGTACTTATATTAAAGGCCTAAGTGAGAGTTGAGTGATTTGAATTAACCGCTAGTTATTGTACTTACATGCTGGCCAAACATCAAGAAATATTAAGCAATCACTGAGAAGGATTGTCAGCTGTTGCCATGGCCTGTCACTTATACAACACCCATCATAACAAGCTGCGATGAGCTCATAATAACACTGAGTCACTTCTGAGGGACATCGGAAATGAGTAGCGGGAGTTCTTCCTAAACATTTGGACGACTTTATGGCACGGTCATCCCAAAAGGTTAATGATCCCTGCTGGAGACATGTGGCTGTAATAAATTTGTTGCATCTGTTGGGTGCTGAAAGCATTATAAATAGCACTGAGGCTCAGTGATGGTGGTCCCTGCAATACGAGCGACAGCACTGACGGTAAACCGGAGCATGTTGCCAAACGGCCCTTTGGGGGCGCTGAACGGCTCGAGTAACGCTGTCAACACCTATCAGATCTAATGTAGGTAAACAGGCTCTCTGATTTGTCTATTTATTCTTCTTTTTTTTGTCTAGACAGATAGAAACCGATTGACTTGAGTGAGTAAATAACCACAGCAAATACCCCAGCAGCTACTCATAACACTTTAAAAACCACATGGCAAACTAAAGTATTTTAATCACAATTAAGGTACCCTTTAGACAGATAGATAGATAGATAGATAGATAGATAGATAGATAGATAGATGCACAGGCAAATACAGACGGATGGAGGGATGAATAGACAGAAAGATGGATGGATAGCAAGACAGATAGATGGATAGACAGATAGATAGACAGACACACAGATGGATAGACAGACAAACAGACGGATAGATAGACAGACACACGGATGGATGCACAGACAAATAAAGACGGATGGATAATAAAGACAGAATAAAGACAGATAAGAAGACAAATATACAGATCGATAGACAGACAGACAGATAGATAGATAGCAGGATGGATGGACAGACGGATAGATAGATAGATAGATAGATAGATAGATAGATAGATAGATAGATAGATAGATAGATAGATAGCAGGACAGACAGACAGACAGATAGCAGGATGGACGGACAGATAGATAGATAGCAGGATGGATGGACAGATGGACGGACAGAAAGATAGATAGCAGGATGGATGGACAGACAGAAAGATAGATGGACAGAGACAGATAGCAAGACAGATATACAGATAGACAGACAGACAGACAGACAGACAGATAGTAGGATGGACAGACAGATAGATAGATAGATAGCAGGATGGATGGACGGACAAAGATAGATGGACGGACAGACAGATAGATAGCAAGATAGATATACAGATAGACAGACAGACAGATAGAAAGAAGAATATACAGATAGACGGACAGACAGACAGACAGACAGACAGACAGACAGATAGATAGATAGATAGATAGGTAGGTAGATAGATAGATGGACAGATGGATATAGACAGATTGATGGATGGATAGATGGAGGGACAAACAGATGGATAGACAGACAGATGTACAGAGGAATAGATAGACAGACACCTAGAGGGCGATGGTCTTGTATTATAAACATTATGGGTGAATTCAGTTAACAGGCCAGGAGTTCAGAAAACTGCAGTTCCATGGAACTCCAATTTTGATTTCATTGGGGATGAATCATTTTAAAAGGGCCGGTTGTGGACATTTTCGTAATTGCAGCCAGATTTATGGGAATGGTTTTAACCTTCCGTAAAACAACCTCAAGATCCCAGTCTGAAAGTTTTACTGCTCATCGTCTGGACGGATTTACTCCGTTCAAATTGCTACCACTGATTTTGTATCTGATCTGCATAATTGCTTCTGTGAATCAAGTACTAAAACAACATAGACAGCATGTGCAAATGCACAATGCAGATTCATTCAGTTCTATAGAAGACAAAGCCATCAAATGGCTGGTGCAGTATAGAATCTACAATAAATTTCATCAAACTGATCAATAGGTGAGAACTTGAGTTCTCAGGTGATTGATGTGTGTAGGGTAATGTGCAGGCTGACATTTTCTGTGCTCCTGTTTGCTTACTCATAACATGATAAGATAAGGCCAGCTGGATTTCTGCTTGTTTCCGAAAGGCTCTGCACCCTAGATAGGGTTTATGCGCCCTGTGGGACACAGTATCTAGGGTCAAGAGCTTCAGCAAATTTACCCGAGGCTTTAAGTAGCTTGGTCGGGGTCATGGGGGACGAGGGGTTTCATCACCTGTGAGTCAGGCAGTTTACTGGCACCATGCATCGGCTCGGGATTATGAGTGAGTCAGAAATCTGATTTTTGGTGTATGTGACCTGAGCCCATTAAGCAGTTTATAGTCTAAAAAGAAAAAAAAAAGATTTTAAATCAGTACTATAAATGAATGTGTAAAATAAATAAGGTTCTTGAAATTCTGCTAATGACTGAGTCACTACTATGACAAAAGATGCAGATCCATCAGACATGGACACACTGTTGATGACAAGAAAAGAGTTTCATAATTAAGCTTTTTAATAAATAATTCACTCACACACACACACACACACACACACACACACACACAAAAACCATATTTAGTAAATATAAGGTTATTACTAACTTTCTACAGAAAAGAATACGAACATTCCCAATTCCTTTTTCTCTGAATTCCCTAAATAAAGGTCAAAAGCAGAACACCTCATGGTGGCTTTATTGTAACATCGCATCCTGAATGGTTAAAAATGGCTTTCTGTCCAACTAAGCGGACATCATGCATCAGAAGGTTAAGAAACACAAATCTGGCTTTGTTCCTTTGTTTTTCTGGGAGACTAAACCTTGTAATCAACTCACTAGTTCTCATGGCAGTGAGCCACCGGTGGTTTTAAAGTGTTTGTGTTTATCCTCTTGACTCAAGATTACGACATCAAAACAGTTTGTTTACAAAGTACAGCGTGCGAAAACAATATAACGTACTACATCTTACGGGAAAGACAGCAGTAACGAGACCTCTTTAATATATCAAGCGTTTCTCATAGAAAGCAATGAGATTAAATAACAAACTGGTTTTGGACTCATGTGCTCTCGCATGTGTCTCCTTCAGAGTTTCCTTTCTTAAACTTCTGCAAATCAAAAATTAGAAATCTCAAACTTTTCTCATCACACTCTTCCTAAATGATCTAAGCTGCTCTCTGCATTCATTTTATAGCTCTGTACTACTGATTCATGTGTGACTGTTTTCTTCTGAGGAATATCTAAACATCACATCATGAGCTATAAACTGTTCCTCTGCTCTTCTTCATTCTGTCGTCTTGTAGCTGAAGTCTATCTACTCATCCATCTGAAAGTGGGAACATTCCAGTGGAAGAATGCTTTGTACATGTGGGCACAGGATGAGCTCAAAAATGTTAATAATCTCTCTCTCTCTGCTGGCAGGAGGAGACACACTGTCATATATGCAAATAGAGGAGCTGATTTGGGGAAACTGCTATCGATTGCACCCGTTGATCTATTGGCTCATTTTTAACCCTTTCCTCCAAGCTGTGCAAAAGTAGTGCACCAAAGTGTATTGGGTCTGATTGGATAAGTGATTTTCGGTGTGGACTTTGAGACTCTTAAATGAGGTCAGTCGAGGTTATACTGAAAGGATGCAGATGGAACTGAAACGATTTGGCTTGAGGAGACAGACTTCACATCAAATATTAAGTAGCTACTCCAAGCAGCGTAATATCTTTATCCAATAAAAGTGAATAAAATGTTCTCTTTTGACTTAAGGTTACGTCAAAAAACAATGTTTTGTTTACACTGTAAAGTGTTCAAAAACAATATGACATACTATGTCTTATAGGAAAGACCTATCAGAGATGAAGTCATGTTATGAAACAAAATGAGGAAAAATAACCTTTAAATCAAACCATGAAATGCATGAATATTACTATAACCTGCACAGGCCAAACAATATCATACATTACAGGGTTTCTGTGGGTCCTTCCACAAATGCATGCCTTAAAAGGTCTTAAATTGGAGTAGAAAGTCTTAAATGTATAAAGTCATGGCATAAAATGTTGCATGCATGTCAGTATTTTTCTCTTTGTGTTTTCCAGTAGAAACATCTAAGCATTCTTAAATCAAGTTACTTTTACTAGAGGTGCAAAATGAAGACAGATACTGACAAACTGAACCAAATTAACTATGTTTGTGTAAAACAAAGAATTATCTGCCATTCAGGTATGAAGACTTGTTTAAAAAAACATATTATTGACATTTGAATTGGTCTTAAAATGAGCAGAAACCCTGACATTGAATAGACTGAATTTTGGCCAATAAATTATAAGACAAACTGTGGTCATTCTTAACCAAATAAATAGAGTTTGAGTAGGTGTCTTCTGACGTCAACAACAAAAGATATGAAAGTCTATCTTATCTATCGTTAGTTGCACTTTATTTACAATTTGCATTGTTTTTCCACTGCAGTCAACAAGCCCAAATATTAGGACACAGCCCTGCACCAACTACCCATTTAATTTCATAACAGCATTATGATAATTGTGCATTGCAATGATGGCTCTACTCTTTGAGGTCTCGAGTGTGAAGTAGAGGAAAGGCTGCCGTAGGGAAACCCTTAACCCTTTCCCGGCCCTCTGAGTTGTTTGTGCAAGAAAAACCTCAGAGAGGGTCAGTGAGTTCGTAGTGAGGTATCTGGGGCTGAGCCGTTCCCAAATGTCACCTATAAATCACTGTTCGAGCAGTGTAAAAACACTGTAAATTGACAGCAAAATTATGCTATTGGACCAGATTGGTTCCTCAGGTTTGCCCTGACGTGACAGGTATGAATGACACAAGAGGGGACATTTTTTACTCTATTTCACACGCACAAATCCTTCAACACCTTGATGCCGAGTGGAATGCGACCTAATTCTTTAAAGAAGGACAGCTAAGGTCGTCAAACGGCACAAGAAACAGATGTGGCTGAGAAATGCGGTATGAGAATTTGTGAACAAAGCACAACAATGTTTTAGCAGTCAGATATGATCCGCCTTGTGGCAATTAACAAATAATTGAGTTCATCATCTAACGAGGTTTAATTCGAGCAGAGTTCAATTAAAACGTTTGATTTTCAATAGGCAATCTTCTTGAGCATGTCCACATATGCAATCTTTGATCCAACTCCAAATTACTAAATCTTTATACGCAACCAAAGATAAATTATGAAACACAAACATGACTAGTTCACCTCCCAAGTCTTTTCTTCATCTGCCACACGCATAATGAACAAATTGTTACTGAACGACCTTTACTAGTGTTTATGTGCATGTGTGTGTTGTCTCTGAACTCAGTGGCCCCTATCAGCCGGGGTCGTACAAGCTTGACTCATCAGTTTTGGTTCACTTCATGTGTTTTCGGCCTGTCTTATGTGTGTAATCCAGCTCTCAGGTCAAAGAGTTTATGAGGCAGAATCATTAGGTTGACAGAACATGAATAAAACATTAGATTTCAAATCACTTAGTCTTAAGTAAGGGTATTTGTTAAGCCTCGTTGTTAAATGTCTGTACTATGTGCTGCAGACATGAAGCAGAGGCATATTTTATCTCACAGACGAGTGGAAAAAAAATCCCAGACTTGAGTCGGATATCAGCAAGTAACCAAATGAAAACCACTTATTATTACCCAGAATGCTCTGGCAACAATCCACAACACCTTAACATCACGCCAGTGAGTTCTGCATAGCCAAACCCATGTGTTTTCAAAACCATGTGTATTTTTATGGATACTCTTGTGCAATGGTATCTTGTTTTCCCATTACTTTTGATCTAAAGCTCAAACCAATGTTGGGCGTTGGGCAATTAAAAAAAATCCAAAAATCCCAAGTATGAAAGAGCTTAACCAAAATTTACCAAAGAAAGAGTCTTGCATCAACCACAACCTTCCAGAGCCTTGTACTGCCAAATAGCCAAAACAAGTTCAGGGTTTTAAGTCCTTGCATGGCTGTGGTTTGGTCAGAAGCTCTAATACCTTGTTTTTGCCAAAAACGACCACCCATGTGTTCCTGAATAACCTGAGGACTGGTTCAAATTACATTCTTTTAGTCGATTTAGTCCATTAAAGTTAACAAGAGGTAATGTGCATATTGCATGTTATTGTTTATAGGTTATATGTTTATAGGTTTGTTTATGAGGGTTAATTCTAACTGCATCCACCATCTTGAGTTTCCTGTCACTATAAACAATTGCTACTCACTTCACTGTTCATAGTCCAAACATCTCCTCTGTTAACCAACAACCGGTTCTGAGGCATTTCTGTTATGCAGTAAACACATTTAAAAAACAAATGGTGTTTCATACATTATCATACTAGCAAAATTCATTAAATTCATCGCCAGTACTCACAACTGTCTGCTTCTGATTCCCCTCCATAATGATGTCACTTCCTGGAAGATGTGGAACTGACTTTTATTATTTAAAGGAATAAAAATACTAACAAAAAGGATGGAAAGTGACACTGGGGACAGTAAAAATTATGAAATGATTATCAATTAAATGCTATTCCTAAAAAAAGGAGGAAAAAAGAAATAATATAAATAACAAGATGGGTTATGAAGCATAGTCAATTTTATTTATTTTTTTAAGAACCAGAGTCAAATTTAAATTTTTAATTTTAAATTTAGAATTTTTAAATTAAATTATTTAAATTACTTTATCTAACATACCATGCCTTAAACTTCTAGGATCATTTTTAAAGCAGCATGTGACCTTACTGTGCAATTTGATCATCATGCTAGTCAAGACATATATAAATCAGCCAAAATTTGGCCATTTTGAGATTATTGGCTAAAAACAAATATCTGCTTTGAATAACAGAATGATTAACAAAACTACCATCAGCCTTGTCAACATGCACAAGTTGCGTTTAAATGTTGTTTTTATTTTTTCTGTGGTTTTTTAGGCCTTTTGTGTAAAAATGGTCATTTTATTAGACTTCTTAAGTGCTGTAATTAAATTGACCAGTATCAGATGTTGAAAAAGGCATTTTTTTGTCCACTATTGATGACTACCATAAAACAAGTTAGTAATATGTTCTATGAACATTTAAAAAACATTTAAAAGGGTTAACTTATTTATTTATTTATTTGTTTGTTATGTGGATGTTAAAGATAACAATAGGGGAATGTTCCATTTTATTATTTTGCATACATTATGGGAATTACTTTTGAATGTTCTCTAAACCGAACATCCAACTGAAAATTTTCAGAAAAACATTCCATAAATGTATAAATAACGTTTTTGTGCTGACATTTTGAGAACGTTATGATAACTTTGAATGAACGTTCTATTAAAGTTGTCTCGTTGTCTCCTCGGCACTAGCAAACCCAGTCCTGATAAATCCGTTCTCTGTGTGTTTTATGGACACTGTTGTTAAATACTACGACAGCACAGCAAGCACTGCAGAGGGTTCAAGGTTATTTAAACAAGACCTATGTATGCTCTGAGTCAACATGTTTACTGTACCACATATCTCTACTTTGGTAAAACTATACTATGTCATGAGCGTGGGATTACCAGAGGGGCCTGAGTTCAGATATAACATTGCACATTGGGTACCGGGCAACACACTTACCCGGCTAATTTTATTCCCAAACCTCATGGGTCATACGATACACACAGTAACAACATGGTCCGGCTAAGTTCATAAACGTACAATACCAAGTGTACTTTTTCTGCCAAATAGGACAGTTATATAATATATATATATATATGCGACCCTGGACCACAAAACCAGTCTTATGTTGCACGGGTATATTTGTAGCAATAGCCAAAAAAACACTGGATGGGTCAAATTTATCGATTTTTCTTTTATTCCAAAAATCATTAGGATATTAAGTAAAGATCATGTTCCATGAAAATATTTTGTAAAATTCCCACCGTAAATATATAAAAAAATATTTTTGGATTAGTAATATATATTGCTTTAAATTGACAAATTTAAAGGCAATTTTCTCAGTATTTAGATTTTTTTTTTTTTTTTTTTTTTTTTTTTTGCACCATCAGATTCCAGATTTTCAAATAGTTGTATCTCGGCCAAATATTGTCCTTTCCTAACAAACATACATACATTAATGAAAAGCCTATTTATTCAGCTTTCAGACGATGTATAAATACCAATTTTGAGAAATTTACACTTATGACTGGTTTTGTGGTCCAGGGTCACATATATGCACTGAAATAAATGCATGATTTACTGTGAAATAATCTTTTTTGTAAGTAAATTTCACACAAATAATTACAAATAACCAGCAAGTAACTGAATGGCACTGAATTAAATGTTACATTTTGAATTAAAAATACTAAAAGAAACTCCAGTAACCCTTGTTTAAACAGCAGCGTTAAAAATTCTTTAAAATATGCACTTACACCGGAAAAAACAGAAATTGCTAGTACATTTCACAAATAATTATACAGAAATGGCAATTTACATAGAATTTTGAATGAGAAAAACTGAAACAGTATTTTTTTGTAAAACATAATCCAATAATCGATATTATTTACAGTGTACTCTTATACATATGCAGCTTTTTAATGTAAAATACATACACAACCATCTTGGTACATTTATTAGACAATGCTGTAAAACCATAATAAATTAATTCTATTGCAATGCAAATTAATTAATTAATTAATTAATGAAGATGAATGCCTTCATGCCATCAAATTCATTCATTAAATTCTTAATATTTATACTTTAATTTGTCACACTGTAGGACCCATTAGATATGCACTTTCTCTTATGCAACTTTTAATCTGAAATCTTGATGCTTATGGACAAACATACATGTTATCTCTCAGCTCTCCTGATTTATTTATTACTAATACTGTAAAACCATACTACATGAATAATGTTATCTCAATGCAAAAAGCTTTCAGAAGAGTTTCTTTTCGAAATTCGCTATGAATCAGATGCCGCACTTGTGGATGCCGATGCTTGATGACATGTCAGATCTCATCAATGAAATTCCGCCTTCTAGATGTTCTAGATGTTCTAGAGCTCCATCGCAAACACTGTACAAACAACCGCGACCGTCGATCGCCTTTGGCCAAGAGAGCGCACAGGAGCTATTGAGCAAATATTTGCGCGTCGTGGCGTCGCGTGGTCTCCGTGTTGACTCAGAGAGAGGAGTTGAGGGCAGCTCAAAGCGAACCGCGTCACCTCCGTTATGTTTATTTATAAAGCGCGTTTGAGGGTACTTCCTCGGTCTATGTGGGGTCATGCGGTACTCACCAAAGCGGATCCATAAATGAATGGTGGGCTCGACTTCCACACACGATTCCTGATTGGTCGCCGCGTCCGACCGAGATAAACACGGCCGCGAGTATATATATAGTGGCATTTAAGAGAAACTTCACAAACACTTTTACGCACGCCGTTTTACGCACGCGCCAAGATGAGAGTGCATATCCAAAAGGGTCCTCAGATTCTGGAGCTGCTGAAGAAGAAGTCTGTGGGGCTTCAGCACTGTAAACCCACATCCTCCGTGTGCGTGCTGGACTCGAAGGATGCTGCGGGAAGCGCGCCCTGTGCGCACAGTCTCGACTCCATCCCTGGACCAACCAACTGGCCGCTGTTCGGAAGCCTCATCGAGCTGCTCCGAAAAGGGGGTTTAAAAAGACAACATGAGGCGCTGGTATGAACCTCTTTATTGTTATACATTATTAAACAATTATTTTGTTTTATTTTAAAAAAAATTACGATAACTGATTTTTTTTTTTATTTTATTTTGATTTTTATTTATTCTTTTCAGTCCAATTAAAATACTTTTTTTCAGTTTGAATAATTACTTTAAAGTTAATTTTTATAATTAATGTATGAAATACAGTATAGAATATAAACCTTGCTTTCCATTAATAATAATAATAATAATAAATACATTATTTTATTTCAGTTTATGTGGGATTTTCATTTATATTCTACTTATTCTATAAATTAACTTTATTGAAACTTTTTTTCCCCATTTATTTAGAGTTATTTAAATAAAATATAAATTCATGATTTTAATCTTTTTATTAATCGATTTTAGTCATGTATGCTTTTCATTTAAAATGTTCTTATTTGTATATACACTATAACATTTATGTTTAGTAAAGTTTTTAATGTTAGTTAAGTAAAGTTTTTTAATATTATAAATAATGAATGCATGATTTAATTTTATTTCTTGTGTGCTTTTCATTTATATTTTTCCTATTTATATACACACTATAAATTAACTTACAGCTTTACTTAAAATAGTAATTTTAGTGAAACTTTTTATGCTTATTTGAATCCTGGCTTGTCCTAATAATAGTTTAAATAAAATCATTGTTTAATTAAATGTATTTATTTACATTTCTTCAATATTAAGGGTGTTTTCTCTGTTCTTCTCTGTTTTTAACCTCAGATCCATTACCATAAGAAATTTGGGAAGATCTTCCAGATGAAGCTGGGCTCTTTTGAGTCGGTTCACATTGGGGCTCCATGTTTACTGGAGGCTCTTTACAGAAAGGAGGGCAACTATCCTCAGAGACTGGAGATCAAACCATGGAAAGCCTACAGAGACATGCGGGACGAAGCTTATGGGCTGCTCATCCTGTAAATATCATAGTTCAGTTACAAATGCATGCGAGATTTTATTGGTCATTTCATAATATTCTAAAATGCAAACAAATGCATTTGCAGGGAAGGAAAGGACTGGCAGCGGGTGCGCAGCGCTTTCCAGCAGAAACTCATGAAACCAACTGAAGTCATGAAACTGGACGGCAAAATCAATGAAGTGAGTTCTGCTTGAGAAATTTCAAGTATAATGCACATATATGCACAGACTGTATGAATGACTGCTTGTTGTCTTTATGGAAAGGTTTCAGCTGATTTAATCAAGAGGATCAGAAGAGCCCAAGTCAACGGGAAGATCGATGATTTGTATTTTGAACTGAACAAGTGGTCCTTTGAAAGTGAGTTTCACACCACGTTTTCCACATACTTCCTTGTTATAAAGAAATGCATTAAATGTTTATTTCTCTTTTGGTCTTTAAGCCATTTGCTATGTGCTTTACGACAAACGTTTTGGACTCTTGCAAGACAGCATCAGTGAGGAGGCCATGGATTTCATCACGGCAGTAAAAACGGTAAATTGACCATCCTTTTGATCCAATTCATAGCTTGAACAGTGTGTAACACACTGTAAGCTTCATCTACATCTCTTCTGATGCAATGCAATGCAAAGTGTTTCATAGTTCCAAAACAGATCCACATGGTGTCTTCTCACTTTCAGATGATGAGCACCTTTGGATTGATGATGGTGACGCCCGTGGAGCTCCACAAGACCTTCAATACGAAAACTTGGCAAGATCACACAGCGGCCTGGGACCGTATTTTTAGCACAGGTACTAAAGCGCTCCTTAATCAGTTGATGTGTGACCCATAAAGCATTCATTTCAAGTCAGGTGATGACACATGAACTTACAGCTTTCTGCTCCGAGCCACCATAGCAGATCAGCAGAAGAGAGAGAGAGAGAGAGAGAGTAAACCGCAGTAGTAAACGCAGTGACCTAAGTGCATGAAAATCCAGCCAAATATTTGTAGTAGCAGAAGCGGAGCAAAGGGAGGGAGGGAGGGCAGGAGGAATGTTGACGTGAGGCTGAATTACTCACAGTTTGTTGTGCTGCTATTGCTCCATTAGCGGCGGCTCACTCGCAGCACCTGTCACACAGCTCTTTTAGCTTTCCCTGCAGCTAAAAACAGCGGCACGTGCTGTACCTGACTACACGTAGGGCGTTCCACACATAGGCCTGCCATTAAGACAAAAATGGTGACACCTTAACAGTTTTTAAGTTTTTGAATAGAATATTTAGATTTTAAACACTGATAATAATCAGAAATGTTTCTTAAGCAGCAAATCAGCATCTTAGAATGATTTCTGAAGGATCATGTGACTGAAGACTATAGTAATGATGCTGAAAATTCAGATTTGATCACAGGCATAAATAACATTTTACAATATATTCACATAGAAAACAGTTATTGTGTTTTTGTATTTTGTTGCATTATTATTTTAAATTATCCCTGTGTTGATGAGCATAAGAGACTTCTTTTTAAAAACAAATAAATCCAACCTCCAATGATAGTTTGTCTATATAAATATAATTATAATATATTTAAATTAGTAATTTATTTTAAATGGATTGAGCAAATTTTATTTACTTCTATTTTCAAAAAATAACCATGCACGCACTCAAAATGTCATGTTTTAAAACTATTACAAATATCACCAACTAACAAGCAATCTTTCATTTTTTCAGCAAAACTTTACATTGACAAGAATCTGAAGAGGCACTCAAACGGCGACTCTGAAAACTTCCTCTGCGATATCTACCACCAGAGCCACCTCACCAAGAAGGAGCTGTACGCCGCCACAACCGAACTCCAGGTCGGAGGAATGGAGACGGTACGCACTTTCTTGTTTTTCAGCGAGTTTGTTTTCGAGTCACACTCGTGAGCTAAAAAAACAGTTATTTTAACTCGTCTTTGTTCTGCTCTTATCCAAGCTAAGACTGAACAACACACAGCTTAGTTCAATCAAGCACATAAGTCAGAAGAATGAGGCAGAGCAGGCGTAGCGCGCCGCTCAGGCAGGGACGCTGTACAGCGTGGCCTGATTGACCAAGCAAATCCTTCTTGTTTTCTTCTTGCAGACCGCTAATAGCATGTTGTGGGTTATTTTCAACCTCTCACGTAACCCCTGCGCCCAAGCTAAACTTCTGAAGGAGATCCAGGAAGTGGTGCCTGCAGGGGAAACGCCGCGTGCCGAGCACATCAAGAACATGCCCTACCTCAAAGCCTGCCTGAAGGAGTCCATGAGGTGGGCAAAATATATTTATTACAAGTTTTTTTTATACATATAAAAAGTTTCCTTGTTCTTTAAGGAACTGTTTACTGAAAAGTTAAAAATAAAGGTGCTTTTTTGGCATTAATGGTTCCATGAAGAACCTTTAAATTTGAATAATAAATAAATAAAGGTTCCAAACGCAGGTTTCGCATCAATGAACCATTAAGAACCATTCAGGGTTACGCCAAGAACCCTTCAGCCAAGAACAGTTCTTAAAAGAACAATTATTTTTTTCCACTATAAAGAACATTTTGTGGAATGGAAAGGTTCCAGAGATGTTGAAGGTTCTTCATGGAATCATCAATGCCAGTAAAGAACATTTATTTTTAAGAGTGTAAAATCTTTCCATTCCAAAAAAGTTTATATATAGTGGAAAAGGGTTCTTCAGACACAAATAAGGGTTCGAACCATTTTGGGTTCCCAAACGTTTTTTAAAAGAACCATTTTTCTTAGTCCGAAGAACATTTGAATAATCTAAAGAACCGGTTTCCACTATAAAGAACCTTTAGTGGTTCCATGGATGTTGAAGGTTTTTCGTGAACACATCAATGCCAATAAAGTGAAAAATTAAGAAAATGGTTCTTTCAAGACCTGTTTACTGAAAAGTTCTTTTGGGAACCTAAAATGGGTTCTTACACTAAAGGTTATTTATTGGAATCAGTAGTTTCATGTAAAGAACCTTTAACGTCCATGGAATCTTTCCATTCCACAAAAGGTTTTATAGTGGAAAAGGCTCTTCAGGTTATTAAAAAGTTCAAAAATGAGGACAATGGAACTTAACAGTTCTTTGCAGAACCCAAAATGGTTGTTAGACTGGTAAAAATAAAGTTTTTTTATTGGCATTGATGGATCCATGAAGAACCTTTAACATCCATGGAATCTTTCAATTCCACAAAAGTTACTGCCAAAAACCTCTCTTTGCAACCTTTATTTTTAAAAGTGAGTCATCCCATCACTTTTCTGTTGAATTCTCAGTGTCAGCTGTAAAAGGGTTATATGAGGTGATGCATGATCAATAAAATGGCAGCAGATTAGGCTGATCATTCCCAGATGCAGTCAGCTGACATAGTAGTCCCGACCGGAATCCGAAAGCGCATGGAAGCATGTTTATGCGTCACGCTTTCATGTTTCAGGCGACAGTCATGCGTTACAGGAAGACACGGACATTAAAGCAGGATAATGCTGAAGCATGTGCTGGGAATGTTGATGGTGTATTTGTGGGATTATCTAGCCTTGACTTGCATTAGCAGCATAACGTGCCTCATACCTTTCAGCTTACGCGCTCACGCATGCCAAAAAAGAAAAGAGGAAATTCTCAGGAATTCTCAAAAGCAAGAAGTTCATTGTTGTCTTTTTTTTCCCCGCAGAGTTTCACCGTCTGTGCCGTTCACCAGCCGTACCTTAGACAAAGACACCGTGCTGGGCGATTATACTCTATCCAAAGGAGTGAGTATCTCATTATTAGAACTGCTCACTACTGCCCCCTATATGAACTCTGATTCAAAACCTAGTGAGAGGCCTTGAAGTCTGCAGTCCAACTGACAGCTCCTTTCTAAGAAAGCATCCTAACCGAAATAAGCCTCTAAGTTTCATAGACATTTTATGCATTGCACATTATTGAATTCATTATAAGAGAGTATTTGAGTGCATTACATTTATTTATCCCTATTTCTTATGATGTTTTCAGACCGTCCTGATGATCAACAGTCAGGCTATCGGTTTAAATGAGGAGTATTTTGACAACGGGAAGCAGTTCAGACCAGAGCGCTGGCTCAAGGAGAAAGGCTCTATCAACCCATTCGCACACGTGCCGTTTGGGATCGGAAAGAGGATGTGCATCGGCCGGCGGCTCGCTGAGCTACAGATCCAGCTCAGTCTCTGCTGGGTATGTTTGCTGGACATAAAAGCTTAAGCAATACTTCTAGGTCTTAATATAAGTAGATTAATGTAATTTTTCATGCTCTTCATCACAGATACTACGTGAGTACGAGATTGTGGCCACAGATCATGAGCCGGTGGACGCGCTGCATTCAGGAACTCTGGTTCCCAGTCGAGAGCTTCCTGTGGCTTTTGTCCGTCGATGAGGTATGAATATGATTTCAAACATCTTATTTAAGAACATAAAGACATTAGAAGAGGTTTGATGCTCCTGTGTGCATTGTGAGGCTCTTGTCTTGTGTTTTGAAACCTGTTTTTTTTTTTTTTTTTTGTCTTTGCAGATACTAACCTGAACAGATGACTCCATATTAATGGATCTGACACATTGTGGCCTTTATACTGCTGCTAACGTTTAGAATGAGTTTCACACTTATACCTCAAACTATTAGTATTTAGTTTTATGATACTAGTAAATAATTCTTCTATTTATTTACTTTATTAAAAAACAACAGCTTAAATTAAATATTTAAGGTTTTTCCATAATTGCTGCTACCTTCTATATTATTATAGTAAAATTATTATGCAGAGATGATAAATTTTCTATGCAATATTATTTAGTACTGAAATCGTTCCATGTACAGTATTATGTAAATCTTTTTTCTAATACAAAAAGTGTAAAAATGTTGTACATACATGTTATATTAAACATAAATGTAATGTTCTATTTATGTACTCAGTAATATGTATATGTTAAATTTCTGTCTGTATGAGTGATGAGAAAACATTGTTGAAGTGATTGTTGACAAGAAAATCACTAGAGTCAAGAAATTCACTGGATATTGTTTACTACTTATGTTCTTAATAAAAACTTTAAATGTAATGCTGTGGTCTGATATAAATTGATTCACTGTGTATCCCACAATAAAAATACTTGACTTTCACTTACATACATACATAAATACATAAATAAATAAATAAATACATCTGGAAATTGTAATCAGTCCATACTATAATGAACCACATAATTGATCTAAAATAATTAAATAAATAATACATTTATATGGAGAAATGATGCTGAAAATTCAGCATTGATCACAGCAATAAATACCATTTTATCATATATTCACATAGAAAACACTTATTTTAGATTGTAATAATATTTCACAATAATACTGTTTTTACTGTATTTTCAATGAAGCTTTGGTGAGCAGAAGAGACTAAAAAAAAGATTCATTATAAAGTACCGAAATCGTATCGAACCGTGACCCTCGAACTGAGGAACATACCGAACGGTGACATCAGTGTACCGTTACACCCCTAATATATACATATATACACACACACACATATATATACACACACACACATATATATATATATATATATATACATATATATATATGTGTATATATATGTATATATATATATATACAGGGGTTGGACAGTGAAACTGAAACACCTGGGTTTAGACCACAATTAGTATGGTGTTTGGCCTCCTTTTGCAGCCAATACAGCATTATTTCATCTTGGGAATGACAAATACAAGTCCTGCACAGTAGCCAGAAGGATTTTGAGCCATTCCTTTCGCAGAACAGTGGCCAGGTCACTATGTGATGTTGGTGTATGAAAACATTTCCTGACTCGCTCCTCCAAAACACCCCAAAGTGGCTCAATAATATTCAGATCTGGTGACTGTGCAGGCCATGGGAGATGTTTAACTTTACTTTCATGTTCATCAAATCACTCTTGTCACCAGTCTTGCTGTGTGTATTGGTGCATTATCATCCTAATACACGGCACCACCTTCAGGGTACAATGTTTGAGCTATTGGGTGCACATAGTCAACCTTCACACTCTGCTCTTATTGGTGGAATGTGCGATCAGTAAAGACTGGCCACCAGGCTGCATAAATATAGCCATGAAACCTCCAACACTATATTGGCCAGTGTTTCAGTTTCATTGTCCAACCCCTGTATATATACATATATATATATATATATATATATACACACACACACACACACACACATATATATATATACACTACCGTTCAAAAGTTTGGGGTCAGTACATTATTGTTTCTTTTTTCTTTTTTTTTTTAAGAAATTAATATTTTTATTCACCAAGGATGTATTAAGTTAATAATTAAAAGTTTATTAAAAGTTAATAATAAATAATTTACATTGTTATAAAATATTTATATTTTGAATAAACACTGTACTTTTTAAACTTGTTATTCATGAAAGAATCCTGAAAAACAAAAATCACAGGTTCCAAAAAATATTTGGCAGCACAACTGTTGATATTATCCAACATTGATCATTCTAATAATAAATCCGCATATTAGAATGATTTCTGAAGGATCATGTGACACTTAAGACTGGAGTAACAGCTGATAAAAATTCAGCTTTTCATCACAGGAATAAATTCAATTTTAAAGTATGTTAAAATAAAAAACATTATTTTATATTGTAAAAACATTTTGCAATATTACTGTTTTTTTTTCTATATTTTTAATCAAATAAATGCAGCCTTGATGAGCATAAGAGACTTCTTTAAAGACTATTACAAGTCTTACTGACCCCAAACTTTTGAACGGTAGTGTATATATATATATATATATATATATATATATATACACACACACATATATATATGTGTGTGTGTGTACAGCAGTCAACATTTTAAGTGGATCAAAAAAGTTCATCAAAGTTGTCCTAAGAGAAGAATGGGTATTGTTTTGATTTTAGGACAACTTTGATACAAGGTTTTGATCCGCTTCAAATGTTGACCGTATATTATATATAATGATTTCTTTATAATGAACCTTTTCTAGTCTCTTATGCTCACCAAAGCTTCATTAAAAATACAGTAAAAACAGTAATATTGTGAAATATTATTACAATCTAAAATAAATGTTTTTCATGTGAATATATTATAAAATGGTATTTATTGCTGTGATCAATTTTCAGCATCATTTCTCCAGTCTTCAGTGTCACATGATTCAGAAATCATTCTAATATGCTGATTTGCTCAAGAAACAGTTATTATTATTAATGGTGAAAACAATGATTTTTGATAACCAAAAAGTGAAAGAAAAACAGCATTTGCCCCTTTTATTTATTTATTTATTTATATATTACACAGTTTGCCCAGAAATGTGAAGCAGCACAACAGTTTTCAACACTTATAATAAGAAATGTTTCTGTAACTTATTTCTTTTCTATCTTTCTTTGTATGTATGTATGTATGTATACATTTATTTATTATTTATCTATTTTCTGATATCAATAAAGCATCTTATTCTAAAAAGTAAAATATAAGTAATATAAGTAATATTATTACATAAAAAAACAATAATAACAAAATAATAACATTAAAATCTGCTGTATATATATAAATATATTATTGATATTGTTGTAGTTATACAACAATTACATAGAAGTATTATTTTTGTGTTGACCTGTTCTGAGGGGTTTATGGGGTGGATGGGGGTGTTTGGGTTAATTGGCCACTCTGAGCCTGTCAGCTGACACTGGACTGACACAGATTCAATAATGTCATCATGTTCTGGTATTTCACAAGCTATGAACCTGATGTTTTGACAGAAAGGCACACAAAAACACTGCCAAGTGATATAACAGCAACTACTGTAACTTTAACCCCAGTTTCTCAACGTCCCTTTGCTTTGGCCCGATGCCAGTGTCGTTCACCTCGTGTTGTGTGGGTTTAGAGCAAAAACAAACTCACTACATCAATAGAGCAATGCAATAAAGTCAAAAGCTTGATTGCCGCCCGTGTTTATAGTAGCATTAGAAAACCACAACTAAAGTCAGGCAGTGACTGAATTATCCAAACCTAATGTTTATTTCTTTTTTCTCACTTCATCTATACTGTAAGTGTGATGGAATTCCTGTAATTAAATTGTTATGTTCTTGCCTTATTAGTTTTCCTAAGAATTACTGTGGGATGTGTTTATCACATAGTAGAGCTGCTGATGTAAAACGATGAAATTCCTGCTTGATCAATGCCAAACTAAAACAAAACCTTTAACATTTTGAACTTTATATTCATCAAAAATATAAAGCAGCACAGCTGTTTTCAACATTGATAATAATCCGAAATTTCTTAAGAAGCAAATCAGCATATCAGAATGATTTCTGAAGGATTATGTGACACCGAAGACTGGACTAATGCTGCTGAAAATTCAGCTTTGAACGCAGAAATAAATTATATTTTAACAGATATACACATAGAAAAAAACAGTTATTTTAAATTGTAATAATGTTACACAATATTACTGTTTCTAATGATTGAATAAACGCAGCCTTCATTCAAAAACACAAACTTCGAATGGTATCATAAATAACCTTTACACACCCATGAACTGAATGAAATTGGTTTAACCTGTAGAAACCTTAAACACACCAACTTATATCCGTGTTTTATATGTATTATCAGCGGACTCCTTATCATCTGTGCTGTTTTACTGTATACGACAGCAATGTGGAAGTTTTACATAATCTTTAAAAGGTCATTCACTTCAAGACATCTTTTACTCAGAGGCAGATAAATGTGAGTATAATCTCTGTACGAGCTGGGCATTACTACATCTAGTAGTAGGAGCAGTGTTCAAAACCATTGTGTAGGAAGTATAGTATAGTCGTATAGGTAAATCTTTCCACTCTCAATTTCAGAAATGACTCTGCGGCCTTGATTTCATCACTAAGCTTAGAGAAATTGAGCAATACCTGACAGATGTGAAATTTTTGTAAAGCATGATCATAGCGATACTGTAAAATATGAATGCTGCGGCATTAAAACTGCCACCACTTTTCTGATTTGATGTGATCTAGGCACACTTGAGATGCAACAGAATGCAATGTTTTGAGGAACAAAATATGAAAGTGGAAAATTGCTTATGTTGTATTAAAACTGCTGTAATATATTTGTAATATTTCAGGCAATGATGTGCAATATTCAAGTATAGGAAAATCACTAAATGCATTACAATGCATTATCTGCCAACTTTCACAGGTAACAACTGACAATATTCGATCTGGATAGAACATATCCCTCTGATCCACCTGAGGTCTTTTCAGCTCATGACTGTCACACCCCTGTGGACTGTTTTGTTGGTGTGTCCCCTCTGTGCCCTTATATGGTCTTTCCTGTTCCGTTCCTTGTTAAGTCTTTATTGGTTAATCACCCACACCTGTCTTTGTATCGTTAGCACCCCTTTAATAGTTGTGTTCAGCTCTGTGGTTGTCGTCCGACCTTAACGTTATGTTAGTGTGTGGTTCCCCCTGCTGTTCTTGTCTGGATTTACCCTTGTTGGCTTTTATTAAAGCCCGTTTGTTATATTTCGTCGCCCTACGTCTCCTTCCTACACACTACCCTGAAAATGACCAGCAATGGATATTTTAAGGTTGATGCCGCCCTCTAGTGTGTGTTTAGAAGTTGTACAACAGTAGCGTGTTCATTGCAGGAACATTCTCAATGTACTGTAAATCACGTATGTATATAAGCAGATTTATTTATTCATTAATGATTTCCTTTCAGTGTTAATGTAAGTTTTGTATAAATATATTTTTCCATGTTTTTGAGCAGTCTCACCTGCATTTATTTCTAAAATACAGTAAATACTGTACTATTATGAAATATTACAATTTAAAATAACTGTCTGCTATGTTATTTTTTTTTTTTTAAATGTATTTTATTGCTGTGATTAAAGCTGAATTTTCAGCATCATTACTCCAGTCTTCAGTGTCACATGATGCTTCAGAAATCATTCCAGTATGCTGATTTGCTGCTCAGTTATTATAATATGCTAATATTAATTAATCTCATAAATGTTGAAAACAGTTTGTTGCTGCTTATTATTTTGGTGTGTGTGTGTGTGTGTGTGTTTTATATATATCATGTGGCACTGAAGACAATTAAATGCAGCCTTGGTGAACCTAATTCTATACATAAAAAATATATTTCTAAAACATTAAAAGAAATCTTAATTATTCCAAACTTTTGACCTTCATCTAGGGTGTCCAATGAAATTTATTAAAATAACACATTGAAAAAATTTACATAACTAAATGAAATGGAGTAATAATGCACAGATATGCACTGCAAGCAAGAAATAAAAAAGGAATTAAATTCAAAAGTGAAAAATCTTTCATCAAAATTTTATTACATTTGTGTAATATAAAACTGTGCTATAAAGTGTCTATAAAATGTGCAATGTAACAATGCAGCTTTGATTATAAAGGACAAACAGCACATCAATCAGAATGATAAAACTCAGGTTCTTGCATTTAAGCCTTTAGATGAGAAGCTAATGATCAGATGTTCTTCTCCATGATCAGAATTGTGGCTCTAGTCATCCAGATCATCCACTTGGGAGTCTCAAATTGAGTATGAACCAGGATGAGTTTAAAGCCCATTCTAAAGTACAATGCCACACCTGCTTTCTGTGGAGATGTGGTGGAAAGTTTTATTTTTGAGAAGCGGCGTTCCTTACAGAAGTCTTCGGCAGTTTTGGCCAACCGTAATCCGAGACCAGAACGGCGACAGGTGGATGAAACAGTCATCCGGTAAAGCTCTCCATACATTTCCCCTTCACTTCCTGGGTCATTTTTACCTACCACAGCCACCATCCCCAAAACCCGAGGCCGGCCGGCCATCTCAGCCTCAGCAACCCAGAAGCAGTTATCTGGATTGCTGAGGTAGTAACCTGGGATGTCCTTCATGTCAGTGTTCAGTCTCTCCTGGATGTAGCTGGCGTAAAACTCGTAGCAGCAGAAGTACACAAATCCAATCCAGGCTCCTCCAGACACCAGGGCCAGAACGACTGACTGTCCACTCATCACATACGCACCGATGTAAAAGAACAGGCTTACAGTGATGTGCAGCGGTCGGGTCATGGCATACATGAATGCAGGATTGATGTGCTCCATTAATCCATCCCGGAAAATGGTTTCCACTGCCTCCCGGTCAGAGGGCTGATACCGCCGGATCACAATGTGCACTGGTAAAGAGGAATAAAAATAGAAATGGATAGGATAAAATCATTAAAACACACACACAATATATATATATATATATATATATAAAACTGTAATCGTTACAACATAATGTATATTATGTATATGTATATCACAATCATGTATATTATATTTAAAGAACCCTAAAGAACAACATCAGAACAACTTGCAGGTGAGTAATCAAAGAATATTCACTTTTTGGCGAGACTACAATGCATTAATATATTTTAAAGGTTTGCAAGTGTCAGTGCAGGACAGACAGATAGATAGATAGATAGATAGGCCCATAGACATAAATGTTAGTTACTTACGGCTTGATTGGGTCATGATTATCCTTTATTTCCAATCAATGTTTGGTTCGTGTCTGATAGAACCTGCTGCGCTTTCGATCACAATGCGTGTGGTAATATCATATTATCAGCCCTTCCGTCAGTTCAAAGTTCACAAGGATATTCTCCTATCAGACTAACTTTATTTTAGTCCTGTCAAATCAACTAATCACTTCCAAAATAAAAGTTTTTGTTTACATGATACATATATTTAAGAAATATTTACATATATATATATATATATATGTGTGTGTGTGTGTGTGTGTGTGTAAATATTTCTTAAATATATACATGTATGTGTGCGTATTTATATATACATATAAATACACAAGTTAATGTTTTTTTAATAAATGTGATTTCAATGTGATTTGATGTACTGTAAATTACTACATTTATGTATATAAGTGCATTTTATTATGTATTTTCTATCAATTCAAGTTTTGAATAATTACATTTTTTTCATGTTTTTGAAGACTCACTAAATACAGTAAATATTCTCGAAATATTTTTTACAATTTAAAATAACTGCTTTCTATGTGATTATATTTTAACATTTAATTTAATTCTGTGATCAAATCTGAATTTTTTGCATCATTACTCTCTTCAGTGTCACATGATCCTTCAGAAAGCATTCTAATATGCTGATTTGGCCCTCAGTTATTATTGGTGCTGAGTTATTAATAATGGTTCTTATTATAAATGTATAAATGTTCATATATATATATGCAGTTATGTATACTGTGTGTGTGTGTGTGTGTGTGTGTATATATATATATATATATATATATAAAAAGAATATAATAATCATGTGACACTGAAGACATATAAATGCAGCCTTATATTTCAAAAACATTTAAGAAATCTTAATCATTTTACACGTCTGACAATGCAATGAAACAATGTACAGAAGAAATGTAAATAACTGAAATAATGAAATTTAGCAATAATGCACAGATATGTAGTGCAAGAAAGAATGAACAGTTAATCAAATTCAGAAGTGAAAAATCTTTAATCAAATTTTAATTACATTTGTGTAATATACAACAGTGGTATAAAATGTCTATAAAAAGTGCAGTGTAACAATGCAGCTATGATTATAAAAGATAAACAGTACATCAATCAGAATTATAAAACTCAGGTTCTTGCATTTAAGCATTTACATGAGAAGCTAATGCTCAGATGCTCTTCTCCATGACCAGAATTGTGGCTCTAGTCATCCAGATCATCCACTTGGGAGACTCAGACTGAGTATGAACCAGGATGAGTTTAAAACCTAGCCTAAAGTACAACGCCACACCTGCTTTCTGTGTAGACGAGGTGGAAAGTCCAATCTTTGAGAAGTGGCGTTCCCTACAGAAGTCTTCAACAGTTTTGGCCAACCGTACACCGAGACCACAACGGCGACAGGTGGATGAAACAATCATCCGGTAAAGCTCTCCATACTTTTTTCCTTCACTTCCCGGGTCATTTTTACCTTCCACAGCCACCATACCCAAAATCTGAGGCCGGCCATGGATCTCAGCCTCAGCAACCCAGAAGCAGTTATCTGGATTGCTGAGGTAGTAACCTGGGATGTCCTTCATGTCCGTGTTCAGTCTCGCCTTGACAAAGCCAGCATAAAACTCATAGCAACAGAAGTATACAAAGCCAATGTAGGCTCCTCCAGACACCAGGGCCAGAACGACTGACTGTCCACTCATCACATATGCACCGATGTAAAAGAACAGGCTTACAGTGATGTGCAGCGGTCGGGTCATGGCATACATGAATGCAGGATTGATGTGCTCCATTATTCCATTTCGGAAAATGGTTTCCACTGCCTCTCGGTCAGAGGGCTGATACCGCCGGATCACAATGTGCACTGGTGGATTGTGAAGAGGAATTAAAAAAAGAAATGGATAGGGTATAATCATGAAAAAATATATATATTAAATGTACCATTCCCTAAATCCCTAAAGTTAAACATCAAGTTTGTAAATAATCAAAGAATTTTCACTTTTTGGCGACACTACAATGCATAAACACAATTAAAATGTTTGCAGGTGTCAGTGTGGGTAACAACAGATCGATAGATAGATAGATAGATAGATAACAGATTGTATGACAGAACGATAGATGAAAAATATATATATATATAGATAGATAGATAGATAGATAACAGAATGTATGAAAGAACGATAGATAGAAGGAGACAGAAGAATTGATAGATAGATAGATAGATAGATAGATAGATAGATAGATAGATAGATAGATAGATAGATAGATAGACAGAAGGTTAGACAAAAGGTTAGACAAAAGGTTAGACAGAAGGATAGACAGAAGGATAGATAGATAGATAGATAGATAGATAGATAGATAGATAGATAGATAGATAGATAGATAGATAACAGATTGTATGACAGAACGATAGATGAAAAATAGATAGATAGATAGATAGATAGATAGATAGATAGATAGATAGATAGATAGATAACAGAATGTATGAAAGAACGATAGATAGAAGGATAGACAGAAAAATTGATAGACAGATAGATAGATAGATAGACAGAAGGTTAGACAAAAGGTTAGACAGAAGGATAGATAGACAGATAGAAAGATAGATAGATAGATAACAGAATGTATGAAAGAACAATAGATAGAAGGAGACAGAAGAATTGATAGATAGATAGATAGATAGATAGATAGATAGATAGACAGAAGGTTAGACAAAAGGTTAGACAGAAGGATAGACAGAAGGATAGATAGATAGATAGATAGATAGATAACAGATTGTATGACAGAACGATAGATGAAAAATAGATAGATAGATAGATAGATAGATAGATAGATAGATAGATAGATAACAGAATGTATGAAAGAACGATAGATAGAAGGATAGACAGAAAAATTGATAGACAGATAGATAGATAGACAGAAGGTTAGACAAAAGGTTAGACAGAAGGATAGATAGACAGATAGAAAGATAGATAGATAGATAACAGAATGTATGAAAGAACAATAGATAGAAGGATAGACAGAAGAATTGATAGATAGATAGATAGATAGATAGATAGATAGATAGATAGATAGATAGATAGATAGAAGGTTAGACAAAAGGCTAGACAGATAGATAGATAGATAGATAGATAGATAGATAGATAGATAGATAGATAGATAGATAGATAGATAGAAATGTTAGCTACTTACTGTTTGATTTGGTCATTATTATCCTTTATTTCCAGTAAGTGTTCGATTTGTGTCTCACACAATCTGCAGTTTCAGTCACATGATGTGTGTGATAAAAAAAATCATTATCAGCGCTTTTCGGTAGTTCAAAGTTCAAAAGGACATTCTCCGATCAGACCGGACATTTTATTCATTTCATTTCACAATTTCCTAAACATATGTAGAAGTTTTTTTGAACACAGTTAAAGATGTGTTTGAATATGAGTAAGGAACTTCCAACTTTCACTCATGTATTCTTGAGGAAGATAGTTTGCACTGTTCTGCTATTATCGCCACCTAGCGTTACCGAACCGTTACTGTTGAATTTCACTTTACTGCCTTTTTTTGTGCCGTGTGTACACATATGTATTTTAAATTTTTAAAATTTTAATTTTCTGTGGTGTCATAAGTCTTCGTGTTTTGACAGTTATGTGACGCCATGAACAGAACATGCGGTTTTCGTGTGAACTCAGTTGATAAAAACAGGGTTTCTGTGGGTCTTAAAAATCTTAATTCACAATTCCACAATTTAAGTCCTTAAACAATTTTGAGCATAAGTATTCATTATATTCACAAAGTGGTGGTATTAAATGTTGCATGCATTGCTATAAAAGAATAATGTTTCTCAGTAATTCTCATCCCTAAATCAAGATACATTTAGGTTTCTTTATATTTAAATAATGAAGTCTTGAGAAAATGAACAAAACTGTGAGCTTTTGCCTAAAACAAAAATAAATAAACAAAAATATCTGTCAGTTGGGGTATAAAACTTTTTTTTAAAACAGAAACACCCATGCTATAGCAACATCATAGTATTCTCTGAAGTTGGAGTACCATGCAAATACTATGGAACATGATGAATATGTAAGGAAATGCCTTGATGCTTTGATTATGGTTATGATTTTCATATTCATGTACCATGATATTTACATGGTTCTCAAAGAAGGCAGTGGTCATGTCCAAACAAACGGGATGGCTATCACGGTACCATGTAGGCTACCACTACCATATATATATATATATATATATATATATATATATACAGTGCCCTCCACTAATATTGGCACCCTTGGTAAATATGAGCGAAGGTGGCTGTGAAAATAAATCTGCATTGTTTATCCTTTTAATCTTTCATTCAAAAAATTCACAAAATTCCAACCTATCATTGAAGCAAAACAATGGAAAGCAGGGGGGAAATCTCATTATGAAATAAATATTTTTCTCTAGTTCATGTTGACCGCAATTATTGGCACCCAATTATTGTAACGTCCTTTATTCAAGATAACAGCTCTGAGTTTTCTCCTTTAATGCCTGAAGAGTTTGGAGAACACCTGACAAGAGATCAGAGACCATTCCTTCATACAGAAACTCTTCAGATCCTTCAGTTTCTCAGCTCCATGCTGGTGCTTCTTCTCTTCAGTTCACCTCACGCATTTTCTATAGGGTTCAGGTCAGGCAACTGGGACGCCAATGGCAGAAGCTTCATTTTATGCTCAGTGACACATTTTTGTGTTGATTTCAATGTTTGATTTGGATCACTGTCCTGATGGAAGATCCAACCACAGCTCATTATAGAACTTCTAACAGATGCAGTCAGGTTTACATTTTTTATCTGTTGGTATTTGCTAGAATCCATGATGCCATGTATCTGAACAAGATGTCCAGGACCTCTGGCAGGAAAATAAGCCCACAACATTAAAGATCCAGCAGTATATTTACCCATGGGCATGGGGTACTTTTTGTACCAAACCTATCTTGAGTGTTTGCTGCCGGAAAGCTCTTGTTTTTAGTTTCATCTGACCACAGAAGCCATTCCTATTTGAAATTTAAGTCGTGTCTGACAACTGAATACGCTGGAGTTTGTTTTTGGATGAGCAAGGAGGATTTTTCTTAAAACCCTCCTGAACACCATGTGGTGATGAAGGGGCTGTTTGAATTTTTTTTTTTAGTCTTCTGACCCCAAGACTCAATTAATCTCTGCAATTCTCCTGCTGTGATACTTGGAGAGTCTTTGGACACTTAAACTCTCCTCCTCACCATGCATTAGGACGATATAGACACACATCCTTTTCCAGTTAGATTTGTAACATCTTTAGTTGATTGAAATTCTTAATTATTACCCTGATGGTGGAAATGGGACTTTTCAATGCTTTGGCTCTTTTCTTACAGCCACTTTCTATTTTGTGAAGCTCAACAATCTTGTTCTGCACATCAGAACTATATTATTTGGTTTTATTCCTTGTGATGGATGATTAAGGGAATTTGGCCTTTGTGCTCCTCATATTTATATTCCTGTGAAACAGGAAGTCATGGCTGGACAGTATCATACTCCTAGCCATTCTAGTGTGCTAAATAAATGCAAATATGAATGGGAATATACTTCAGAGATATTTTACTCATTATAATTTCTAAGGGTGCCAATAATTGTGCCCACCATGCGTTAGAGAAAAACATTTATTTCATAACATAAGTTTCCCCCCAATTCTAATTGTTTTGCTTCAATGAAAGGTTAGCATTTTGTGAATTTTTTGAATGTAAAATCAAAAAGATAAACAAAGCAGATTTATTTTCATATTTATCAAGGGTGCCAATATTAGTGGAGGGCACTGTATATATATATATATATATATATATATATATATATTTTGTAATAGTACCATGGATTATTGCTTATAGTAATAAAGTAAAAAATTATTATTATTATTATTATTTTATTTTTATTTTTTTTTTTTTGCAGCAAATAATGTTCGTATGTAGTTCAATCACAATCAAATACAGTGCAAAAACAACAGGGAACATATGAAGCATTGTTGTACAGTTCAAAATATGTGACAAAAACAAGAACAACAAAATATAAAGCGAACTTATGTAACATATACATTTAAAAATTAAATAAGAAAATAAAATGTAGGCTATCCTACTATATCATATATGGACATTCACATATATTTGAAAAGTTTCTTTTTTTGTGTTGTCATATTTTAAAATGTTTTTACATTGGGAGGTCATTGCTAGCCTAGTGCTATGAACGTTTTAAAGTGTGTATAGCACTTTTCTTAATTAATTAATTAATTAATAACACAACAATTTAATTAAAAAAATAATAATAATAAAATAAATGTCTGGGTTTTTTTTTCTTTTGCGTTTTGTCATGTTAGAGGTATAGTATATATAGAGGAAAGTATATTTATCTATGAATATATCTGCTAATGGTTGCATGTACGCCATAAGATAAATGAATAAACACGCTGTTTGTGATCATAAAGCTACTTGATCAATGTTTGTGATTGATTGATCTTTTGCGGGCTTTAGGACCCGGATGTGCAGTGAGTCTCAGACACCGGTTGATGCTCCGCTCGCGACTCATTCAATGTCTGTTATCAAAGAACAATAAAACGCACGTCTCAACCGGACACGTTACACACGTTTGCGCTCTTGAATTCTCGTTAGTCCTCTCTTCATACTCCTCCTACAACAGACACCGGGCTGATCACCGCTGACCGGCGCACATCTGCATCACCGGCGAATTCCTCCAGCTGGAGCCGGTGAAGAGAGCGAAGCCGCGTTTATTCGTTCCCCGTCAGTCCGCTTCAGGCCACCGGCGACAGCATGAGCCAGAGGTTCACGGTGACCGCCGGTGACATCCAGGGCGAAGTGAACCAGCTGTTCGAGGGCGATGAGGAGACGCCGGGCGCGTCCGACGCCACGGGAACGGAGGGAGCCGGGAAAGGTGAGAGATGTTTATGACGTTTTGACACCTGTGAAGGATAAACTAATCCAGCTGCTGGGAATCTGAAATTGGAATAATGATATTCAACACGCCACGCTCTGATATAACCATCACATGAGACTAAAGACTGTTTCATTGACCATATTCAGTCTAGATGTCATATCTGTTTGATAATGTGGTATATTCGAATCATATTTCATATGCATATACATCTATATTTTTGGAAAACTAAGAAAAAATACATATAAACCTATCAGATTTGGCATCAGTCATTTTTAATATCTGTAATCCAGTGGCACAAAACAAACCTTAATGATTTTACAGTATAATGTCCAGTGCTTAATATAATATAGTTCATTAACTAAATGTATTTTTATTATTTTATATCAATCCATGTACTGTTTTATACTATATGAATATATTATAATATTAATAAAAGTTTAATATTTCATATACAAGTCACAAATCCATACAGAATCTTATAATCTCTTGGGTAAATTCATATAGACATGTATAAATAATATATAATTTTTAAATATCTGCAAGACAGTGCTTTAGTTTTTATGACTTTAAATGAAAAAAAAGGGTTTTATTTGTCTTTGTTTAATAAATCATTTTTTTTTAATATTATATTCAGTGCATATAAATATAGCAGATGATATAGATTATATTCATGTTCTAATATATTCATATAATATTTCATATAGAGTATACTGATCCATAAGGAAATCCATATAAACCTTGTTTTTCCCCCAATATAAATTTTCATTGAATATCAATATATTTCATATTTCATATTGATTCGATATTATATAACATGAAATACATCTATAATTCACACAATATTTCATGTAGACTATATTGATTAGTTCATTAGGACTAAGAAAATCCATATACCATTGTTGAAATGGTGCTTTATTATAAATGTCATTAAATGCACTGAGCATTGGGTTTAATTGGTCTATTGCATGCGTTTTTAGTTTGTATGTCCAGTGCAAGTGTATGTTTTCCTTCCCTAAGCTCAAGCTGCCATGTATTGCATTCATAATCTCTACATCTTGTGTAAACTGTGAGATTTGATCCTACTTTTTGTGAGAATCTGCTTGTTTTTTTTTTTTTTTTTCATCAGTACTGCAATGCTAAATCTGACAGAGAATCAGTTTGGTGCAGTATTCCTTATAGTGATGGATGAACGAATGGATGCAGTATGGCGATGCATGTAGACGCACTTCAGTAGCTTGTTGAAATGGTTACACTGTCTTGCCATGTCTGTTAGCCTTAAGTGGGCACGGTTGTCTTCAGATAATGGCACTTCTGACAGTCTATTATATTTGATGAAGCCTTTGAATATTTAATGAGGCGAAATGTGTTTTAGGCACACTGCGCTGTGTGACATACAGGAAGTCTATTAAATACAAGTCAGGCGGTATTATTCAGCTGTAATCATTAGCCTCTTGATGTTTTCTGTGATGAGGTTTGCTATTTTTTGCTCATGGGATTCTGCTAAGTATTAAACAATTATGTGATTTGATGGGCATAGAGAAATGCAGCAAAACAGACGTGCTTTATTATTATGACGAGTAATTTGTCTACACACACAAAAAGTGAAAAAGCAGTGCGATGCATCAGAATATGTTTGATGTTGGTTATGTGGAACGGGATTTTAGAGCATTAAGAATTCACTGTGGATGGGAATATTTAACATGACTGAAATAGATACTAAGTGACCCACTAAATACTAAAATACTAGTGTAGATCTACTGTAGTGTTGGTGAATATTAAGGGTTATGAGGCACTATTGTATGCATTACAACAATTTGAATTGTACCATTCAGTTGTACTACAAATGCTTATGTCTGTTCTTCTACACTTGAAAGGTCTCAGAGTTCGGTGAAGTTTTGTTGTGAATACCTTCCTATGTGTCCTACTTATATTTGATTAGTAGCATAATGGGAAGCTCTGCTCCAAAACTTAGTGAGCTGCCTACCTAGGGTGCATTTTAATGTATTACAAGTAGGGCTGGGAATCTCTAGGCACTTCATGACCCAATCCAATTTTGGGAATCACAGTCCGATTCTAAGATGATTCTTTAGCCATTTTTTTAAGTTTCCTTTAAAAAGTATTAACAATTGCTACCCAGTATGTTAAGTGCATTAATAGCTATATACGTTTAGTAACAGTATTTCACACAGTTGCCTCCCTTTTAATAATTTTGAAGAAACAATTCTAAACAAATCAAATATATTTGGGCATTTTTATTCAATTACTTCTATGTATTGTTTTAAATAACAAATCAAAACAATTGTATGTTAAGAATTTTTACCAAACTAAAAATAGCTTTTGATGCAGAGCCTGTTCCAAAAAATAGTTATTTGATTATCTAATTATAAAACACCATGTACTGGACAAATATAAGCAATCCCAGATTGCACTGCTCAGTGAAAATCAGTCTGATCTTAATAAACATTTCATTTAGTACTGAAATGAATTGATAAAAATAGCGACATTTAATCAGTTTAGGAGATTACTTTAACCAGTTTAATGTATTTTAATGAGATTTGTATTTATGACACTCAAGTCTTACATACATATGACATGTGGAGCACTGTTTGTGCAGCATTTGTTCAGCTAATTATGAGGGACATTTTAGTTAGGTTACTCCTTTAGAAGATGCAAGGCAGCTCATTGGGTTATGAAAGAAAGATTGAACATTGGAGACAAACATTGGTGTTTTTGCCATGTTAAATCCGCTGGAGTCTCAAATCAAAGACAGTGTCCAAGAAGGTGTAGAACGTCCATCTCAGTGCTCCCCATCCATAGATATAGAGATGCACACCTGTAGTCGCTTAGAGACGGTACAGCCTTGGAGCTCTCGTCTCCGGTTTAAGTCGCCACAACGTTTCCATGACAACTGCATCCTCTTTGTGCCGTGATTGGTGTGTGCAGAGAGAGTGCTGAATGCGATGATAATAGTAAAACCACAGTGACTGCTTTCACCATGCACACTCTGGCAAATAATGCTGCTCTGTCACCTCCTGTGTCCCTAAAAAAAGCATGAACTGGCTGAATCCTGCTCTGAGGCCTTTTTTGGACATGCATGAGTGTATATGTGTTTGAGTGTCTGTATGCATGCATGCATAAACAGTAAAATAGCAAACAGAGTGCTGGTTTTGTAGTCAGTCCACGTATGTGAGCATCACAGGTAGGTTACTGTGTCTCATGGGTGTTTGTTGAGAACAGCCTCGACGAGGATGAAGCATCACTGTTATTTTTCATGCTATCGCTGATGTTGTTTTTATCGATCTGAGATGCCACCCAATGTAGAGGTTCATCTGACCTTGAAGGTCTCCAGACAGTCTGAAAGATCTAGCCCGAGTCTAACGCTTTATGAGGCTAATAGGATGATTAAGACGTCCTGGATACTGTTTCAATTATTCAGTATCTGATTCAGTGTGGCCCTCTCTTATAGTAACCTCTTTTTAGTGGTAGATATTACAATGATAGTCAGAAATATTTGCAGTTAATGTGGAATGGTAAGGTATATTTCTACATTTTCTGAGGTCATGGGTAATGTCAGTGGTGCTAAAGGCACTGACGCACTGCTAGTTTAGTTGTTAATCCTAATCTCTTATATATTAATTACTTCATATAACTTGGATATCGGCCTGTGTACTTTTTTCAGTAATAAAATCAATAACAGATTTCATAAAAAAAAATCTGGCTTTTTTTTTGTTGAACAAAAATGTTAGCTTTTATTTTTTAATTATTCATAATTGTTATTTAGTAAGATATAAACTTGCAAAAAGTATCTCACTTTAACCACTCAATTTAATTTATCCACTCATTTTGGAATTATTTATTGCAATGTTTTTTTAGTTTTGTAAGGAGTTTATCCTCAAACAAGAATGTTTTCATATTAAGTTAATATTTTATTACAATTCTTTGTAAAATGTTACATTTACAAACATATGTTGTCAAAGAAAATGTCTTTTTTTATTATTTATTTGTTTGTTTGTTTGCTTGTTTTACTTTTTTAAAAAAAAATTTTTAGTTAATTTATTGTATACAATTCTTTGAAGTATTGCTATTAAGACTTTAAATTGTATTCTTAAGTTTGTCATGAATAAAGCCTTAGTCTTTATGCTTGTAAATGTGTAAAAAAATAATGCACTGCTATTTGGTTGATATTTTGTCACAGTAGGGTATTCTAGATGTTTGTTAAGTTAAGATATTGTTAGGAGGTTGCTTATCTTTTGTTTTGGGTGGTTTCTAGAGATCTGCTACAGTATGTAGTTGCTAGGTTGTCTGTTATGGTCTGCTTTATGATTCAGCAGGTGAAAATCTGATGTCTGGTATCTTGTGAATGAACAGCACAATTCTCCTAAACAGTGTGCATGACTTTAAGGAATCATTCAGGACTGTAACAGATTACATGACTAATTACACTTACTAATTTCCATCAAGCAGCCAGAAATAGTAGCCAGAGTGCTAAACACAGTATGTCGTCATTTCTATAATTGGCATATTCCACACACACCAGACAGAACAAGCGCCATAAGCTGTTTTTAACCATGTCAGTAATCACTCATACATATTACACTGCTGCACAATAGCTGTGTTCTCCATCACAGACGTGCAGCGTGGGAGTTTTGGCTGCTCCGTGATGAGCGTCTACTGGAACCGCCATCATGGGCAAATTCATCTCGATTTAGTGATCGTTTGCACAAAGACAAAGAACGCTCAGTCGACAAGAACATCCCACACACAACGCTGGAAGAGTTGTTTGGGAAAGTGTGTCACTTTGTACCATGCTGGAGTTTGTAGTTTTGGCAGAATTAAATGAGGACTTTGTATATTGTGCATGGGAACC
Organism: Labeo rohita; assembly: GCF_022985175.1. NCBI lineage: Eukaryota > Metazoa > Chordata > Actinopteri > Cypriniformes > Cyprinidae > Labeo > Labeo rohita. Next base: position 33,330,546 of record NC_066874.1, on the reverse strand, counting down.
AAAGCTCTGGCAATGCAACCTGTGTTTTGTGTGCTAAAAACACAACAAGAAAACCACATGCCGTTAACACATGCATAAGTAGTATTAATATGCACAATAAACATTCCTGTGGCTTATCTGTAAACAGTTAAAGGAATAGTTGTACTGTTCATGCACAAAAAATATTGAGGCCTAAATATAAAAATTTTATCTTTTTGCACTGCACACTTCAAGATTAACAAACTAATAAACCTAATGTAATTTACATTTGTCAGTCATGCATAAATGAAACATTTAAGATTTCTGTGTTAAAACTAATAACCTGAATGTGTTTTAAATTCATAGGTTTATATATTTTTTCACCAATAAATCCTATTTCTTTCAGTCTTATACATTTAAATAAATTAAATTGTTTTCCAGGGTAATTATAGTTAAATAAAACTGAAACTAAAACCATAAAAAAAATGTCCTGAAATAAAATAAATGTTAACCAAAATAAAATATAAAAGCAGTTTTATTTCAGCTGAGGCAACATTTCTCATTTTAATTTAGCTTAACTAATCTACTAAAGAAAATAAAATAACATAACATAACATAACATTAAATGAAACACAAATTAAAATGAAAACAGAAAATATAAAAATCGATTAATAAAATTATAATAGTCTCAGTGATACTAAAAAAAGTACAGATTTTTGCTGATTCTAAGCAATTTGAATGAATGCATTTTATAATGATTGCTTAAATGAAATCAAATAGATGCAAATAGTTAATAATAAACTGTTGTAATTTATTTTATTAATTAATTAATTATTATTATTATTATTTTGTTTTTGTGCAGAAATCTGGAAAATGTTATGCAAGTGAATTACATAAATCTTCCAATCCAGCCTATATAATATTTTATTTAGTTTTTACTCTTTATTATTATTTTCCCCCCACAAAGATCTTCATGCACATGAGATTTTTGGTGTGTTTTGCCCTGTTGAGACAATTTTCAAATCAAGCTCGTTCTCATTTTGCACGTTAAACACAATGTAGTGGTAAAATATCTATCTAGTGCAGGAAATGCGGCCAGAGCAGCTTGTATTGTTTTAGCTGATGTCGCGTTTGTCTTCATTGTTGTCATTGGCCGCTCAGCCTGCTTTCATTTGCATAATGTTTCAGAGTCAATTGATGTCCAAATACGGCGGAGGCCATTAGCCTATTGGGATATGCAGATTGTTTAGCTCTCAATGAGCAGTCCGTCCTTTCTTCATAATGGCACGCCGAGCTGTTTGTTTCCATTCAAGCCGTCGCTGGCGAGACAGACGTGATAGCGCCCTCGCTATTTTAGCATAATGCTGGTCTGGTGGTGCAGGTTTTATGTCTATTAGTCTATTGTTTGTCTGTCTGTGTAAACAATCAGTCTCTCAGTCCCACCAGCCGCTGTCAGGTAATAATGTGGTGATCATGAGCTCTGTGGGATTTACAGAAGGTCAGGATTCACTCCATGTGGAATGTCATCCATCACTCTCTTCTCTGTCTGAAGATCCAGTTTTTCTCTGTTAATGATTTAAATTTTTTTCGATATTAAGTGAAAGCAATCTTTTTCAGCCTGCAATAATTGCTTTGTGTAATTATTTGATCTGGCTGTTGTTGTTTTTGATTGTTTGATTTGTTTTACCGTTAAAGTCATGAAATGATAACTGAATTACCCTTTCCTGAAAGGATGGATCAATAAATTTGATTGGATTTACCGTTGCACACATGATGCAGAAACACACAGACAAGTTTGCGCATATACATAAACAATGTATGTCTGTTAGATATTGATATTACTGTCTGAACACTCGTCTGTGCTTTACAGTTTTTCTCGATTGGTTTGGCTCATTTCTTGAAACCGAGATGACATTCTCAAAACCATAAGGTCATTTGGCCAAACAGTCTTACAGTTCTGCTCAACATTATAGCTCACTAGCAAAATCAAATATCTTTCCCCAAACTCTTCTTCCATGCTTCAAAAGCAGATTCCTTTCCCATATAAAAGGTCAGTACAGTCAAAATAGCACAGATCCTTCTCAATTGCCTTGGCACATGTGCATTCATTTAGTGCTTTTGTCAAAATAACCTGGATGGTTTAGCACAACACCATGGATCCCCTGCAAAAGCTCATATCTCTCCCAAAACAGTTTATCCATGTGTCAAAACTAAATATCCTTCTCATATAAATAGTCAATGCCCCCAAAATGCATTATACCTTTGGCATTGTTTAAGCACTGCAAGTCAAAATGCTTAGACGTTTTGTCACTGAGGCACAGGTCTAGTAACAGAATACCACTATGAATAAAACTAAAAGATTTTACAGTAAAATCAGCCTCCAATAAACCACTCATACTCAAGGAAACTGTAAACATTTTTATTCGTACAAAGAAATGTTAACATTAGAGAACATACTGTGAAAAGAAAACATATACAGGATTCTGTAAATGTGAACAGTTATAAACACAAACAAAAAACAAAAAAAACTCTAGCCTACCATACTGTAAATAAAGTTTCAGAACTATAGTACAGTAATATTTTCAGTGGTCGCCATTGTCACCCTCTCTTTCCTGGCCACCATCCTCATCCTCCTGGCCATCGACGCGCTGCTCTCTGTTAGGCCATAAATTCTCATCCACATCGCAACGGATATTTTCTCTTGCGATGCAGCGAGGGAAGAAACGGCGTGAATGTCTCAACCATCCCCTACATTGATCCCCTGTGATGTCCTCACATGCAGCATCCATTGCATGCAGCAGGGCCCTCTGGTCTTGAGCCTGATGCTCATACACCCTCCACCTCCAAGCTGAAAAAAACTCCTCAATTGGATTTAGGAAAGGAGAGTAAGGTGGAAGAAACTCCATTAGCATCCGGGGATGGGTGGTGAACCAGGTTCTGATGCGTGGGCCACGGTGGAAGTTCACATTATCCCACACAATGACATAATGTGGTAGCTGAGGTCCTTCTTCACCTCTCTCATTTTCCGGGATCAGATCAGTATAAAGGTGGTCCAAAAAATTGAGGAGCTTTTGTGTATTGTAGGGCCCTAAACTGGGAATGTGTGTGGCCACACCTCTTTCTGATATAGCGGCACACATTGTTATATTTGCTCCTCGCTGGCCTGGGACATCCACAGTGGCTCGGTGGCCAATGATGTTACGGCCACGCCTTCGACCTTTGGCCAGGTTGAAGCCAGCTTCATCAACGAACACTAGGATGTGAGGGGTTTCGTTGCCTTCTAATGCCATTATTCTAAAGAGGATCTAAAGTACTGTAAAAAGAGGGAGTGAAAAACTGAAGACAATTTCTAGGCATAATGCTCTAGTCACACAAAGCTGGATTCTGAAGGTAAAAAGGATAAAGCAAAACAAAAAAAGTGGTAACCATGTCTTACTGTAATAGTGTTACAATGATAGACAACCAGTAGTTGACTTACATGCACATACTGGTACCGCAGCTCTTTCACTCTGTCAGAGTTTCTCTCAAATGGTACCCTGTAAATCTGTTTCATGGTCATCTGATGTTTCTTCAATACCCGGTCTATTGTGGAGATGCTGATAGAGTTTATATTTTGGAACATTACATTGTCTAGAAGGATTGCATTACGAATCTGTCTCAGTGTGATGGCATTATTTGCAATGACCATGTTGCATATTTCTCGTTCTTGTTGTTCATTTAGAAGTTTTCTTCTGCCACCCACTTGAGGCTGTCGTCCAATCCTAGACATACAAGTCAAAGGTCAACACTGTAAATTTGTTACAAAATGAGTTACCAATGTAATTGTACTGCTGTTTTATGGTACTACAAGTGTGATGCACTGCACAGTGACTGGAATACTATTCACAGTATTTTCTCCATTTTTTTTGTCTTTGTCATTTTTATAGTATCATATAACATCACATGAAGATATTACAGTACTCTAGGCCTACACACACACCAACACTGAATAGTTCAATAGAATAGTTCTGTACCTGTTTTCCCTGCGAAAGGTTTGGATGATGGAGGAGACTGTAGACCGAGGCACATTAGGCTGCACTCGGCGACCTGCCTCTGCCATTGTGAGGCGATGGTTTATAACGTGGTCAATAAGGGTGGCCCGGATTTCATCTGGGACATCATGGTGCCTCCGTGCTCCTCGGCCTCTTCCCCCTATTCCTCCATGCATTCTCACTCCTCCTCTTCCTCTTCCTCTTCCTCCTCTTCCTCGAGCAGGAAGTTGCTGTTGTACTTGGCGAGGTGCTTCCATGTTCACACTGCAAATGAAACTGGCCCCGGGCCAAGCTCTGTCTATATACTTTTGGCAGCAGTCATAATCATAGACAACACCTGTCAGGTAACTAAACAAACTGTTTGATTGGTCATCTGAGATGTGGGAAACTGCTCCTTCGTTAGTTCTAATTTCACCTGATTGATTGTCAAGTACTGTCATAAATTTATCAAATGTTCCAAGAAATTCTTTCATGGTATTATATCTTTGACTAATTTTGACAGTTGAACAGACAATTGTGCATATGATGACTTACACAATGAAACCATGCTGATATGTTTTGGAGAGAGTAACCATTTCACTGAAAAATCAACTAATCAGTTTAGATCAGCAAGATCTATTTATTTGGAAAATGTGCTAAATGTGGGCTCATTGTGCTAACTGTAGCTACTTGTACATAATCATTTGAAAAAAAGCACAGAGTCACTTGAGACATGTACTAAAGCATTTGCAATTTGATAAAACCAATGAAAAATGACATTCTGTTGTGAACAATTGCAAGGTGGTTTGGAGATTTGTCCATGTTATTTTGAGAATGTCATCTCGGTTTCAAGAAATGAGCCAAACCAATCGAGAAAAACTGTAATGTCATTACATTAGTGCATCTCCTCACATTGATTTTAATCTTGTCTAGTCTAGAGATTAATGTTGCTTATCAACATCAACAACAGGCCTGTCCTCACAGTCATGGTGAGATATCATTGCTGACAAAATTATATTTGTCATATGCAATGTCTGCTAAATAAACCTGCAGTGCCAAGCACTAGAGATCAGTTTTAAAAGAGATGCAATTGCATTACTGCACCACTAGATTGCATACCAGTAGTAAGAGTAAAAATGAGATTGAAACTGTCAGAGCAAAAATACTGGAGACTATATTCAAAATGTAAAAAATTGTTGAAATTGTTCATTGGGAAAAAATATTTAGCATAAAGATGATTAAGGCTGTTACTATTTTTTTTTCTTCTGAAGTTACCACATTTTAACCCCTAAATATACATTGCCATAATGGAAAATGTAATTCTTAATATTTTAATTTGAACACTGTTTATATTTATTACATTTATGTAACTATACTGTATGTTTATTATTTATATTTACTTACTTGTGCATCATGAAAGTAGTTTAAATTGAATATATATATATATATATATATATAAATAAATAATAAATAAATGTCCAAATGCATTATTTTAACAAATAAAAATCTACATAAATAAATATCCAAATGCATTATTTTAACACATACAAATCTTTATGCAAAATATTGTTGTTTTTATTTTATTATTATAATTATTTTCATTTTACTTTATGGTTAAACAAAATCTGGACATATATTTGTGAAATTCACCCTGTCATTTTCAGATAAAGAAAAATGATATTGAAGCTGTCAGAATAGAAATACAGGAAATTGTTATACAACGTACTCAAAAATATATTCAAGAAAGAAATAAAGAAAGAATTTTTTGCATAAAGAAAAGTTTTTTAATGACATTTAAGATGTTTTTCTTTCATTCTGAAATTGGCATATTTTAGGCCCCAAATTCTCAAAAACTTGTAATTTTCATTATTTTTTCCTTAATATGCACTTATTATTTATATTTATTTAAAGTATTTGTGCATCCAGGAAGTATTTTACATTTAAAAAAATAAAAATTGCATTTTTGTACATTTAATAGTAATGAAAATCACACTGAGAATAAAAGGAATTACCCCCCAAAAACCCCCAAATAAAATAAAATAATTATTTTATTTTATTTTATTTTATTTTATTTTATTTTATTTTATTTTAGAATGCAGCTCCTGTAGTCTTATTCCTGTAGTCCTATATTCATATAAGCGCTCACTTTGATCAGTGTAATGTATGCAAACTGTAGAGGGCAGCTGTGTTCTTCAGGAGCATCAGTTCACCGATCCAGACTCTCTTCCTAGCGTTGGGTATCAGGGGTAGAAGCAGACATGTGGTGGGGGTCGTAGCTGTGTAGATGCTGCCAGCGTCATCATGCAAAGCCTTCATGGGCTTGTTATGTAACGCAGCGTCAACACAAAGAAAGGATGAGCAGAAATAACCGCTTGAATCTCAAGGAAAAGGGAGAGGATTCACGGCTCAGCTACATCAAAGAAAAGACACGCTGTAATGATGTTATGATTCACATCCAGGATCTTACCGTATTGTTACGGTCCAAACGGCAGCAGCAATCGTTCTTGCACTGATCTTACTCCCTTGAGCCATTTCTGAGCCTCCTTGCAGAAACAATGATGTGTGGTTTGAATTATTGATCACGACCGGCACTAAATATTAGCCTAGATTCAATCATAATAACTTACTTAGGCAGCCTTAATATTTTGAGATCAGCTCTATTGGTTTAAATGAGAGCATTGAGAGAAATGTGCAATCACAATCACTCACCTTCAGTGCATCGCTTTAGCTAATAATTGTGTATTTATATGCAAAATTTGTTCTAATGTTGATCTGGATTGTCTCAAATGATGGAGCATTAGCCTACGGTTAGTAATTAGTATAATATACGCCCAAACCATCTCCATATATGGGTTTTCCGCACAGTTCCTGTCCTACAGCCATTCGTCATTCTGTTGTCGGAGAGCATGAGCGGGAAGATCTTCCTCCATTATGGCTGATTCAGTTTGAAATGCATTTAAGCATGCGTGATAATTGCACATCTTCACACCGATATGCACAAATGTTCACGCTCTTCATATTACGATGATTGTTTCAAATGCCGGATATTGGAAATGAATTTGCCTTGTTAAATATCTTTACAGCAGTTGCATAGAGAGCCGTGTCTTTAGATGATGTGCTTGTGTGATCTGGATTCTCTAATATGCTGAAAGGACCTTCTATATCAGTGAGCTGTTGCCTCTGGTTTCATCATTGTCTCTGGGGCTGCTGATGGATTGTGGTGGCAGTTCTGTGAGCTGCTGTGTGTCTCTGGGTTTCTTCACACCTTCATTTGCCATTAAACACCAGAAATGAACCTGCAGTCCTCAACCACAGACGCCACAGACATGGAGCATTCATGATTGTCCTTCTATCGTTCTGTCATACGTTCTCTTATACATTCTCTGTATCATTCTATCTATCCATCATTCTATCTATTTGCCATTCTATATATCACTGTTGTTCTTTTGTTCTATCGTTCTGTTTCTATCTATCTATCTATCTATCTATCTATCTATCTATCTATTCTTCTGTCTATCCTTCTGTCGTACATTCTGTTATCTATCTATCTATCTATCTATCTATCTATCTATCTATCTATCTATCTATCTATCTATCTATCTATCTATCTATCTATCTATCTATCTATCTATCTATCTATCTATCTATCTATCTATCTATCTATCCTTCTGTCTAACCTTCTGTCTATCCTTCTGTCTATCTATCTATCTATCTATCTATCTATCTATCCTTCTATCTATCCTTCTATTTATCTATTGTTCTGTCATACATTCTGTTATCTATCTATCTATCTATCTATCTATCTATCTATCTATCTATCTATCTATCTTTCTGTCTATCCTTCTATCTATTGTTCTGTCTTACATTCTGTTATCTATCTATCTATCTATCTATCTATCTATCTATCGTTCTGTCGTTCTATCTATTGTTCTATCGTTCTGTCATACATTCTGTTATACATCTGTCTATCTATCTGTCTCTCTCTCTATCATCTGTCCTTTTATCTATTCTTGTCTATCCTTGTCTATCGTTCTTTCATACATTCTGTTATACATCTATCTATCTATGTATCTGTCTATCTATCTATCTGTCTGTCTGTCTGTCTATCTATCTGTCGTTCTAACGTTCTATCTAGCTAGGTTTTAAACATTTCAATTCTTTTAAATTCTGCTCTTTCACATTCAAACTGAAATTGCAATTCTGCATCCTGTTTGCAATAGAAAACATTCTCATTTGAATTCTGAATTGTGCACAACTCTGATTCTGAAGCTTCTAGACTGAGCTCTTCTGAGCAAAAACTAGTTGCTGTATTTTTCATGAGGTTTTGCCATCAAATCATTAAACAATAATCATGATGCTTGCTTTTTGCTTTACGTTCTTGAAACTCAACTGAAATCATAACACAGCATATACTCTAGCGTTAAGGCACCGTTATTAGTCTTGCTGGAAACTGTTCTCAGTGTAAACTAGAAACAGTGATGCACATTCATGTGTGGTAGTTTAGGCTGGTTTTAGATCAGTATTTAGAGGTTGTCATAGAGACTCAGGTCATGATCTTTCTGTGGAGGAGCTGTGCTGTTTAAATATGGAAACTGTCTCCAAGGACCCATGCAGCTGAGAGAAATGATGGATAGAGCGATGTTATGACTGCAATTAGCTTCTAAAGCAGCCATTTTCCTCTGTTCTATGTGAAGGAGAGTTTGAAGGAGACTGGCCTTCGGTTTTTATTTTTTGTTGAAGGAGGTATAAAAGGTGCCCGTGGCAAAACATTGCAGGCTATTAAACAGCGAGTTTGAAAGGAGTTGATGGCGAAAAGTAGGTGATTGCTTTTGGTGAGTCATACCACCCAAACACACACACACACAGAAGAAAAATACCCACATCAACATCAGCTTAATAACTTAATGTCACAGTCAGATGCCCTCCTTCCAGGGTCCCACTTTAACTTTCTGACATTCCTGCCAAAGACGGCTGAACTGAGAATATTTACTGGCCACAAAACCATATTTTGGATTGCGCCAATATCATTTTTCTTCCTATGACAAAAGAATTATTTCCCTGTTTTTCTCTAGTATATTTGAGTCCAGAACACAGGCTACGAAATCATTAAAAACTAAATTAAAGCCAGTCTCTTGGTCAAATTCCATCTTTCACAGAAACAAAGACATACATCAATGCTTTATCTGCAGATTTTCATTTTAGTGGCTTCGTGAAAAAATATATTTTTTATATTTGCATGCAAAACTCACCAGTACAACACTTTTTATTACAGTTTTTATTAATTTTTTGAAGTCGTTTTTATTTTTTTAAGTTCTTATTTTAGTTTAATTTCAGGTAACGTTTTAATAATTTAGTTTTGTCTTTGACATTTTTATGGTTTTTATTATTCATTTTATTTTAGATTTGAGAAATGTTGCCCTGGCAACTGGCTGATAAAAAATACTTTTTTAATATATTTTATTTTATTTAAGTTAACATTTGTTTTATTATAAACTAACCTTATTATTTTAAGTAAAAAAAGGTTAACTATAACTTGCCTAGGGGTTCTGATGGGGTTTACTGTGTTATTATTGTTACTAGGGCGTCGCTAGGTGGTTGCTATGGTGTTTTTAGTGGTTGCTAAGGGGTTCTCATGGGTTTTAGTGGTTTGTGTGGTTACTAGGGTATTCTAAATAGTTACTAGGGTGTTGCTAAGTGGTTACTAGTGGGTTGTTGCTAAGAGGTTTTGATGGGGTTTTGTGGGTTATGTAGTTGCTAGGGTATTCTAAATAGCAGGGTGTTGCTAAGTGGTTACTAGTGGGTTGTTGCTAAGAGGTTATGAGGGGGTTTTGTGGGTTATGTAGTTGCTAGGGTATTCTAAATAGTTAGCAGGGTGTTGCTAGGTCATTACTAGGGTGTTGTGGGTGTTCACTATGGGGTCCTGATAGTTTTAGTGGGTTATGTGGTTACTAGGATAGTCTAAATAGTTGCTAGGGTGTTGCTAGGTGGTTACTGCTGTGTTGTGGATGTTTTCTAAGGAGTTCTGGTGGGTTTTAATGGGTTATGTGGTTACTAGGGTATACAAATAGTTGCAAGGGTGTTGCTAGGTGGTTACTAGGGTGTTGTGGTTGTTTGCTATGGAGTTCTAATGGATTTTAGTGGATTGTGTGGTTACTAGGGTATTCTAAATAGTTACTAGGGTTTTGCTAGGTCATTACTAGGGTGTTGTGGATGTTTGCTTCTGATTTTTTTTTCAGTGGGTTATGTGAATTGTTAGGTGGCTACTAGTAAAACACTGGTCAGATATTGAAGCTTGAGTCCATGTTTGTAATGGTGTAAAGTTGTTCAAGATTAATTATCAGTTTGATGATATATTGTGCAGTATCTCTAGAAAAAATACTACTAACTTGCTTATTAATTTTATTTACTAACAAGGGGTTCTGCTGGGTTTTAGTGAGTTATGTGCTTGATGGGGTAGTCTAAATAGTTGCTAGGTGGTTACTAGGGTGTTGTGGATGTTTTCTAAGGGGTTACTAGATTGTTGTGGGTGTTTACTATGGGCTTCTGATTGATTTCAGTATGTGGTTGCTGGGATACTTTGAGTTGTTACTAAGTTGTTGCTAGGTGGTCACTAGGGTCTTGTGGTGGTTGCTAAAAGGGTTCTGCGGGGTTTTTAGTGGGTTATGTAGTTGTTAGGGTATTTTGTAGTGTTTGTAATGGTGTAAAGTTATTTAATGATGTAAAGTTTGATGTTATATTGTGCAGTATTTTTAGAAAAAATGACCATTAATGCTTATTAATTTTACCAACAAACAAAAAAAGTGTCTTTTTAGCACTTGTATCAGTTCAGTACCTTGCCTCTTTCTTTCATATTTCTCTCTTTTTATCTCTCTGTGAGCGTCCGTAGCTCCGGGCTCTTTTCTAAACGGACTGTGATATAAACACGTTGCTCTGAAATCTCCGGCCTCCATCAGTCCCTGTAGCGGCTCAGGCTCCCCAGCGGCCACGGTTCACGACCCGCCCTGTAGGACCGTCCCATTCATCCCCCTGATCTCAGCTCATGTCCAGCGGTTATCACAACTAATCACGGCCCCTCAAGAGCCTCGGATTATTTTAGACCAAGGGAACCAAACGCTGCAATATGAACCAGCTGCACAAAGTCGAAAAGGGGAACAGCGTTTTTCCTCACTAACCAACCTGTAGTTCCCTGTCTCACAGAGTGATTTGTTTATCGCCGTAGTACATTATTAGCCTGCAAGGAGGACTTTAATGATAAAGAATGAGTCTGGAAATACACATCGAGCTGTGGAAAAAGTTGCAGTGATGAATGAGTCTTGGCTCTTACGGACTGAGACGCGAATGAGTCTGTTGGCAGGGGTTCAAAGAGCTTATGGTTCAAGAAGTTGTGTTTAGTATTTTATACATGCTGGAAAGCCACAGCCACTCTGATTCACTCTTTGATTCACTCCTGGACTAATTCATCAAAGCTGTCAGGTTGCATAAAAAATGCATTGTTTCAGCAACATGAATTATTAATTAGGAGTATTTGCACTATTATTACTCTTGTTTGGGTTAGTGATTTGAATTCGCTTCAGTATGTAAGTCGTCCTGCAGCGTTTGCTCTATGACTGATTCCTCAAATTACATGTCTTGTTAAGCATGTTTGGGACCAGAGCCATTTCTAGAGACTTAAAGGTGAAGAAGTATCTGCATTTTAAACTTAAATGCTTCAATCTGGTGCAAAATGAAGAGCTCCATGCCCATTACAGTGACCAAATTAAACATTGTTATGCATTTTGCAGATGCTTTTATCCAGAGCGACTCACAATGCATTTAAGATACACTTTATTAGTTCTTGCTTTGCCTAAAAAACTGACCCATGACCTTGGCATTATTTTTGCCTTGCTTTACTGTTTGAGCTACAGGAAGGCTGAACAGTTCTTAAAAATCACTTAAAATATCTAAATATAAATTAATTAAAAAAATAATTGAATTAAAATAAATTTATTTGCATTGACTTGTACCTGTACTTTAAAGTGGATTCAAACCCTCATTAGTTGAGATTAGTGTCCCAGGTGTTTTAGGAAGCCAAATAATTAGAACATTATAATAATAACAATTTATAACGTTTATTTCAGTTCGAGTTATTTTGGTACATCAAGTTAAACTAAATGAAAATGTTTTCCTTGGCAGCTAGCTGAAATAAAATACTTCATATACTTTTATATATTAAAATTTAATTTCAGTTAAAGTTTATTTTATTTCAAGCAATGAAACTTTTTTAATCATTTTAGTGTTAATTTTAGTTTTAGTTAACTATAGTAACCCTGTTGATCAGACATGATTTTAGTTTAAGTCTTTAAGAGTTACGCTCACACTAGTGTTTTTAGGAAATAAAACTATTTTAATATAATACTAATTATTATGATATTGTTTATAATAGTAATAAAATGAATAATGTTTTATTATTTTATTAACTCTAACACATAAATATATTACTGTTGTAATACAATTGCACTGTAAAAAATGAATATTAATAATATGAATTATTTTTACAATATGTCTTAATTGTTTGGAGTTAAACTCAAAAGCTTTTATTAACTGCAGAGAACTGCAGGAAGTTCCTGCGATAACAGATTTACATATGCTTATTTATTTTCACATTTGCATGATTTCCAACATTTTTGTTCACAGAAGTTTACAGCATTTTACTAGATTTGTAAAGAAAAGCAAACCTGGTGCATGTTGCTTTTCTAAATGCATGTTAAAATCACAGGACAAGACCAGATGGAGTTTATTGTGCACCCTAGATGCTCTGAGATGCCGAAAAAGGCAGATCATGAGCCACATATTATTAATTAATCACAGCCTTTTGATTGGATAATTACATTTGATAAAACACCGGTAACATTATGGGTAGTAAACAGTGTGAAGAACTTTAGCCTGATGATTTGTCAAGCTCAACAGCAGTAATGACTTGTCCATACAGAACAGCAGGTCTGTGTCGCATCTTTACGTCTGGAGGAGCTATGAGGGTATCGCTGCAGAAGTTTGGTGCTGAGATGGATGAGCGAGTGAGAGTGTTGATATAGTTGCAGTGGTTGAGTCTCTGCTGTAGGTTTTTAATCAGCGCAGGTCTGCTGTTATCTGCCGCACGCCCACAAGCTTAAAGGTCAGCGCTGACAGCTCAAGGTCCCCTTTATCTTCATTCAAACACACACACACACAGGCCAGACCAAGGGCTTCACAGTCACCATTTGGTATTACAGCAGTACTTTATCTCTACCCCTACAGGTGATTAAATGTCTTTGACCAGTGTTAACTAAAGTAGTTAACTAATGTTAACTAATGAACCTTATTGTGAAGTGTTACTGATAATTTATACTGCAATCTAAAGAGGTTAAGTGGCTAAAAGAGCAACCAAAAGTCTGAAATCTCTATATGAACCAGTGTTATTTTAGTATTATTTATATTATATTACAGTATTTATTATGTTGAATTATGTTGAATTTTATATTTTTAGTTTTATTCTAATTTTAGTTGAAGTTTTAATAATTTTATGTGCTTTTGCATTTTTTAATAATTTTTATATTTCTATTATTTAGCTTATGTTAAAAATTATATTTATTTCAGTTTTAGTAATTTTAGTACTTCCACATTTTATATTAGCATTGTTTCTGATCTTCATTTAAAGATTTTAATCCAAAATTTGTTGTTGTATTGCAGCTTTATTTCAATTAATGAAAATGATTCTTAGTTGTTTTAGATTAGTAAACAACAACACTGATATGAACTCAAACATTACTAACCAAAACAAATTTTGAAGCTCTGTACACTTGCATCATGAAATTTAATTCTCATTTATATTTCATTTTGACTTATTTTTGGAATTTAAGGTGAAACATCTAAGACTAAATGGATTTCTATGAAAAACAAAACTGACATCTCACATATGAAAGAGCAGCATCTGAGCAATAAAAATTTCCTTTGAGAAATATTGATTCTAGTTCATTCCGGTTCCTTCCATGGATGATTGTGTAAGTTTAAGAAATGGTTTTGCTTTCTGTGCAGTAAATGATGTGAGCATAGCTTAAGCCATTGAATCCTTTCTCCTTAAGTCGCTTTGATATAATTCTTAGTAATTGCATGCAAATGCAAGGAATTTCCCCAGGCACATATCATTTGCTGCTGTTAATGGTTTTATATAGGTGATGATTGTTTCTCGAAATGAAAAAGAGCACGTTGACAAAATGTAGATACGTGCAAAGAGGAAAGTAATAGTAATGATTATGAAATAATGGGAAGCAAATGAGCACTTAAACGCCCCCAGACCTCCTCGCTCAGTTCAAAGTACAAAGGCCAGATGCATGGAGCAAGATGTGCATGGCTAATGCTCAGTGACAGCCTCCGTCCTTTCTCCAAATCCTTTCGCTATTTCTTCCATTTACTTATCGGTCGGCAATGACCGGTTGAGGAGTTTAGTAACAGAGCTGTAACGGTGAGTCTGCAACCAGCAGATTTACTTATCAAAAAAGTATTTATGCGCTACTAAGCGAGGAGAAATAGAAACGACTCCCATGCATTTGTTCCATCGTGTATTTGCATACAAGCCACGGAGTTATCAGCCCTCCCCGATGCGTTTATGGAAAAGCAGGCCGGCCCCCTTCACATTCGCTGAGAGCTTGACTTCAATCATCGCCAGCGTGTAATAAATTTGGAACAGTCGCATGAAGACATCACAGTATTAAAATGCATCTCTCCCTGCATTTCGAGAAGATTTGACTATTGCTTTCTCTGTCTCGAATGGAGATGGGATGTTTACGCAGCAGCCGTCTGATTTAGGCGTCTCGCATCTTTTGTTTGCTTCGGCCGCAACCCTGTTTATCTGAAAGGCGTTCAGATTCATTATGGAATCTGCTGCTAGAAAGTAACCCAATGTGGTTGGAAACAAATGTGGCTCTTGAATGCATCTGTTAGAAACCTTGTGCTGAATTACGGCCGGTTGTAATGTTTACAGGCTGTGATTGTAGAAATGAGGGAGGAAATGATTGTGGGCAATGCAGTCGATTTTTATTTCAGACCTCACAATGTTTTAGGGTCTTTCGCTTTTCACCTATTATGTATTTATTTAAATTTAAATTTTACTTATTTTAATACAATAACATATATGCTTATTATATAATATTATATACAATTATATATATATACTTTTTTTAATCTTATTTTTACATTTTTAGCGTTTTCACAACCCCCAACATATTTTTATTCATTGCCCTTATCAACAATAGAACTGTATTTATAATGAACTTTTTGTAAGAATTATTGCAATAATAATAATAATTATTATTATTATTTAGTTAGTTATTGAACATTGTTGTCTTTTTTCATGGTGTTGTTTTAACCATTTTATAAAATCAATTCAACGTTTAAAGAAATACTTTACAAATGAATAAGTAAATAAATAAATAAATAGTAATTAATTCCATTAAAGACAAACAGATTGTCCAAGCTGATTTTTTTCCAAATAATGAAAGTTGATGGAAGCCATATCTTTTCCAATGTAAGCTTTTCAGTAATTGAATAAAGACTTCAATGTCAGTCTGTTCTTCACACAAAGCTATCATATGGCTTTAGAACATGATATAAACTACTCTGTTTTGGAGCTTGACAACCACTTTCATTGAAAGCAAGAATCAGACATTCTGCTAACCTTCTCCTTTTGTATTTCACAGAAGAAAGAAACATACAGCTTTGGACATACATGAGGCTGAACAAATAATGACAGAGTATTTCTCTTTTTTCACAAATGTTCCTTCATCTTCACTCAGTACTCTGGACTCCATCCTGTTTCACATTAATTAAATGTTAAAACGTCTTGCGTTAACAGTCCGTTTACAGGCGAGGATTTCCTCACGCAGCAAGTAGAAAAAGAGGTCAAGAGCGTAGCCGTTGGAGTCTGACTGTTTTAAGCACGCAAAGACTCGTTCCATTTACTGGAGGAAGTCAAATGCCGTTTCAGTAGTGCTGCCACTAGTGCATAATCTGAGCTATTTTAGTGCAACCCTCCCACGCACGAGAATCCAAGGCATCCTCTCTCCCGTTTAGTATTCCATGCACGCATTATGTAACGCTCTTTGTGGGAGGGGGATGGGGAGAAACGGATGAAGAGGAACAGGGAGGAAGACACTCGTCCCGTCGCACGTGGACTGTTGTCACAGGGCTTGCACGTATGCGCGCACGCCACCTCGGTGAGTCACTGACAGAGGCTGTGCCACCGATTGCCCTCAAGATAAGACAACAGAGCTCCTCTCCTCCCAGAGGAGCCGCGTGCATCCCGGCCGTACACAGAGGTGTCAGAATATGTATGATTTACACCTCCTGTAGGTACGAGCGCGTGTGGGAAGACCGACTGATGGTTATTGTATTCGGAAGCATCCCTTTGTTGGAGAAAAGGTGCAACTGCACAAGTCGTCTTCCCTTGGCTTGCTCTGTGTTCATGCATGAGTGAGCATTCATTCTAATCAGAGCCTGTCGAACTAAACGTGTGTGTGTTTGTTCCCAGAGGAAGGTTTTATTGCTCTCTGGTTGCTCTTTGTATAGTTTTCACGTTGATTTCAGATGTTTCTCCTAAAAAGCTTTGGGAGGATTAAAAATAGACTCAAATGAGACGACAGTTTTCATGCAGTAAGAGTGCAGAGCT
The DNA here is from genome assembly GCF_022985175.1 of Labeo rohita. NCBI lineage: Eukaryota > Metazoa > Chordata > Actinopteri > Cypriniformes > Cyprinidae > Labeo > Labeo rohita. The sequence goes on along the minus strand of NC_066874.1, from coordinate 33,313,899 downwards.
ATAAAAGGAATAAGAGCAGATCAGAATAAGCTGTGATGACTTCAGAGTCTCCATTTGATCTCCATTTGGTCTCAGTGCTGTCTAGGAGAAACAGTTGAGGTAATAAAGAGATCTCTTTGTGTTTTCTTTTATGCTGACATATAAAAATGTAAGTGATGTCTTTTACTAATGCATGTCAGTGCTGTCTTGGATGAACATTTGAGGTCTTAAGGAGCATTTCCATGCAGAAAAAAGTAATTTCTCAGATGTTGCTCTTTTGTGGCTGTAGTGGTTTGATGAACTTCTTAGATTGTTACAGTGAAGCATCAGTTTGTCTCAGATCTCTTAAAGTGCTTTGATTCATTTTACTAATATGTCTCAGTGCTGTCTTGGATGAACATTTTAGATATATAAGAAACCTCAGTTGTGTTATCTTTCTTGCAAACTGGTGAAAATGGTATTGATCAAGCCATTTGCTGAGTTGATACTAGCTGAAGTATCATGAGTTATGAGTTAACTCAGAAGAAGAGATAAAACAGATGCAAAGAATCCATATTTAAGGTATTAAAGAGACCTCATTTGTGTTTTTCTGTCCTATTGACATATAAAAATGTAATTGCAAAGATGTTGCTCTTTTGTGGTGCTAGAGATTCAATGAAGTTCTTATTTATGTTACACTGAAATATTAATTTTGTCTCCGATGTGTCTCTTAAAGTGCCTTTTAAAGGAGAAGTCCACTTCCAAAACAAAGATTCACATATAATGTACTCACCCCCTTGTCATCCAAGATGTTCATCTCATTCTTTCTTCAGTCGTAAAGAAATTATGCATTGTGAGGAAAACATTTCAGCATTTTTCGCCATATAATGGACTGATATGGTGCCCCAATTTTGAACTTACAAAATGCAGTTTAAATGCGGCTTCAAACGATCCCAGATGCGGTTGTAAACGATCCCAGTCGAGGAAGAAGGGTCTTATCCAGCAAAACGATCGGTTATTTTCATAAAAATAATACAATTTATATACTTTTTAATGCCAAACGCTCGTCTTGTCTGACTCTGCCTGGACTGTTTGTTTCCGGTTCATGACAGTTTTAGGGTATGTCGAAAAATTCCCATCTCATGTTCTCCCTCAACTTAAAAATCATCCTATATTGCTGTTTTACCTTTTTTGTTAGGGGTGTTTGATCTTCTTTGCATGTTCACTTTGATTGTTTCACTAGATAAGACCCTTCTTCCTTTCCCTTTTACCTCAGCAAAAATTTCAATTTGTTAATGTGTTTCTCCAAAACGCCTTAAAAATAATATTAGTCTCAGTTCTGTCTGAGGACCAGTTAGGATGTTAAAGAGATCATTGCATTGATCTTTTGATACTCATTTGGAGTTAAGTAGGAGTTTAGAGCTATAAAATGAAAGTGGATAGCAGCTCAGATCATTTGAGAATGTATTGAGATCTTGATATTTGAGATAAGATTGTTGAGATCTCTCTTGGGGGATACTGGGATCTTTTTCTTAGAAGTCTTCAGCAAAAGCCTCCATTTGATCTCCATTTAATCTCGACGCTGTCTAGGAGAAACAAATGAGGTATTAAAGAGATCTCATTTGTGTTTTTCTTTCCTACTGGCATAGAAAATAATTAGATAAATAATATAAATAAATAGTAACTGCTCAGATGTTGCTCTTTTGTGGCTCTAGAGGTGGTTTCATTGAAGTAGATGTTTCTCCTAAAATACAGACACAAGCAAATCACTAGTTGGCATCCAATAAAATGAATGTACAGAGCATCTCAGATCATTTGATGAGAAATGTTTGAGTTTATATTGAGACTTTTTATACTCTGACTTTTCAGACTTCAGATTGAGCTCTACTTGAAACACGTGGAGACACGTGCGTGAGTCTTGAAGAAAATCTGAGAAGCTGGAAAGTTCTGCAAAAAAAATCTCCATTTGAGAAACTAATGAGATTTCATTTGTGATTTTTCTTTCCGTACATGGGAATAAAATAGTTATTGAGTAAGATCTGAAGAAATTTTTTCCCCTCTACCTCTACTCTTTATTGAATCATGAGGGACTTCTTCATCGGAGAGGGGGCTTTTTCAGCACAGTAGTCATTTTAATTGAAATCAATTTTGCCTGTGACAAGGCAAAGCAGCGAGAATAAATAGCTCAGTAGCTGAGACGAGATGTGCAGAGCCCCAGATTTCTAATAGTGGCCTGTGTCTGGAGTCAAATTGAAAGCAGGCTGTGATATCCTACAGGGAACAGGGTGTAGATGAGACGGCTCGCTGAGACAACAAGTCATGCACATGTTTTCCGTTCGCCTCGACATCCAAAACCAACTCGGATGCCTCTACAAATGCACTAGTTGTCACATTTCACCTCCGTCAGTGAACATCTTCCCAGGTCTTTCCTCATATTACAGACTTGCATTTCCTGTTTTGCTCCAGTTTCGATTTCTCACCTCATCTTTTTTCCACACAGACAAGTGTGGGCATGCAATGCAGATTTCCTTTCTCATGTTGAGGATGTACAGTAACTCTTGTGTATAGGCGTGTGGGAAGACAAGGCTTGCGCCTTTTCTCTCCATCTGTCTCTTTTCCGACGCGGAAGCAGCAAATAGCAGCATAAAATGGTTGTTCGGCAGCATCGCTGTCAGTGTGTCATTGGGAATTGAATGGCCCGCAGTCAGCTTACCTATTAGCGCTCACCTCTAATTGAATTTGGCCAGGCCAATTGAAGCAACAGCTGCGGTTTATTGAGTTGCTTTTGCTGGTGAACGCGTCGATCCCATTTCCATCACATTCGAGGAAGGGAAGCTTGTCGCGATCTGTCTTTCTCTTGTATACAATAGGGCTGTGCAGTTTGGTTGGTTTTCAACTGATAAATCAATTTTGCTGCTGCATTTTTTTCATTTGTTTCTCTTTGTGCCAGGCGGACATCTTTTCAATTTTAATACTACACTACAAACAGCAAACAGAAAGCGTTGATTGTTGTTTCCAGGCTTTTTTCAATTGCATTTAAAAGGAATTTGTGTTTCTTCCTCGCTTTTTTTTACCAGCATTTGATTAGTTTTGTTGCGTCTGCTTTTGTCTCAGCGTCTTTTTCTGTTTTAAAACTGAGGGTAAATTAAATGCAACAGAGGCCTGTTGAAACGCGCGGGTATCATTTAGCTGTCTCCATCTCGTTTACTCATAGGGCACATTAGCATAATCCTTCCCACTCTGCATTTATCTAGACACGCTTAGGAAAAAATAACTTTATCAAGCCAAAGAACAGGGGATCACACTGACAGAGCTGGAAGGTGAAGCAAGTCATTTCTTTAGCGGCACTAAAATAAACATAATGATTGTTTTCAAACAAATCAACATTCGTCCTTGCCGTTTAGACATCTGTTTCTCATCTGCAATTGGTCAGCAAATCATGTAGCCCTGCCCTAAACTCATACTATTGGACACTCATCATGTGGCCCCACCCACAATTGGACAGTCCTCATCTAGCCTCACCTAAACTCATAACATTGGACACTCATTCTGTAGCCTCACCTTAAACTCATACTATTGGACACTCTTCATGTGGCCCCGCCCCAAACTCAAACCATTGCACACTCTTCATGTGGCCCCGCCCCAAATGCAAACCACTGCACACTCATCATGTGGCCCCACCTCAAACTTACACTATTGGACACTCATCATGTGGCCCCACCCCAAAGTCATACAACTGGACAGTAATCATCTAGCCTCGCCCAAACTCATAACATTGGACACTCATCATGTAGCCCCACCTTAAACTCATACAATTGGACACTCTTCATTTGGCCCCGCCCCAAACTCAAACCATTGGACACTCATCATGTGGCCCCGCCCAAAACTCATACCACTGGACACTCGCCATGTACTAGAAAATCCACCTTTAACTAGTTTCTAATTAATGATTTGTTGTTTTTTATTCATTTACAACTTCATAACAAGATTATTTAAAATTCCAGTTCAACTGGTCAATGGGCTACCAGTTTGTGTTGTTATTGTTAACTAAAGCTAAAACTATCAAAAATGGTTTTAATTGAAATAAAACCAAAAAAAATAAATAAAATGATAATTAGATGATCTTAAAAAATTTTTTATAAAAAAACACAGAACTTAAAAACGAGAAGGATTACCTTGGCAAATAACTGAAAAATACAATAAGTTGAAGTATTAAAACTACAAAATCTAAAAAAAAAAAAACATGAATATGTTATAATGACATTGAATGAACAAAAATGGAATGAACAAAATAGACAAAAGCACATAAAATGACAAAATTACTAAAACTTAAACTAAAATAAAAAAAAATGAAAAAAATGTAAAGCTAATTCAAAATAATAATAAATACTAAAACATACTGTATGCAAATAATACTGAAATAACACTAGTTGGGATCAAGGATGGACTTTATTGGATTTAAGGGTTGACTTATATTGGAAAAAAAAAACAGTTTGACCACCTTGAACAGATAAAACCTGGTTTTCCCATGAGCATGTTGGAACAGTTTTTGATTTTAGGTCTTTTGTGCAACATAAATACCAATCTTGGTGAAGATACCATTTGTGAACTGTGACATCAGTAACATGTGTGGGATAAATCGTTCCTTCAGGACCCAGTAAGAGGCTTTAGCATTGGTGCTTCTATTGATTGGGCTTCTCGGGTAGTTCTTGTGATGTTCTTGACAGTCTTGCTTTGTAATCCTGTTGGGCAAAAATGCTTGGCTGTGAAATTAGATTAAGACACTGGTGTGTTTCACACGGGCACGTCGGATGAGCGGTCGCCAACATCTGCCTGAGATTGTCTCAGCGGATGATTTCTCAGAACTGTAGCTGTGCTGTGACATGAAGGGCAGAGGCAATTTAGCCTTCTTTGTATAGCCTGAGTGCTAATGCATGTCATTAAAATGCAATATTTTCCTGAAAGCCAGAGCTTCGCTCAGCAAGCACTTCTCGTCTGCTCTGTTATTTAAGACAGTCTTGGCAGAATTTGTTGAGGTGTTTTACATTTATTTTATTTTACATTTATTTTATTTTCCTAGTGCATCAATACTAAGCAGTCTGGGTTGCTTTTCTAGGGTTTCTAAGAGTGATTTTCTTCCTGTTGCTAGGGTTTTCTTGGTAGTTGTTAGGTGGTAACTTATTTTTAAACAAATTACAGATGTCCTTGTGATGTAAATGTTACTAAAATCTATGAAATATTGTTTGGGTTGCATGCATCAATATTTTAATTATGGCCAATATTGATATACAGATAATTATTTTCATGTAGTTTACCCCAAAAAATAATTCACCATTTTTAGGGTAAACTATTTTTATTTAAGGGTTAAATCTTTGACATAATCAATCAATATCTCTTTATGTTAGTAGATGATGATCTAAATATAAAAAAAAAGTTGAAACAATTCTGTATTTATTATGCATAAATGGAATCCCTATTTATTTATCAAGAAACCATTCTCTAGTTCTTTTAGCATTTATCATTGATCAAAATGATTTCTTTGCCTCTCATTACAGTAGATTGTGGTTATAAACTCAGAGGAGAACACAATGTTGCTGAGATACTGACAAATATTCATTGGAGCATGAAACAAGTGATATACACAGAAGCCATCCGTGCAGAGTTCTGTGCTTGGTATGTGTGCTTGTAAATGTGAGTCATTATTAATCAAGCGCTTGTTATGTGGCGGACACTTCTATGTGACTCTTAAATATTACATTCATTCTCATTCCCGATACCAGGGTGTTGTATGTTGTAATGTGTGTCCGACTCACCATTGAACACGTCTGTGCAGTAAAGCTGTTCTGATGTTTATAGGTTCTTGTGATAATGGATCTCTCTCTCTCTCTCTCTCTCTCTCTCTCTCTCTCTCTCTCAGTGATTGATGTTTGTTCTGACTATAGAGGGCACTGCAGACAAATACTGCTCTCTCCACTAAGGAGGATTGGGCTTTTTGGATTTGAGGAGAGCTTGGATACTTTTAGATCTCCTGCGAATGAAATGACATTGCATTTATGGCCCAAGTCTGGAAAGTCATCGAATGATATTTAAATGTTCAGTTTTTGTCATGTCAGCCTAATTGTACTTGCTTTTTAATATTTTCGACCTTTTGCTGCTTTCTGACAGGGATAGTAAAGTGATCATAGCATGTAAGGGGAAAATGGGGCTGAGAAGTATCGTAAGCTAAATTCTACACATTTCTTTCCCTCATTAAATATGCAGTTTCACTTTGGACATAGACTACTATTCAAAGGTTTTGCATCAGTAAGATTTTTTTTAAAAGAAATTAATACTTCTATTCAATGGTAAAACATGATCAAAAGTCACAGTAAGACAATTTATAATGTTACAGAAGATTTCTGTTTCAAATAAATGCTGTTCTTTTGAACTTTCTAATCATCTTTGAATCCTGAAAAATTAAATCTATCAAAGTTCCCACAAATTATAAAGCAGCACAACTGTTTTCAACATTGATAATAATCAGAAATGTTGGTTGAGCAGCAAATCAGCATATTAGAATGATTTCTGAAGGATCATGTGACACTGAAGACTGGAGAACTGATGCTGAAAATTCAGATTTGATCACAGAAATGAATTACATTTACAATATATTCACACAGAACACAGTTATTTAAATATTTTTAAATACCACAATATCACTCAGTGTTTTTGATCAAATAAATGCAGCTTTGATGAGCATAAGAGACTTAAAATACATCTGGTAACACTTTAGTATAGGGAACAATTCTAACTATTACCTAGTTACTTATTAGCATGCCTATTATTACATATTGGCTGTTTATTAGTACTTCTGAAGCACCTGAAGCATGAGCATATTCTACATCCCTAATCATACTCAATAACTGAACTTAAAAACTACCTTACTAACTACTAAAAAGCAGCAAATTAGGATTTTATTGAGGCAAAAGCCATAGTTAATGGTTTGTTAATAGCGAGAACTGGATCTTAAAATAAAGTGTGACCAAACATTTGAACAGTTGTGTCACTTTCAAAAATAAAATGGGTTGCAAAGGTCATTTCATGTTGACATTAATCAAAATCATGAAGATGCAAGAACTGTAAAGTCCTCTTGCATTGCAGCAGTCTTGTATTCAAAAGCACTTCAGTTTCTATTTCTATAATATTCACATTAAAACAGGACATCCAGGTGAATGGGAACAGTCTGGATCCTGCAGTTGAATATGCTGGTTTGCTGTCTGATGACCTGTGTGTATGTGTGTGTGTGTCTGATAAGGGCTGGTGTCAGTGGAGTGGAAGAGGCCGGTCTGGCAGTTCTGAACGCAACAGAGTGTAAAAGAACAGCATGTTGTTTCTCCGAATGGACGGAGAGAGCAGACAGAGAGAAAGTCCAGGTACGAGGGAAGAGAACACTGATAAGACGCTACAGCAGCGTTTCAGTGGTTTTACAAAGACACGTACACTTAAGTCGATTGCAAATGCAAGTAGGATTACTTAATGCATGAGTCAATTATGCGTGGCATATTCGTTTACATTACCAAAATGTGTTGGTGGTTGCTATATGGTATTCTACGTGGTTGTTAGGGTTGTTTTTCATTGATTCTAGGGTGGTTATTTGCTGGCTAAAGTCACGAGAGACCATCCAAAACTCTCCATGATATATTCTGGTCTGTAGATTTGGCTCAGATACCTTTCAAATGAATGTTAGTGTTTTTTAGCAGTAGTAAAGTGATTTTTTTTTTTAGTTTTAGTTTTAGGCCTTATGTTGTAAAATTAGACATATGTTACTCAGAAAAGTTCAGAAAGCCATTTTCTATACTTTTGAAACAGGGAGTATTTTAATTTATTATTATTAGTAGTAGTAGTTTTTTTTTTTCCATCAATCCAAATAATAATAGTAATAATAATACTTTTTTTTTGCCATTTTTAGCATTAAGTTAATAATTTTTTTAATTATCATTGTTGTTGTTGTTATTATTAGCCATTTTTTAAATAAAACGAATAAAAATAACAAATTAATACTACAAATAATTATTACTAATAATATTACTAAGTGAAAAATTATTTTTGCTTGTAATTATTATTATTACTAATTGCAATATAAACTATTAAAAAACTATTAATAAAAACTGCTTATAATATTACCAATATTATTTTTGATAATTAGTCTTTTTTTCCCCCTAATATTAAAAAATGGACTAACAATAAAATAATAATAATTCAATAGTTTTCAATAAAGAAGCTGACATAATATTACACAGAAAATGGTCAGTAAGCAATTTATAGTATTAAGTCTAAAAATAATTGTGGTGTTGTTATTTTTTTATTAGTAGTAATATTTTTTTAAAGAAAACCACTATTAATACTACTAGTAATATTTTATACAGTTTTACTAATAACAGAATGTTTTTGTTAATTATTGTTAGTAATTTTTAAATATAAACTAATGATATTAATACTGATAGCAAAATTATTATTTCTTCTTCTTCTGACTATGATGATTATTAGTCAGTTTTTCCATTAAGCTAAAAAATATATATATATAATATATATTTTTTTTACAATTTAAAAATTTGACAACGTTACACAGAAAATGCATTTTTCAATACTGTTGAAACAGTGAGTATTTGAACGTTTATGTATTAGCCATATTCCCTTTTTTTTCAACATTACGCCAAAAATGTTGTGGATTGAGCTCAACATGTGTCTACTGCAGGTAAACAACCTTTCATTGTACCTTCATACATGCATGAAGCACATGAGGCGTGAAATTCGATGTGAAGGTACATCCCGCAGGGGAAAGTTCATCAGCGGGGAGA